>NW_027187351.1:13024998-13135513 GCF_028583685.1 Petaurus breviceps papuanus | reverse complement strand
AGAGAGAGAGAGAGAGAGAGAGAGAGAGAGAGAGAGAGAGAGAGAGATGAAGGGAAGGAAAGGAATGACATTCATTTTCTCCACTTACATTACTACTTCTGTGACTATGGACAAATGATTTAATTTCTTACACTTCAGTTTCATTATCTACAAAATCAAGTAGAGGAGACAAGGAAGGAAAAGAGGTATATAGTAGTGGAGAAAGCAAGGAATGCAACATGGGAGAGACAGTGAAAGAAGGGACAAGGGAGAGATGTGGTTAAAGGGTAGAAAGACACAAATAAAGGCAAGGATTCAGGGAGAGAGGGATAAGATTAGGCAAAACAGGAGTGGGAAAGGGTGGGAGACAATGGAGGCAAACTGCTGAAAGGAAAAGCAAAAGGAATATGAGGCAGGAAAGGCAATGGGGAAAAGGGAAGTGTGATGGGCCTGTCATGCTTATCAAGCCATTGTCAAGCCATATCATGCTTATCAAAAGGGCCTATCAGTTCCTCTGAAACTGGTAAGAAAGAAAAGTGTGTCCATGGAGGAGAGGGGAATGAAAGACAAAGGATATGAAGAGGACAAAGCCTGAGCTGAATGGGAAAGATCAATCACAGGTCAGTGCAGATACATTAAAATAATCTGCATTTGACAACTGGCAGGAAGCCTCAACTGTTTCTATACAGGAACTAGCTAACAACCTCCCTTACCCACTGACAGAATCTGAATCAAATTGTCTGTATTTCTCCAGATTAACAAAGAAAATCTTGGCAGGCCTGAATCATAGACTAGTAATGCCTTTATAAAGCAATATTAGCTTTATTTTAATTTACAAAACCTATTGCATGATTATGACCTTGTAATAAACCAGCTCATACAAATCAGACTTGGAACATTCTCCAAAATGGGAGAGATTTATTTCACTTGTGCTTTAAACGAGAAAGAGGATAAATCAGTGTCAGCATGTAGCTGTAATGTAGCTTGAAACTGAATTCAGGCATCATGTCTGCTGCCTTCTCAGTATTAGAATAATGAGAAATTATACTGATATTTATAATCCTAGAAATATGATTGCTGCTGATAAATTATGACATAGCCAGAGAAACATGAACATATAGTTAAAATGATGTCTGAGCCATGCCAGGGTTCAACAGCTCTTCTGTGTTTGTACAAAAAGCATGTAACAGATCATTTAGTAATGGCATGTCCCCCTGGGCCTAATTAATCAGTCAACTAAAGGTCCTATTTATGGGAAATAATTGCTATGTTGTAATGATAATTCCACACAATAAAAGAAGATTAATGTTTTGTGGTAAAATTGCTCACCTCTCATTTATCCAGTCAGGGTCAGAATAAGTTAAACAAAAAACACACACTCACTTCCATGCATAAACACAAGCTAAGTTGGAAATAGACAATTCAGAAGTATCCAGAAAGGGAAATGGCTACACAATTGTAGTGGATGGAAGGAGAGGAAAGGTATGGGGAGACGAATTAAGAGGAATGAGAGAAAGACTTAGAGAGAGAGAGAGAGAGAGAGAAAGAGAGAGAGAGAGAGAGAGAGAGAGAGAGAGAGAGAGAGAGAGAGAAGGGAAGAAGGAAAGAAGAAAAGAGAGAAGGAAAAGAGGGAAGAGAAAGAGATAGACTATGTCAAGAATATAAATTATCATATCATTTTGGGTCATGTCATGCTTATCAAAAGTAACACCCATTAAGTATACTCCTTAGCAGTCTTGGTCACTACATTGCAAGTTTCCATTTTCTGGAAAGGGGAATCACTGCAGAGTTTGTCATAATTCTACATTAAAGATCATCTTATGGCTCATACATCTTGATCCTTAATCCACATATAATACAAATATGTCGGTTCTCTCACCTTTAATCAGCATTTATTTCATCCTCCAATAGTTAAATACCACCAGCTACAGCTCAAGGCAGCTTGTATAGCTTCTGAATATTTCAAGAAAATGAAATTAATTTGTCATATGGCATTTATGAATATGAACAGTTATAACAGTATTTAATGCAGTTGTAGGCAAGGAAAACTGTGTTTGTATGTAGAGGACAGCACAAAAAAAAAACAATGGGAATCTGGTCTAAAGCTTTTAAATTGAATATTTCTTGGTTATTTCTTATTGGGGAGCAGTTAGACAGTACAGTAGATAGAGCTGGACCTGGAATCAGGAAGACTCATCTTCCTGAGTTCAAATCTGGCTTCAGACACTTCCTACCTGTGTGACCCTGGGCAAGTCACATAACCCTGGAGGCAGAGCACCAACTAATGGGGAGAAGAGGAATTGTGAAAATCCTCCTGTGACAGTGGTACTAGAGCTGAGCCTAGAAAGGACTGAGGGATTTTTAGAGACAGAGGCTAATAGGGAGGGCCATCTTAAAATAGGAAACAACCTGTGGAAAGGCACAGCATTGGGAGATGAAATCTTGTGCATGGGAGAGAGACAGCAAGTAGGTCCATTTGTCCAGAATGTTTATCATGCTGAGGGGACTAAATTGAAATTCTAAAGAGATGTGTTCTTTTGGGCAGCACATTATTTCAAAATCTAAAACAAAACTGGTTACTTATTTATAAACTGTCAATTTTGGAGGAAAAAAATTCCTTTATGACTCAATATGAGGTGTCTGAGAACACTCATTCAGGAATGCAAAAGGGGATTGAGGGTGTGTAGCAGCAAGCACCCCAAGCGCGTCCTCAGGGTTTCCAGCTACCACAGGTTCTTGGATCTGCTTTGTTAAAGGAAAGCAACTCAAAATGGGTTAACAAGCTTACTTTAATCAGTCAGACATATATCGTTTACCTTGTTCAGGAGAAAAGGTCAGCACCCTGAACCTCAAAGTATACAGGCATAATTATCAAGACAGAAACATCAAGTAGACAGATTTCCAAACTGTCCAACTATTACATCCATACCTAGTCAACATCTGGGTTTCCACATTCTGGGTTTTTCAAAGCCGGGGGACTCTCAACAACGGCTTCCCAGAATTCAGATCAAATCACAGAATACTTCTCAAACTGATTCCCAAAACAAAGCTACACATCAGGGCTTATATAGCCTTCTCCTGGCTCAGAGAATGTAACAACCTTATTGACTCACTGGCCAAACAAGAAGTATCTACTGAAAAACAAGCCTCCCTCCCCAGGCTTCAGGTGCATTTTAGCCCAGGGGCAGGAAAGATCTTCCAAATTTGCATTCCCATTACAGGGTGTAGCTAGGAAATTAAAAAAAATGTAAAAACAATCTTGACGGCTATTTCAGAGCCACTTTGAAAACTTATTACAGTACTTACATCTAGAATATTTAAGTGTCTATTCAATTGTTAGAGCTCTATGAAAACAATCAGTCCTACATGTAATTTGATTTTTCATTCAGCTGCAAAAGGTTTTTTACATTTGGGAGAAAAAATAGGCTTTCTTTTCTCTTCTGAATAAAATATTACTAATAGAAATGGGTTCTTTAGGATAGATGCATTTTTAGCACTTGTTTACTTTAACTGGAAAGAATAGAAGATGCTACCCAAAATCACTTTTTAAATTTGCTATGATTTAATTTCCTGTCAAAGTAATTCTTTCCAAACTATGTTAACATTAAGACATTGAATTCCCATCAAAACAGCCAACAAGATTTGTGTTCCTCATTCCAAATGCCATAAGACAATTTTGTTGTTTTTTTTTTCAATTCTGTCACAGGCACTTTTATTAACAGACCATTAGAAAAATAATCATGGTGTAGAGACCTTTAGTTCATTCTTCTAATAAGCCTGTTGATCTGGTCTTCCCTGATACCAGCATCTCCACCTTCCACAAAATGTGTAGTCTTTTTCTTCATTCCACCTCATGGAGAAGATAAGTTGAAGGGCCACAGGAAGTTGTTGGCAGCTTTGAAGTGCTTGCCAACAGTGTAGTTCTCATGGATCAAGTCCTCCATGCAGATAATTCCATATTTCCCAAGAGATTTTGCAATAAGGGCATTATCCGTCAGGGCAGTTCGCTGTTTCTTGATCTTGCCATAACCATATTTGTAAATCAAGTCATTCACAGACTTCAGGTTTGGATAACCCCATGCAATGTACAGTTCCACAATCCTCAGCATGTTAATTGAGGCCTTGTTAAGCTTAACAAAAGTGCCATTGAAGATTTGGCGAAGGTGAAGAAGCTGCAATACTTTTTGCACCTTTGGGCTAACACCATCAATACCCCCGATTCTGATCACAAAAGCTAACTTGGGTTCAGCAGGTATGGAGAAGTTGCCAGCTTTGCATGCCATTCTAGCCATCCAGGTTTTGCTTCTGTACATCTGTCTGTACTCCTTATGGTAGGCTTTAGCTTTTTCATAAATAACTTTTCTCTGTATTTTACAGAGCTTTTTTTATAGCCATCTTCTTCTTCAAACATTTGGCCTTCAGTATTACAAAAGCCTTTCTTTTTTTCAGAAGGGATTCTGGAATGGATGGTAGCTTCTTCTTTTCTTCTACACCTGCCATGATTCCGGCCAGAAAAAGAGGCAACAATTTTGGTTTTTGTCATTATTACTCTTGCATTTTGCTTTTTTTCAGATTTACATTTTCTGATTACTTTCTCATAGTTATATTTTAAAAAATCTACGTTTAGAAAATGAATTTGAGAAATTATCCATCAAATGAGGAAACTAAATTATGATACATTTGACCAAAACATTTTTACTTTAGAAATTCTTGATTATATCAACACTATTTTTTCTTGTTGTTGTATTTTTTAAAATTTAATTTATTTTAAAAACTTTATGCAATAAAAGAAACATTTCTGTAACATAGTATTATTGATGATTGAACACAAAATTGCAAATCTGTTATGTACAACTTTCTATTCTTTTCAAATATATAATAAAGTTATTGTACAAATTTATTTTCCCTTCCCACCCACTCTAGAGATGGCTACCACTAAACACAAATAGGGATATAGCTACACACACACACATTATAAATACATATGTGTGTATATAAAATTATTCTACACATGCTTATATTTATCAGTCCTTTCTCTGGATTCAGATAAGATCTTTTGTCGTATGTCCTCTATATTTACTAAAGTCAAAGTAACTTATTTGCTCAAAGTCATACTTAAAATAATATTGCTGTTACTATATACAATGTTCTCTTGGTTTAATTCATTTCACTCATCATTATTTTGTGCAAATCTTTCCACGTTTTTCTGAGATTGTTGAGCTAACTAACTCTTATGGCACAGTAATATTCTATCACAATCTTATACCACAACTTATTCAGCCATTCCTCAAATGATGGGCATCCCTGCAATTTCCAGTTTTTTGGCACCACAAAGAAAGCTGCTATTAACATTTTAGAACATATAGGTTCTTTTCCTTTTTCCCTAATCATGCTTGGAAACAGACATAGTAGTGATATTGGTGGGCCGGAAGTATTGAATACTAAATCTCAAGATGTCAGTCACTATAAGGAATAAATGAAAATAGAAAATATTAACATGAAATTAGCATATTAACATGAAATCCTTTCTAAATGACAATATTTTGCATTTTTTTTCTTTTATACGCTTCCTCAATGTGCTGGGAATACATTATAATTGTATTTTTTTAGCCACCTGTTTATAATGATTCAAAGTATTTCATTTCTAAACCACTGAAATTAATCAAGTCACCAGGCTACAGAGATTTGATTTTATAAATCTTCACTGCAATCTCCTTAAGGTATTAATCATCAGAGAGTGAATTCAGAAGTTACTACTCACTTATTCAATTCAATTATCAAAATTCAAACAAATTCAGCTGCTCAGGAGGAGAATACTTTTTCTTTTAAATCACTGCGCCTCCTTTCTTTTGTACAAGAGTGTTTCTCCCCTAAGAATAATAAAATTTCACTATTTGGATAGACATGCAAATTCTTTTGCTTTAGCAATGTTAGAAGTCAACTTAGTTGTTTTTCCCGGGGCCATCTTGTGAATTGAAAATTATGCATAGTTTCTTAATGGAAGTTTTTGCTCTTAGTGACACCATTTATAAAATCCAAATCTATAAATAACATTGTGGCACTTGTGTTTATCTGTGTGTGTGTGTGTGTGTGTGTGTGTGTTAAAATCAATGTTTATAACTGTGTATGGATATTTGAAATCAAGGTTTATATCTGCAGTGTGTTTGTTCTGACCCTTTACTGAAAAGCCAGTGCTATGTCTCTCCATTATAATTAGTGTGTACCATGAGAAGTTTGTGGAGTATCTCTTCTTTACTACAATAGGCTAGACAAGAATTAAGGGATTGTGACTAGTGTGCTAGGTTCATTCCTAAATATCAGTTAGCTTTAGCAAAGGGATATTTACTTCAAATATATACCAAGAGCAAATTCCAAACATTTCCACACCCACCACCTTGGTCTCTGTGGGAATATGTTCTGCTTAGCCAAGTTCCCCCACAGTATTGGTCCCATGAAACTTATATCTAGATTGTGGATTTCTGCCAAATGTGTCCTTGTCTTCACTTTTTTTGTATGCTAGGGTACTGAAAGTCCTCTTTAAGGTCACTACTTGCTCCTTGGTTTGCTGCAATAAATAACTAGTCTAACCCTGGCTACTGGATTCCTGTGGCTTCCTCTTCCAATTTTTCAAAATTCCCAGAATTTGAAATTTCTCTCCTTTCACTATGTATCAGGAGCAAAAGAAATATTGAGACCTCCCTATAGCAAATGAGGTAACACACACATACACACACACACACACACACACATGCCCAGTAGCTAAAGTTAACAAGCTTTTTGGAATGTATACACTGTCAATCAAAGAGCCTCTCTACCATAGGCTTGCCAACTGGAACTAGATGTAAAAACAACAACAACAACAAAACCTTTGAATGTGCCACTCTGTTTCCAAAACCCTTCTCTTTCCTATTATTATAGTTTTCCCAGAAATAAGGTCCCTAACATCCTCCAAAAGAGGTCTTTACATTTTCCAGACTCCCATTTCATGCCTTAAACAACTAATCAAAGAAAGAAGGAAAGAAGGAAGGAACAAACGAATGAAGGAATGAAGGAAGGAAGGACCCACCAAAACTGCCTCTCCAAAGTTTCTTAGTGACCAAATCCAATGGTCTTTTCTAAATCCTCATTTTCCTTGACCTCTCTGCAGCCTTTGACACTGTTGATCATTCTTTCCTTCTAGATACTTTTTTTCTCTCTAAGTTTTTGGAAACCAATTTCTCACGGTTCTCCTTCTACATGACTACGCCTATGTCTCCCTTGCTGAATCCTCTTCCATATAGTTCCTTCTAACCCTAGATATCCCTCAGGGAAGGCATAAGGAAAAGGGTTAAAAGAAAGGGGTGAGGGGAGATAAGAGGGAGAATAGATTAAAGGAAGCAGTGCTTAAAATTAAAGCAGACTGTTGAGGAGGGGACAGGGTGATTTAAAAAAAAGATAAATATATGACAATAGGATGAAAGGAAATATATAGTTAGCAATCATAACTATAAATGTGAATAGGATTTACTTACCCATAACATGAAAGAGGATAACTAAATTCATTAGAAACCAGGATCCAACATTATGTTGTTTACAGTAAACATACTTGAAACAGAAAAATTCATATAAATTTACAATAATGGGCTAGCTTAGAACCTTTTATTTGTCAGCTGAAGTTAAAAAGGCAGGGGTAGCAATCTTGATCCAAACAAAGTAAAAACTCTCCTAATTAAAAGAAACTACATTTAATTAAAAGGTACCATAGACAACAAATTACTATCAATATCAATAATGAACAGCATCCAAATTCTTGAAAGAAAAGTTAGATGAATTACAGAAAAAAAAAATGGACAATAGAACTAAAACAGTGGAGGATCTCAATTTACTCCCTCGAACTTAGATAAACCTAATCATAGGGCAAATGAGAAAGAAATTAAACAGATGAACATTTTAGAAAAGTTAGATATGATAAACTTCTAAAGAATATTAAATTAGAATAGAAAGTACTATACTTCATTCTCAGCTATGCATGAAAGCACAAAAACTGGTTATGTGCTATGGAATAAAATCCTAACAAATACAGAAAAGCAGAAAGAGTAAAAGCATCTTTTTTCCCCAAGTGTAATGCAATAAAAATTACATCCAATAAAGTCTTTGAATAGCAAATTAAAGATTAATTTGAAACTAATCTAATCCTAAAGAATAAATGGGTCAGGGGATAAATCATAGAAATAATATTTTTATCAAAAAAACAGTAATAATGAGACTACATATATAAGTTTGTAAGATGCAGTCAATGCCGTATTTAGGATAAATTTTAAATCTTTAAGTGCATACAACTATAAAAGAAAGAACAGATCAACAAATTGGCCATGCAACTTAATAATAAAATAAAATTTTAAAAGAACAATGCATTAAAATTTTCCTTTTAAGGGGTGGCTAGGTGGCACAGTGAATAGAGCACCGGCCCTGGAGTTAGGAGGACCTGAGTTCAAATCCAGCCTCAGACACTTAATAAAAAAAAAAACTAGCTGTGTGACCTTGGGCAAGTCACTTCACCCAAACTGCCCTCCCCCCCCAAAAAAACAAAACAAAACAAATTCCTTTTAAACACTAAAATTGAAATTTTGAAAAATCAAAGGAGAAATTAATAGAAATTAAATGTGAAAAAAATCTATTGTGTTAAAAAATAAAACTAGCAGATTTTTTTTTAATGTGGCTTATCTATGACTTCACTAAGAGTTACCACTGTTGGCGTGAATGAGAAGGTATGGAATTCAAAGCCATTTGGTGATTAAGTCATCTAGATTGCTCAGTAATGAGAGCACTGGGCCAGAAGTCAGGAAAACCTGATTTTAAATCTACCCTCAGACACTTCCTAGCTGTCTGACCCTCTTAATCTACTGGAGAAAGGATTGATGAACACTCCAGTGTCTTTTCCAAGAAAACCCCAAGGACAGTATGGCCCATGGGATCATGAGGAGTCGGAGATGACTTGACAGCAACAACTGTCATCTCTTTTGCAGTCAGTTCAATAATAAACCACTCCCTAGCTTCTCCTACTAAGCTGGGGTAAAGGTAGGCAGTTATTCTTATATAATTATGTTTCACTCATTAATATATTGAAATAACAAAAAGTTTTGGAACAGTAGCTAAGACTCGGTTTAGACCACTGGGAAATGGCTTAGTAAATCCTTGTTTCAGAGAAGTAAATGGAACATTGGTAGTAGAAGCTAGTCAACTATGAGTGAAATCTGCTAAACTTTTCCAAAAATAAAAGTACTATATCACTGAAAACTGTAAACAGAGTCAGACATGACTCAATAACTGTCATCTTTTCCACATTCAATCCAATAGTAAACCACTCCCATGACATCTCACAGAGAGTTTGTTTTTGATTGGCAAATTCAGTCTCCAAAGGTGGTTCAAATTAGCATTGCAAACAGGATTTTTTGGGGAATGGGGAAGAACATGGTGTAATTTAAGAAAAAGTTGGACAGATCTCTTTTGAGAACTAACCTAAGATCTAAGAAAATGGGTTCAAGACTTGCCTCTCATACCTACTGCTTATGTAACCATATGTTACTTAAATTTTAGTTTTCTAGGTTCCTCTCTGAGACAGAAGTTCGTAACCCTTTTTTGTGTCATGCACTCCTTTGGCAGACTATATAGACCCCTTCCTAGAAAGTTTATTTTTAATTTTTATTGAAGAAAATATGAAGTTTCACCTTGAGGTCAGCATAAAGATTTTTTTTCCATCCATATTCACAGACCTGATGATATCTATTGACAAATCCCCTGAGGAGGCCTATTGACCCCAAATTGTAAACTCTGTCTTTAGACCTATAATTTGCAAAGAAGGTGTTAATGTGATCCCAGGGAGTTTCCTCATTTTGGGAGTTTCTTATGCCAAAACAATCACAGGTCTAATAAATATATGTGTGTATATATGTATATGTGTTTGTATGTGTGTTATACATACATATACATATATATATACATTTATGTATACATATGTTATATATACATACATATATTTAAGAAAACAATAATAATTCCCATTTATCCACAAATCATTGATATACTAATAACAAAGTATTCTTATATACCTACTGTAATAATAACTGTATATAGTGCTTCAGAGTTTACACTATACTATTTTTTTGCATATTCTGTTGTATAAAGTCATATAAATATGATTATGCCCTATTTTTAGACCTATAATTTCATTGCTATATAGAATTTTCAGTAAAAAAAAAACTTGCTTTACCAAAGCAAATATGGAATTTTTTTGCAATTTAAAACTTTATTTATTTGCTTAGAGTACTGAAGAATTAAGTCACTTGACCATGGTCACATAAACATGTGCCAGGGGATTCAATTGGACAAAGAATCTTCCTGATTCTGAAACTATTTTTCTAACCACTGTGGAATGGATATCTAAAATGCATGAGGAAACTGAGTTCAAGAGTTCAACTCCATGACTTGTTCATAGTCACATAAGAATCAAATCCAAGTTTTCTGACTTCAGGCCCAGGATTCCTTTCATTATACCTTGTAGTTGTGCAAAATGTTGGGTTTTTTTTTTTTTTAGTAATTCAGACTTTTTCACAAACTCAAACTGAAATTAGTGAGGTATGACACAGAATATGTATCCTAAATGAATCACCCCATTTCATTCATTGATAGTACCTTTTAGCTGCTCACCATGCTAAAAACATTGAAGTAATCTTTCACTAATTGATTTTTCATTCAAAATATTCCTCATATATTCGTAATTCATCATTATCATCTTAGTACAAATCTTTATCACCTCTCACTGGATTGATGCCACTCATATAACTCCAGGGAGAAACCCAAAGGGTAAAACATTGAGGAAATAGCAACAAAAACAGTATATTAAATGTCGATTACTTTACGAATAGCTAAATCTTATAGGGGAAAAGTTTTATAGGAAAGCTTTGTAGTATTTCTTCCCTCCCAAGATGTTGCTAGAATTAACTTTTTAAGAGAGGCAACTGATAACAGCAGCAGAGGTAATTGTTGGTACAGTGTATAGAGTACTAGCCTTGGAATCAGGAATACCTAAGTTCAAATCCAGCCTCAAACACTTAATAGCCTTGTCACTTAGGTAAGTCATTTACCTTTGTTTTCCTCAGTTTCCTTAAATGTCAAAAATAAAAGCACACACCTCAGGGTTGTTATGAGGATTAAATGAGATATTATTTATAAACCATACTTAGCACAGTGCCTGGCACATAGTGAGTGCTATGTAAATGCTTATTTCATTTCCATTCTCTCTACCTAAAAAAGGCATAGTGAATATAAGGTCAAGTTTCAGAATTAGGAAGACCTATATTCAAACAGGGAGGATGAGAAGACTGCTGCCCTATGTTGGAGAAAGTCTGCAGTAGAGCCAGAGGAAAAATAAACATCATGTGAATACATTGTTTACTTCTAAGATGATGCTATTTTGCCTACCTAGACTACCCTCTTCCTTTTTTTAACCAGTCATCATAATCCTGTTTACTCACCCAGACCCACTTTAGACTCCATCTCCTAAATGAATCTTTCCCTAAACACTTCAATCCTGGGTAATCTCACTGTTCTCAGAACTCATAACATTTAGCATCTATAGAATTCACTTACCATTTACTGATCCATGGAACCCTTTGTGTTTTTATTTAACTCTTCTGTTGTTACTAAACTTTTCAAGCCTAGCTTTGTATTAACTGTTGTTACTAAACTTTTCAAGCCTAGCTTTGTATTAACTGTTGTTACTAAATTTTTCAAGCCTAGCTTTGTATTAACAAACTAGATCTGACCATCAAGAAAGCCTGTGCACAGAGTGTGTGCATGTGTGTGTGCATGTGTGTGTATGTGTATGTATAATGCATTTTAATTCAATAAATGAATTCATCATTGTGTTACTATGTGTTAAAAAGAAATAACTGGTATTGTATTTATTGCAAAGTAACAAACTGATAGTTTAAAATATTGAAAATTAGCTGAGGAAATACAACTCTTTATTGCATTTATCAGTAGTCAATATTAAAAATATATGAACAGGGGCAGCAAGGTGGCTCAGTGAGTAAAGTGCCGGCACCAGAGTCAGGAGGACCCGAGTTCGGTTCAGGCCTCAGACACTTAACACCTACACAAAAGAAACTAGCCATGTAACCTTGGGCAAGTTACTTAACCCCAATTGCACTCCAAAATGCAAAATAAATAAATAATAAAAATATATGAACAAAAGAGTAGACTTAGCCATAACCTCTAGCTTTATCATTTCCTTGTTTTCCATGTCAGATAGAGGCCAAAATATGTGACACCATTAAGCAATCCAAAATGAACATTTGCAATGGAATTTGGGGATCTCTAGCCACATTGTTAATATGGGTTTTGGGCCACGTTTTCTGGTGTTTGTACCATGCAAAACTGTAAAATGTTTTTTTTTGTTTATTTCATATTTCACTGGGAATCTAGCATAGGGAAGCAGAATATGTAAAATGAAGTTAGGAGAATAAATACTGCTGCCAGCTATATTTGTGCGATCTTGGTCCAGTCAATGAATTTCTCTGACACTTGATTTCTTCACCTATAAAATGAGGGACTTGAATTAAATGATCTGAAAGATCTCATCTCACCCCATGATTCAATCATTATATAGATAAAATAAGTAGTTACTTTAATATATTCAGTCATCTTCCTGCACCCTCCCTCCCCAATGAATTCCATAAAATTGATTTGTATATATAGTCTGTATCTTAACATTGCCACTTGTAATACTGCCAATTTTCACTGAGATGTAATGATGATTTAATATATAGCAGTAAAATATTTTACTAAATTGATTAGTCACTTTATGAAGGTATGCTATGTGATTTCTCTAAATGCCAAGCAGTAGATTGTGTGTGAATCATTATATAAATGTAAGCACCATTATAACACTGAAGATAGACTCACTGGGAATTAGTTTTTTTTTAAAAAGGACTTGATTGGGGTGAACATAATATTTTGGGCTTCCTAGACTACTAATTTCATCCTAATTCATCTCTCCCGAATTTATTCCTACTTAATTCTGCACCACAGTGATAACTTAAGAAGGTAAATGTAAAGTGAAAATGTCCAACTGAGGAAATGAATTTTATAATCAACTCTGATTTTATTTTCTAATGTTTCAACTCTGGTCTCAGCTTGATCCTAGTTGAATATCAGATCTCTTATCAATTATATACTACCATGGAGTCTGGTTTCCATTGTGGCTTATGGAGCTAATATTTAAGACATTATTTTATACCTCCAAAATATCTTGTAATTTTTCTTTTTTTGTATTTACTGGTGAACATAGTTTAATGAGTCTCTCAACTTTTAATCTACTAGGTCCTGATTTTAGGTAGGTGACTCTGTTCAAGAAAATTAAATATAACATAACTTGTTGAGTTAGAGGATTTGTGTTCAGATACCATTTTTGTACTTGCTACGTATGGGAAATGACCTTGAGAGAATCATTTAAGCTCTGTGGATCCCACTCAGCATTAGTAAGACTAAGTGACTTGTGTGATCTCTTTTAAATCTAAAGCTATGATCCTACAGTATACTCTACAGTATACATAACTTTTTATATCATAATGAAATATTGGTCATCAATAATTATGCATTTGAGATTCACTGAAGGGTTGTGAATAGACTGTGGATTAAACCTAAGTGATAGACTTTTAAGTAGTGATTCTACTTATTGACTGCTACAGATGAGTAGATTACAATACAAAAAGTTCTAGAGGAAGTTAGACTTAAATCCATTGTTCTTTGATGTCAACTGACACCTCTCAGTTTTTTTCCTCTATTTCCCTTGTTCTCTTCATGAACATAAGATACATCACTCATAAAAGTCCTTGTATATCACATCTAATGATGTTCTGAATATCACTGAAACCTATGCGGAAATCAGAGAAAGAGTCTAGTATAGTGGATAGAGACCTACCATCAAAACCAGGAAGTTTGGGTTCAGGTGTCTTCTATTAAGTGTATATGCTAGCTGTGTAGTCCTGGACAATCATTTAATCTCTAAGTACTCCAGGTAATTCTTTAAAACACTAAATTGTAAAAAAGGTAGTGACCAGCATCAGTATAGAGTTTATTCATCCAGGAGTTGCCTATGTAAATGACATCATGGATCTAATCCTTATCCTTATATGAAAGTTACTCTTTGGGATGTTGAAGCCATCCATTATGATTTATGTACAAAGGCACTTTTTATACATATCTGTCCCTCTTTCATTCTATCCTGACTTTTTTATCGACTAAAGTTTAAATTGTAAGTGAAAAAAAAAACTAAAATTTCTCTTGAAAATGTAAATTTGGAGTCAGGAGGACTGACTTAAAATCCTACTTCTGCTAGTTTATAGTTCCTACTCTATGACCTTGGGCAGCAAGTTGGCACAGTGGATAGAGCACTGGGCTAGGAACCAGAAAGATTCATCTTTCTGAGCTCAAATTTAGCCTGAGACACTTATTATCACTGCGGCCCTGTGCAAACCACTTAACCCTGTTTGCCTCAGTTCCTCATCTGTAAAATGAGTTGGAGAAGGGAATGGAAAACCACTCCAGTGTCTTTGCCAAGAAAACCCTAAATAGGGTCACAAAGACTTTGAAATGATGGAATAACAATGCTTTCAACTATCACCTTAAAAAATTCACTTGCTTCTCTTTACTTTAATTCTCTTATCTTTACAATGAGGAAATAGATTAGATTATTTCTAAAACCTCTTCTAGTTCTAATGCCTACACATTTTTTTTCTCTTTGCTGCTGGTTTGTATTTGTTTATGGCATTTATTCCAGTATACATGACCAAGTGATGATAGCCTATATAGTTAGTATGCTTTAGGAAAACAGATGGAGACTCATTTGCAATGAGACTGTGATTGTTTAAAAAGAGGAGGGAAGTTACTGTCAGCTCCAGTATCTTTTTCTTACTCCCATAAAAAAATTATAAAACAGAACTGCTCATACCTAATCTCATTGCCCAAGTCCTATGCATGCCACATCTGGGCCATCTTATCAATTGATTGATAAAATAAGTCTCTCAATAATGTATTATTTTATGGAGTTTAATCTAAGAGGAGTTAGATTCTTCGTATGAGCTGCAGAAGGAAAAGAGGAACTCCTAGTTCAGGTCTTTACTATATTTTAGTCATTGAACCTTTATAAAAATATGATAATTCACTGACCCAAATTACTAGGGTCCTTCTTCCCTAACAATTTTATATTCAGCTACCTGGTATTTATTCTCTTTATATGTATTTATAGATACTTACATACATACCTCCTATTTCTATGTAGCTAGGTAGATAAAGTGGATAATGCTCCAACCCTGGAATCAGAAGGACCTGAGTTCATATTTGGTTTTAGATACTTACTACCTGTGTGACCCTGGGCAAGTCATTTTATCCTATTTACCTCAGTTTCTGCATCTATAACATGAGCTGGAGAAGGAAATGGCAAACCACTCCTGTATCTTTGCCAAGAAAATCCCAAATGGGTCACAGAGAGTTGGACACAAGTGTAAAATCTCAATACAACAGAATTTTCCCTGATATAGTATTGAGCTCCTTGAGAATAGAGATTGTTTCACTTTATATTTGTGTCCCCAGGGCCTAATATAGTGCTTAACACATATTAGGCATTTAAGAAATGTTTGTGGATTTTTAATTGATTGACTGCCCTGCCTCAGATAGTTTTGGTATATCTGCATGAGGGAAGGAGGCTAGTAAGTCCTTTTCATAAGTACTTTTCTTTGCTGTTAGTCTCTAATGCTAGATTTTAGATGAAATAAAAACTCATTTAAAGTCGTTTGCAATCTGGGTTTCATCCACTTTTCCTATCCTGTTTCATACTAATCCCTTTCATGGATTCTGCATCCCAATCAGATTAGACTGTTAACTGCTCCCAAACTCAAGACACTTCCACTCCAGTCTCTCTGCATCTGTACAATCCATCCCCTATTCCTAGAGTGTATTCCCTTCTCATTTCTACCTCTTACAATCCTTGTCTTCAAAGTTCAATTCAGGCATCACCTCCTTTCTTAAGCTTTCCCTGTTCCTTTCATTCATTTCTACTCCCCTCCCCTTCTTATTCATCTTCTCTTATCTCATCGGTTTTCATTGTACTATACTTATCAGTTTCCCTGTTGTTCTCCCCACCATGCCTAGGAGTTTGTAAATCCTTTGAGATTTGGGACTGTTTTATGTTTATATCTCCAATGCTTATCAGAGATGCCTCCTGTAGTTGGCACTTAATGAATGTTTGTTAAATTTATTGGAATAACATTTCTGTCATTTAAAAAAAGTTAGCCTCATCTTCAGGATTCTCTTCTTCCAGAGATTCTAGTATTTCTGATATGTGTATCTCTACTTGTTTCTTTAGTTTTCACATTCTTTTATAATCCTCATTCCCTCCCACTTTTTTTTCTCTCTTCTAAACATCCTTAAGACTTAAATTATAAGACATTAAAGGGACTGTTTGATTGTCTGGAAGCGGTAATGGCAATCATGAATGAGATGAATGAGTTTGATTTCAGGCCCCTCAATTTCCCTTTTATTTCTTTACCCTTTGTTACTTTCCTTCCAACTCCCAGCCCTTCTAAAGAGTTTGATATTTACCCTTGAGCCATTCTTTTTTTCTTATTAGGAGCACTTATATATGGAAATCCTACCATGCTCAGATGTATGTAGAGGAAATAATTTTAATTTATAAAATAACTCATGCATAGTAGCATATGTTGGAGTTTTCTTAGGACTATAGTTTTATTAGACCTAAGTTAGAGCAGTGAGCAGGCATCTCTCAGAATTCTTATAATGTATGGCTCAATGTTTGGATAATTTCCTATTTCCCACATAAAGTGATTCAGAGATGGGCTCATTAGTGGAACATTATGCCAAGTGGAAAGAGATTCCCTTCTTTTATACCAATATCCCAAAAGGTATGCCATTGGTATGATGCTTCTATAAGCAGAGAAGGGAATTTTTTTTTAGAAAGACATTTATGGCAGAGTCATTGAAATATGTAAGCCTCTGACAAAATTCTGAATGAAAGGAAATAACTTGCATGGTTGGGAAGTAGATAGATATCATCTGGAAAATCAAGAGGGAAGTATAAATATTATCTCAGTGTTTGAAGGTAAGAATAAGATGGATGCACATTTCTTAAGGAAACACTATTAACAATCATGCATGATTGACCACATTGTCACCTCTTAGCTCTTTTTTCTTGGGAATGGACCTTTTATAACCATCCTCCTGACATACTTTTAAAGAATTGTGCTCGGGTTTTAGGAGAAGTTTGATTTATAAAATTGGAGTATAGAGATAAAGATGTAGGGAGAGATGAAAGGAAGAGTGAAATAGTATGAAAAAATCATGGCACTACTTGTCAATAACCTCTACTTTTATTACAGTTTTTTTTTCCCTCAAGGATCATGTTTCATGCCTCGAATGTACTGAGATATTATCCTATCACACATTTTAACTTTATCTCCTATCTGAGCTGTTCTGGGCTGAAACCTTCTGATCCCAGTTACATTGATTGCTCTCTGAATCTATTACAGTGTGCCTGAATATTATGACTATGGTCATGGAACAAGTGAAGACGCCTATGACAGCTACGGTAAGACCTCTTCTGTCTTTACGAAAACTGTGAAATCAGAAAAACAATCAGTCACTGACAATGCAAAAATTACCTCTGTCTCTCCTTCCCTTTCATTTTTACAGAAACCCAGACTAAATTGATTTGTGTAATTTCAGGGTGATATTTGACTTATGGAGCCAGAGCTAGAAAATTGGACAGATCAATTTTGATCAAAATTTCAAAGGCAATTAATCACAGTCATAGATCAAATCCAATAGCAACAGAGAGCATTCTGATTAGTGCCTTGTGTATTTCACTAGGCCAATTGTCAGTCTTATTGATTTGCAACTGTGGTGTGTCCTTCTGCTGTCATATACATCAAACTGAGTAATACAGCTTAGCCACTCAAAAGGTTTGGTAGGAGACAGCAATTATAGTTATTGGGATATTTATTTAGAGGGCACAGCTCTAAACACCTCTACCAGAGCTACACTACTTTCCCAAAAATTATGCTGAAACAGAAATTTTGTCAGATACTATTACAATGAAACAGTTTCCAGTGCAGATCCAACACTGGGTTTTATGTATGTGTGTTGATTATTGACCAACATAGCTAAGACTGGAGAAATTCAACACCAGAAAGTTGTCTGCCAGGTACTTTTGTTTTGTTTGTTTCAGTAAAAGCAAGTAATCTACTAAACCATGAAGGTTTATGATCTCTCCTTACAGATCCTATACTAATGGTGCCCAACAAAGTGAAATAACAAATATTTAAATAATTGATAGGGATAGGGACTGGACCTCTGATTTTATTTGTATAGGCAACTCCCAGGTGAAGAAATGCTCTCTACTAATACAGGTTGACACCTTCTATGTAACTTACATATTAGAAAGTTGCCTAGAGCACTGGGACCTAGATGTTAGAGAAGGAAGATTTTAACCCAGATATTCCTCATCTTGAAGTCAGTTCTCTATCCATCTTGTAAAGTTTGATTACATAATTTACATACATTTGTATGTACTGTATATGTGTATACAGATGTATACTACACACTGTCGGTCCATACCTATGAGTTTATCTGTCTGGAGAATTTACAGTGTAAAAATTTCTCTGAGGAGGCAGATCAACAAATCAACTTCAATTTACATACTATGAGATTTGCTTGGGGCACTGAGAAGTTAAGTGACTTACCTGTGGCCACTTGGCTACTACAAGTCAGAATCAAAATTCAGTCCTAGCTCATCCAGTCTTGGGGTAGACCTTGAGATCCACTCTCTATTCACTACATTATGATTCATCTTATTAAGTTCAATACTTTTTAATTTTAAAAGAATGGTTCAATTACTAAAAGTTCAAGTTTTAGCCTTTTAACAAATGTTCCTGAAAGTTCCACATCTTTTTTTTATCTTTAAAAAGAAAACAGCATTGCTTTACCAAATGTTAATTTACCCATCTCCAATTTCTTCTAGTCATTTTTCCCATTCAAAATCATAGAATTCATTCAAATAAGCATGACTGCATATTCTAAAGGATTCTGTACTTAAAATCAAATTACTTAGCCATCTGCCTTATATGTATACATTGGGAAATAGAAGTATTTTGGAGATAATAAGTCACTTCTTAAGGTGAATTCTAAGAGTTTGAATGTTATGTGTATGTGCATGTGTGTGCATGTGTATTACACACACACATATATCTCATATGCCAAATCAGGAGTATATAAGTTCTGATATTTATTTTACTTTTAAAAATCAATTCTGTTACTTTAATTACATATACCATATGTATGCATGTGTGCCATATGTGAAGAAGGAAAAGAAGAGCTTAAGAGTTTTCAGACTTTAAATCAGGTAGGGTAGGTGAACGACTCCCATTGTTTAGGGAAGGCAAAAAATATGAGAAAAATGATAATATATCTGTGTTCACTCAAGCTGACTGTGTTTGTTGCCAACATGCCAGACGGTCTGAGCCAAATTCATTTCCAGGTATACACTACACAGGATTCCCTTCCTGGGACCCATGTTTGCCCTGGGAGTGGAAGAAACTTGTCAGTGAGGTACAAAGAATTAGGTAACCTATGTTATCATATTGAAATGTTCTAGAAATTCCAAATTGATTTCTAATCCATTAACCTACAAAAATTTTGGTGTATTTTTGAACCAGAAAAATGAATGAATCTGTTCCCTTTATTTGTACACATGCACAGTAACCTAGAATTTATTTCCCTTTGTGTTGAATAGGAGGTAAGGGAAGACTTATGAAAAACCAAGAGTTGTAGAGACTGAAAATGTTTGGGAACCCCTGGGCTAAGGAATGTTGTGGTAGTGTACTTTTTTTTTCTTTTCCATGTGAAGTAACTGATAATACATGGAAGTATAATAGGATAAACTGGGTAGTCCTATCCCCAGAAGCCAGATCTGTGGACAAGTTTGGTAGGAGGAAGGACCTAACATTCACATTTAATTTTGGTACGTACTTATTATGCATTGAGTATTCTGTAAAAAGTTCTTTCCCCTCAAAACCAATAGCAGACAATATGTGATAATTTGCCAATTTTATTGTAGTATATGGACATTATGGTAAATGAACAAAACCCTGGATTGTGAGTCACAGCCTTGGTTCAAATCCTAGCAATTACTTAATCTTGCCTATAAAATGAAGATGGTGATAATTTCATTCTGTACTTCACACAGTTGTGAGGAAAGTCCTTTGCAAACTACATGTGACCTGTCATTCATTAGAGACATGTGCTATCAGTTCAGAGAAGGGACACCATAAATGTGGTATCATTTATAGACAACTTTTAAAAAATGACTTTGCAAATTTGTTATTTCAAAATACTCATTTGATAATGCTTGCCATAAATATATGAAGGAATTAAGATCTAATATATTTATAATATGGGAGAGGAGACTGAATTATTAGCATTATATGCATAACAATTAATGGAAGAAGTGAATTGGATATCAAAACTTCTGATGAGGTGGTATGTCATAATGAATAAGATTTATACACTTTACTCCATTAATTATTATTTTAAAAAGCATAAACGCTGAATTAACATCTAGTGGGGAAACTTTTATGAAACAGATTATTGTTTCTAAAACATTCCTCTTAGCCAACCCAACTCTAATTCTGAGAACAAGAGGTAGGGTCAGAGGTGAAAGAAAGACTTTCTTTACTCTTAGTTCTTTTCTGAGTTTCACCAGTTTATGTAGAATGTGTATTAATTGACCCCATGAGGAGTATTCACCAAAAAAATGTCCACCCTATTTTAAAAGTCTCCTCTGCTAATTAGCCCTAGATTGCACACTGAGCAAATTAGCAAAATAAATGCTTGTTAACGAAGTAAAAAGGGAAATGAGAAAAAGAGACTAACTGTGTAGATAGAGTAAGTGATGAGAGTTAGAATGTAAATTGCAAAGGCAGAACAGAACTTTGGCTGACCTACCCATTATTTCCCCAACTCTTCTCAAACATAGCCTAAGGAATGCCTAGAACTATGCTTTTTTCTTTAGGGTGAAGGCCTTATCTCATTATCTAATTCTACCCTTCTACCAGTCTCTGAGTGCCATTTTTCAACATTGCTAATGATGTCAAGGACTTTTTCATTAGGACATAGCTCACAATTGGACTTTTTCCTAGTTATCTGTGAACTTACTCTTCTATAAAAAAAAAAATACACCTTTTTCCACCTAGACTCCTTTCTCTTCTAAGGAGAATCTACTAATGTTTTAACTTTGTGAAAATGTGGAAGCTACGGTTATTTCAGTCCTCATCTGATTTATTTATTTTTTTTTTGCGATATACCATGTTCTTGAAATCTCAATGTGTTTTCATATATGTGATCAGAATTAAATGCAAACTTTTTTTTTTTCAAAATTGTAAAGGTTAGGTCATAGCGGATGATTGTGTAAGTCTAAGGCAAGGTTTGAATTTAAGATATTCTTCCTGATTCTATTTCCTACAGAACATAGGCCAAATGACATGAATTAACAAAATAAGTACCTACATGTTCTAGGGTACTGGGGATAAAAAGACAAATATGAAAGAACCTGAACCCATGCCTCTGCTCTTAAGGAGCTTAGATTCTCCTTGGGGAGGGACAGGTTACCACATGTTTCCAGATAATTACATGAAAGTATATCCAATATACAAAACAACTGGGGAAGTCAAGAAAGGCCTTTTTAAAGGAGTTAACACTGAAAATACAAAGTATTTCAGGCCTGAGAAGATGTTCCTTTTAATTCAATTCTACAAGCATTTCTTTATCAATGACTATGTGCCAAGTGCTAGGGAAATGAAGACAAAAATAGAAAAGTCCCTGTCCCTCAAAAGTTTACATTATATTGGAAGAATAAATGAAAGAAAAAATATATTTTGTTGTTATTCAGGCTTTTTTAAGTAGCATATAACTAACTATTCACGATCCCACGTGGGGTTTTGACAAAGGTACTAGAGTGGTTTGCCATTTCCTTCTCCATATCATTTAATAGATGAGGAAATTGAGGCAAACAGGTTTGAGTGACTTGCCCAGGGTCACAGTGTTAATAAGTATCTGAGGCTGAATTAGGACTCAGGAAAATTAATCCTCCTGACTCCAGGCCTGACACTTCATCCACTGTGCTACCTACCTGCCCTGATTTCTGTTTTGTTGTTGTTGTCCAGTAACTTCAGTCATGTCCAGCTCTTTGTGACCCTGTCCAAGTTTTCTTGGCAAAGATATTGGAGTACTTCTCCAGCTCATTTTATAGATGAGGAAATGGAGGTAAAAAGTTAAATGACTTGCCCCAAATCATACAAAGTAGCAAGTGTCTGAGGCCAGATTTGAACTCAAGGAGATGTGTCTTCCTAATTCCAGGCAGGGTACTCTATCCACTGTGCCACCTAACTGCCCTAATACCTATATGCAAAATAAATAAAGGTTGGGTTATTTTTGGTGGAAGAAGGAATTGATGGTTGAGATGACGGGAAAAAAATGGAAAATTTCAACATAACTTTGAAATTCAGTAAAGTGAATAGGACATGTCTAAAAATTTTTCCCTCCTCATCTTTTTTTTCTTTTGCTACCCTGCCTTAAGTCCCTGCTAAAATCCTACCTTCTATTGGAAGTCTTTCTCAATTCCCCTTAATACTAGTGCTTCTCTCTCAGTTGGTTATCTCCAGTTGTGATAGATGACTAATTGGACCCCTGTTTTATTGAATGCCTATTTTATTGGACCTCTATTTTATTCCACTGGGTATTAATCAGTTTGATAAGATTCCATAGGGGTGGTGATTATAAGTATTGATAGTAGGCCTCAGAGCTGTGAACTACAGATTTAAGTTCACTTACTTCATGATAGGAAGCTAAGGAAAGAACCTCCACCCATTTTTCCTTGTTATGATAGCTATTTTTGTTGCCCCTAGGTCCCTCATCATCCCTCTGTTGCCCAACATGGGGAGATGATCATGAGCATTTGGTCATTGAGGGACCCTCATTGCCAGGCCCTCCTCTGCCTTTCTACTGGCTCATCTACCTATGTAGTTTTTTTGACATTTGTTTATCAGCTCTTGCTCTGAAGAGGCTACACATAAAGAGGGTTAGGGTTGCTCTGGAGACCCCAAAATGCCAACATGCCAGGTCCTGCTGAATGAATTCGACTCAAGTCCTCTCAGCCAAAGAACAGTAAAGTTTATTAAAAGTTTGCTTGTATTAGACAGAGTAAGTCTGTGCTAGGTCATTCTATGGTGCTCTCACACTTGGAGACAAGATGGGGTCTTATATACAGAAGGTTATGGGAGGAATCTAGGGGTGGTCTAGAGAAGGAGTTTAGGCAGGGTCTTCAGGAGAAGTCTGATGAGGTCAGTGAGTGATTAAGGGTGGGAAGTTGCTGGAGGCTACCTAGGGACTACAGACAAAGGTGGGCTATGCCAGTTCAAGGGTGGATTGATATTTTGATAGGCTCAAGGGTGGGAAGTAGATGGACAATGGAGCGCTAGGCTAGTAACAGAGGTCTGGGTCCAGCCACAAAACAAGGCTTATGGCCTCATGCAAATGCCTCATCAAATGGGACCATTTAATCAGAGTTCAAGGGGGTTTCCCAGAGCCAGCACCTCAGAGATTCAAGGAGAGCTCAAGGGGCCTCCCAGAGCCCATACCTCATCAAAGATAGGTCTGTCAAGGTCTACTCATTAGCCCCTTTTTCTTTTTTTTTTTTTAGTCCAATAATAAATGTTTTTTTCTTTTTTTCTTTTTTTAAATTTTATTAACTTCTGATTTACATCATTTGTTTCCGCCAGATTTTGAGTTACAAATTTTCTCCCCGTTTTTCCTCCACCCATCCCCCCAAAACAGCAGTCCCACAGGATATCCCCACCTCCAATCTGCTCTCTCCCATATTTTCTCCCATACCCATTTCGACTTTTCCAGTGGATCTCTATGCCTCAGTGCCTGTACATCCCATTTCTTAATTACATGTAAGATGGTATTAATGATAGTATACACACACACACACACATATTTGAATATTTGATTTTAAAACTTTCAATCCCAGATTCATTCCCTTCCCCCCCTGCCACCCACCCTCACTGGGGAGACAAGCAGTTCAGTATAGGTTGTACATGTGCAGCTAATGCAAAACAATAACATAGTAGATATATTGTAAAAGACTGACTACATTTCTCTCCCACCCATTCTATTCTCTACTTTGATCCTGTACCTTTTCAAAAGTGGGTGCTTCCAACTTCCCTCCCCCCCAGCCTGCTCTCCCTTCCATCATTCCCCCTCTCATCCCATTCCCCCCCATTCTCCTGGAGGGTGAGATCCCCTATTTAGTGTGTATTTCCCTCCCTCCTCAAGCCAGATTCAATAGGAATAAGGTTGACCCATTCCCTTCTGCCCTCCTATTCTTCCCCTCCATTGCAACCATTTTCCCCTGCCTCTTCTGTATGAGATAGTTTGCCCCAATCTGTCTCTCCCCATATCCTCTCATTATACTCCTCTCACCTCTCAGTTTCACCTTTTAAGTATCATCCCTTCCTGTTAAATTGATCCCGTGCCCTCTATCTATGTATACCTGTAAACATATATACACACATTCACATATGTATTCATATGCCGGCATACACTCATATAAAGACATATATATATATATATATATATATATATATATATATATATATATATATATATATATATGTTTCTAATCCCTTCAACTACTGAGAAAAGTTTCATAAGTTACAATTATTGTTTTTCCATGTAGGAATGTTAATAGTTCAACTTTGATAAGTTCCTTATGATTTCTTTTGCCTGTTTACCTTCTCATACTTCTCTTGCTTCTTGTATCTGAATGTCAAATTTTCTATTCAACTCTGGTTTTTTCAGCAAGAATGCCTGAAAGTCCTGTATTCCACTGAATGACCATATTTTCCCCTGAAACATGATACTCAGTTTTGCTGGGTAGGTGAGTCTTGGTCTTAATCCCAGCTCCCTTGACCTCCGGAATATCACATTCCAAGCCCTTCGATCCCTCAGTGTAGAAGCTGCCAGATCCTGGGTTATCCTGATTGTGTTTCCACAATATTCAAATTGTTTCTTCCTGCTGCTTGTAATATTCTCTCCTTAATCTGGGAATTCCGGAACCTGGCTATAATATTCCTAGGAGTTTTCTTTTTGGGATCTTTTTCAGGAGGTTATCGGTGGATTCTTTTAACCTCTATTTTGCCCTCTGGTTCTAAAACATCAGGGCAGTTTTCTTTGAGAACTTCCTGGAGGATGCTTTCTAGGTTCTTACTTTGGTCATGGCTTTCAGGTAGTCCAATAATTTTTAAATTATCTCTCCTGGATCTATTTTCCAGGTCAGTGGTTTTTCCCATGAGATATTTCACATTGCCTTCTATTCTTTCATTTGTTTGGATCTGTTTGACAGCATCTTGATTTCTCATAAAGTCATTAGCTTCCATTTGCTCCAATCTAATTCTGAAGCAATGATTCTCCTCAGTGAGCTTTTGAGATTCTTTTTCCATCTGGCAAATTCTACTTTTTAAGGCATTCTTCTCCTCATTGCCTTTTTGAGCCTCCTTTGCCATTTGAGTCAGTCTGTTTTCTAAGGTATTATTTTCTTCAGTCAGGCTGTTGACTCTCATTTCATAATTTTCTTGCATTGTTCTCATTTCTCTTCCCAATTTTTCTTCCACTTCTCTTATCTGCTTCTTAAGGTCCTCTATGGCTTGTAACCAGCTTGTATTTTCCTTTGAAGCTTTTGGTGCAGAAGTACTGACTTCACTGTTTTCCTCCTGTTCCATGCCTTGCTCCTTCTTATCCCCAAAATAGGAGTGTAATGTTGGAATCTTTTGTCTGCTTTGTTTCCTCTGCCTGCTCATTTTGCCACTCAATTATTTGACTTTTGGGCTTTTTGCGACAGTAGGACTCTGCCACCAGACAGGGGAGTTTTCGTGCCAAACGCTGGGGTTTTCTCAGCTGCTGGAGGTATTAGATGGGTGCCCTCTCTGAGGTCTCCACACGCTCTGGCAAGCTGGACACACACCTCAGGACCTCCACCCTAGACTGCAATCCAGATCCAAGCAGGTTAAAGCAAGAGCGATTACCCCTCAGACTGGTGCTTGGTCCCCCTACACTCTGCAGGCAAGGAGCTGAAGCCGCCACGTGGTGCTGGCAGGTTGTGCTGGTGTCTCAGCGGTTTCTCGCCCCAGGGGTAAAAGCCACGCACTCCCACTTACTGGTCCCAATGTCCAGACTGCACTGGCCTCTCACCTTGTCCTTGGCATCTATGTATTGATAAATCTGGAAATGGCCACAGCTGCTGCTGATCTGGAGTCCCTCTGGCTGGAGGCTGGTCAGGCCCGCCCTGGGGCTAAAGCCTCGGCGTGGTGCTGGGCTGGGCTCCCAGAGCGTTGCGCTGGCCGATTGCTGCCGGCCTGCCGGGCTGTCCTCAGCGGGAGGTTAGCTTCTCTGTGTCATTATGTGGGTTCTGCAGCTCCAAAGTTTGTTTAGAGTCCCCTTTTTACATGGATTAGGGAGGGTGGAAGCTGGAGATGGGGGAAGGTCTTGCTTCTACTCCGCCATCTTGGCTCCACCCAATCCATTAGCCCCTTTTTCAACCAATGGGATTCTGTATTTTGTGTAGACCTTCCTGGGGAATCAAGGGTAAAGTCTATCATCCAATGAGAGTCTGTATTGTTAGTTTGTAGTGCTTACATCCTGTGATCATCAAGTGCTATAAAACTAAAACCCTAGAGAAAGGAGGCATCTCAAATCATGAGGAAGATCTGAGGTCCACTTCATTAGAGGGGACAATGGCACCTTTACTGAAGTAACATTGGCTCAGAGCTCTGCCTCAGTTTCTTTTATTGTAGGTTAGGCAATTTTTAAACCCCACACAATTTACCTTTCTATATCTTGTGTGAACATATTTGTTTACATGTTTCACTCCTTAGACTGTGAGCTACTTGAGAGGAGAAACCCTTTCATTTTGGATTTTTTTTTTCCTTTTTTGTATCCCAACACGACATAGTGCCTGGCATATAGGAGGTGTTTAAGAATGGTTATTGGCTAAGTGAGTAAATGAGAAGTTGTTTGTTTTTTTTATTTTTAGTAATTGCTATATTTGAACCTAGATTTGTCACATGCATGTTGAATACAAGCTATTTCTGTTGGGGTTATAAAACAGCAAAAGATTTCTTGCACTTGAGGTTCTTTCAATTACATGTTTTAAAGCTCAAAATACAAAGTACTGTTCTAAGTCATCAGCACACAAATGATCAATGTACTTACTGGCTATAAACACTTATGCATAGAATCACAAAATGTCACAGCTAGAAGGAAGTATAAGCTTATAATGAAAAAGTAGTAGTCCCTATTTGTGTCATGCCTTTGTGTTTCCTGTTAACAATACTGACATGGGTAACTGGACATTATTTTGTACAAGTACAAATTTGTACATAGGTCCTGATGTTATTTTACCTATCTGGGAGAAGAGAGAACTAAGGCTAAGAAATAGCTTGTATTCAACCTGCATGTGACAAATCTAGGTTCAAAGATATGTCTTGTCATTCCAAGAGTAATCTTCTTCCCACTGCACCACTGGTTCCTATCAGATCAGGCAAATCATGGTGAAATTTGAATATAAAACTTCCTTCTTAACAGGAAAGCTGGCATTCAGTTTACAACTCTATTTCCATAAAACAGTAAGACTCTCTTAATTCAGGCTGGCTTAAGTTAGGCAGTGTAGTGAATAGAGTACTAGAATCTAGTTCAGGGAAGACTGTATAACTTTAAGATTTGCTACATACTTTTTTTCCTATATTATCTGATTTGATCTCCACAACTAGCCTGTGAAGTAAGTGTTATTATTATTATCCCCATTTTACAGGAAAGAGATCCACGAGATTAATTGACTCAGGTCATACATCTAGTAAGTTTTGGTGCTAAGTATCTGAGCCCGGATTCAATCCCCAGGTCATCCCGACACTGGAACCAGTGCTCTTATTTGCTGAGCCACCTGGCCGCCCCTGTTGTAGGTTTTAAAAAGAAAGAAGATGAAAGGAGGTTAATTGTGTTTATTTTCCTTTTGAGAAATAATATACAAGTGACTTAAGGGGACTCTGCTTTTAAATTATTTTTAAATGAAATTTTAAGAAATAAAGAAAAGGCTTTAGATTACCTTTTTTTCTTTCTTGTCTCACCCAGTCAGAAATGGTCCTTGGGGTCAGTAAACTTTTAAGAGAAACAAGACATATTTTATAAAATTCTTTGATTGTAACTTTGAAAAGATATATATAAATAGTATATTTTCTACTTCAAGTAGTCAGAAAATAGATATAGCCACTATGTGCATAGTTGTTCCAGTGAAAAAAATTATAATCCTTCCCTGCTTCAAAAGATAGTCTTCATGACTTAACTATGGACATGAAAAGATTATTGCCTCAGGACCAGCCTTCCAATAGCAAATTTATCTATATTTGGCTATGCTGGCTCTTAGACTACCAACAGTACTACCTTCATTTGGCAGGGTTTTTATAGCTTCACAGAAACCGAGAACCTGCTCTCATCATCTGTCTTCTAGAGTGAGACATTAGGAATTTAGTAGAGAATTCAATCTATCTGTCTATCTTTCTATCTGTCAGTCTATAATTTAACCAATCAATCACCAAGCATTTATCAAATGTTCACTCTGTTGGACAATGTGTTGGGCAATGAGGACACAGACAAAAATAAAACAGTTTCTGACTTCCAGGGGCTTATATTCTGTCAGGTAATACAAGAGGTTTTATGCTGACTTCATCTATATATTTTTATACATTTATTGTTTTGCTTATATTATTATTTTGCATTATCATATAAATAAATTAACATATATGTTGATTGAAGAGGCAGTATGGCAGAGTGAATAGAGAGCTAGTCTCTGAATCAGGAAGTTCTGGGTTCAAATGTAGTATCTGATGCTTTAATAAATGAATAAACATTTGGAAAGTGCTGGGTATCTTCACTGTGTGATCTTTGGAAAATTTCTCAACTTTCCATGGTGCTGGACAAATCTAAGACTTTGCATTGAAAAACACTTGTTGATCTATTTTGGCAGAGGGAGTATAATCACTAGCAACTTCCAGTGAGGAAATATCCTCTACCATTATAGACTGACAACTGTTCTGCAGGACTATTAGAATATTGCTATTGGTTTTTAATTTTTTAAATAGTGAATTTCTTTTTCTGTTTGTTGAAACAAATGCCATATAACTGACAAATAGCATCTTAGTGATAATTTTCTGTTCTCTTCAAAAAGCCCTTTTGTGTGACTGAATAACTAAAAGAAGGATGCTCAGAAGCTCCCACAAAATTCTCAGTTAGTATTGATAAAATTCATTTAAAAGATGAGTAATAATTGTTACCTGAGAAAGCAGAAAGAATCTAGACCTGATGACACTAGAGAAAAGAGAAGAAAGCATCTCATTAAAAAGTCTTGGGGTGGGGTGGCTAGGTGGCGCAGTGAGTAGAGCGCCAGCCCTGGAGACAGGAGGAGCCAGGGATCAGTTCTGGCCTCAGACACTCAACACCCATACCAAAAAAAAAAAAAAAAATGGCAGTGTAACCTTGGTCAAGTAACTTAACCACAATTGCTTTAAAAAAAAATTCTTGGGGAGTAGAAGAGAAAGTTGTTGAATGAAGACAAAGGACTAGGTATGGGGAATCAAATAAAGCACCAGTAGCCAAAGGAAGACCTGTGTTTCAATCATTGGAACATCATAATAATATACACCATACCATTGTAGTAAAAGGAATTTATATTGAACTGACCTAAGCTCACATTTCCAAAAGAAGGAAGAAACATGGTTGTAGACCCTGTAAAATGGCAGCATGTAAAGTAATCTGCCACCAGCAAAGGATGGTTCTTGATAAAGACTTTCATTAGCCTAATTAGGGTGAATCTTTGTTTTTTCAAACAGCCACCAAGTATGCAAACTAGAAAGTCTTGGGGTAAGGGTATAGTGGGACCTTCCCCTGGCTGCCAGGGGTTCACACAAATCTTATAACCTAGTTGTACAACCCAGTACTGGGTTAAGTAATTATGATTAAAACTTCCAGAGACCTTTCATTTACTTTATATTTTCCCATAAAATCTTGTGTAAATTCCTTTTTCTCCGGTAGCCAGTAAGGACTGTATTTTTGGTCAGTGTGTTGGCAGGAACATAAGAGATCTGTTTCTATCCAAGTCAAGCAGTCCCCTTGATTATAGTAAATAATGTATGTAAGAGGGATAAGTCAATATACAAGTAGACACATTCATCCACCATTTCAGCTAAAAGAGAAATCATTGAATAATAATATCCATGGATAATGAGGTTTGCATAGAGTAAAATTTAAGTCTGGCAAAGATTAAGCATATGAATAGGGCAGAATTAGATAAACTTTCATGGGAACTTAATACTTAGTCTTTGGAGAAGAGATGAAATGAAATAAGGGAAAGATGTTTTAGTTCATAAGACTATAAAATCTCACATACTTATGAGACCTAGGATTTTGATTCTAACTCTGACAATAATACCAGACAAATTTTTTGGAGGGACAAAACAGTGCTCCAAATTCAATCTAGATAGTTAAGTGGTGTAGTGGGATAGAGCAATGGACTTGGAGTCAGGAAGATAAATTCAAATCTTGCTTCATATACTTAATAGCTGGGAAAAGTATTCAACCTCTTTTAGCCTCTGTCTCCTTAGCTATAAAATAAGGATAATAACATCTCACAAAAAAAAGTTGCGAGAATCAAATGAAAAAAAATATGTAGAGTGCTTTGGAAAGTTTAAAACACTACATAAATCTGACTAATCTTATGTAAAACACATTGGGAATCGTGAAGTGCTATATAATTATAGGTATTGTTACCACTTTTATTATTTAATTTCAAACAATTAGAGAACTTAACAGGTTTTAAATCATCAGCTATCTTCATTTATTCAAATACTTTTTGAATGTATTCATATTGTTTAACTTCTACTTCCTGAGGAAGATCCCTCTGTTTATTGCCTTTTAGAGCCTAGAAGGTATTTCCATATATTTTACTAACAGTTAACTTTTCATAATTTCATGGGAGAGTGCTAGAAATTTGAAAGTTTCTTTGTAGCTTTGTACAGAAAGAAAAAGTTCCTTATTTGGTTTTTATAGCCCAACTCTATCATATTATATTTTCCTGTGTCTCCGCAAATATTCCCAATATGTGTGTGGAATACGATTACTCAGCAGCTTGCTAAAAGAAAGGTCCTATCATATACCTTTCCATCTTAACTTTTTTTTTGAAGAAAATACACATACGTATACTCTATTGTTAAGCACTCAGATGTTCATTAATTGAGGATAAAAAAGAACCAGACTGGTTTAGACTTGGAAACATATTTGAGACATGATTTTAGGAATACTTGAAGCAGTGGGGACAAAAATTGAGAGCCATGGATAGCCCTAGTTAATATTAGTCACAGGAAAAGAGATTTCATGGTATGCAACTAAAAATTCTAACAAAGGGCAGAGGCTCACTTCTGCCTAGATAACCCAAAAGCTTTAGAGCAAGAAGGGAAGTTTGAGATTAGTTAATACTCCTCCCCATTTTAGAAATTAAGAAACTGAGACCCAGAGAAGCAAAATAATTTGCCCAGGTGCACAAAAGTAAATTATGTCAAATTTGTGGTTCATAGCAAAATCTTTTGATTCCAAGTCTACTTCAAAAACTGCCTTCTTTGGTGCTCTCAGAGCAGTTGTGTTTGGCTGAAACTCTGCTACATCCCCAAAGAAAACCACCTTAAGGTAAAATCATGGGCACTCCAAGATATATTGATTTAGTTACACTATCAAAATCAGCCCATTTGGGGCTCAAAAATGCTAGATTTGTTTCCTATAACTTGTACTCTGTCAAGAAGTTGACTTCTTGGGGTGGCCAGGCAGCACAGCAGCAAATAAGAGCACCAGCTCCAGTGTCAGGATGACCTGGAGATTGAATCCTGGGCTGAATCCGTAGCACCCACCCAGAAACACCTGGCTGTGTAACCTTGAGCAAGTTACTTAACCCTGATTGATTAAAAAAAAAAAAAAAGGTTGACTTCTTAGAATGATTTCTTAGTCATAATTAAACAATTTTTTTGGTAATAACTAAGCACAAATAACCTAGCACAATTTTCATTAATAGAGATTTCCAAAGTCCTAGTATTCTGTGACTGTTTTGAATAAAGCTTTATGTACTTTTCTATATTCTATATAATTTGCATAGATTTTAATCATTTAACTCTTAAATTTTGTCTTCCTAGGTGGGGTGCTGATGATGGTATGATTTGTGTCTTCTCTAGTCATTCTCAGAATTTTTTAGTCCAAGTTCTACACTTATCTAAAAATGACCTTTATTCCCTTTTATCACATGCATAAGTTTCCTAATTCTCAGTTTCATCATCAGCATATGGAAATTCTAAAGCCATGTAGATATTTGAAAATTAACTGAACTGAAGAAGTTAAATGAGAAAATACTTAGATCATCTAGTCAGCAAGAAATTATTGAGCATTCGCCTTGTATTTGGTATTGTGAAAGATATAGAAAAAGTATAAAAAAAGTTTAATTGGGGCAACAAGACTAACACACATGATAGAATAATTTACAGTGTAGGAAGAGTACATTATTAAATAATAAATCATTATTAAATAATAAAAAATTAAATAAACTGTGTGACAGTTCTAAGTGATATAGATATTCAAATCTAAGAGATCAATGAATGTTGAAATAGTAGAGGAAATCTTATAGGAGAAGGCAAGGACTTATTGGTCCTTGAAGGACATATAATACTGGAGTAAGAAAGATGAAATGGACTATCATTCTGGATGAGTGGCACACCAAAAATGAGAGAGAGCAGAGAGCTTTTCAAAATGAAGACTGAGTTAAAAGTCTTCAGTAAGGGGAATAATATGAATATATTAAGACACCATCCTAGAATACTACAGTACAACATGTTGGGGATCTTACATTTATATAATGTTTTACAAGCTACAGATTTCTATATTATTTCAATTGATCTTCACAACAATCTTGTGAGGCAGTTGGTATTATTTTTCCCATTTTACAAATGAAGCAACTGAGAATGTGAGAGTTAAGAAGTATTTCTCTTTCAGGGAAAATAGAACTGACATTTGAAAATAGGTTCAAAATACTAACTACTATGCAGAACTGAATTTAAGTCCCAAGAACATAACTGATTGTTAATGAATTCATAATTGGCAATCTTTGTGGGGACATAAAATACTGCCTTTATCTGTTTGTATAAATAGGGGCTAGAGGCTATCCAGGCATTTACTTTTTTTAAGCTTCTCATTACTGAGCAATCACTTATTGGGTTTATTGGGTAGGGCTTCCCTCTCTCTCTTTAAAGTACATTTTAAAAAATCTTATTTTAAAATAGATTTCTTCCCTTTCTGTTTGACAAAAGTCTTGGATGATAATTGCATTGATAGCTGAATGGATCTTTGATCTCATCAATATGGGTACTTCCTTTAGAGGAGATCACAGCTTATCTATTTCTTATCACTCTAAGCAGTTCTGGTTCATGCCCTCTCAAAGGTATCTTAGCATTCCAAGTATACCAGTGGATCAGGTACATGTGGGCTGTGGATTGATTATTCTTCTTTTTCTCCGCTACTCCCCTTCCCCCCCTTTTTTTTTGCTGGACTCTTTTACTTCATTGATATAGAAAGCTCCTGGTGAGGAAGCTTCCACTAATGCAGATTGTCCCCTGCTCCAGAATTACTAGTCTTAGAGATATTTTAAAATACAGAGGAGTTTAGGAGTGTAGACAGGGTCACATAGTAAGTATTTGTAAGAGGTAGGGTTTAAACAGTTTCTCCTGGCTTTGAAACTGACTCTTTATCCACTGTGTCATAGTGACTATACCAAGCTGTCTCTCTACCACATAATAATCAATACATAATAAACATGGATATGACTGATAGAAATGAAATAGTTGTCATGTTGTCAGTCAGTTCCATTAATATGTTTTTAAAATTCTACTGAAATACAAAAATCATGGCTTCTGTCCATGTCAGTGAACTCCAAGAATCACCCATTAATGCACTCTATTGAATCAGCTCAAATTCACTATGACAGAATAAAAATAGTTAATTACTTCAATTAGCTAATTAATTGAGTGCCCTGGGAATGGTTATTTATTATGGAAAACTAGGATCCTGGCTCAAGGGGTAAAAGAGATTGAACACTATTTTCTCTGGAAGGACAAATGGATTGCTTGTCTTCCCCTCAGATAAATGTGTGCAGAAAATAAAGCAATAGATAAAGCTATATCTTTCAACATTATTTGCTAAGTAGCCACAAAACAATCCTCAACTATACTTTTGAATAGCTGCATTTACATAAAGTGATACCCTTAATAGATACAGGAAACTTATCCTGGAGAAAATAAACTTAATGGTGTAGAGCTAAAGTGAATTTTAAGTAACAGCACTAAAATAGCATTATGTAATTGACAAACCTATTTACTTGTGGGTTGAGATGATAACAATCAGCATGAGTTTTCCTTGCTAGTTGTGGGTTCTGTGTATTGATTCAGAGTTTGCAAATTGTAAACTGAACGAATTATCTGTAGTACAAGTAGAAAAAGTGCTGGATTTAGAATCAGAGAATATGAATTCAAATCTCAGATCTCTTTCTTACTACTAGTATGAACATAGGCAAATCACCTCATCTCTCTGGACCTCAGTTTCCTCATCTAGTTAATGAAGGGTTTGTTGTAAATGAATTCAAAGATCTCTACAATCTTCTCCTAATTAGTTCAGTAGATAGTGTACTGAGCCTGAAAGCAGAAGGACCTGAATTGAAATTTGACCTCAGACTCTTACTAACTGTGCAACCCTGGGTCAACCACTTTAACCTCCTTCTGCCTGAGTTTACTCTTCTGTAAGAAATGAGGATAATAATAGCTCACACTATCCATAGTAGTGCATATCAGTGAGATAATATTTGTAAAGCTCTTTGCATAGTGCCTGACACATAGTAGGCACTTAATAAGTGTTCCTTTCCTTCTTCCTTCTTCATCTTGAAGAGATTATAATCAAGAATAAAGAAATGTAAATGACTAACTATTTCTAATAAATTGTAAACATAATAGCTTTGACTGGAATTTGATACTCCCTCTGAAGGCATTTCTGAAATTTATCCTCTCTAAAGATAGTGGTTTAGGAACTAATACTGTAAGCATACAATTCAAAGACTCCTTCATCTTTTACTTAAATTGGCCTCTAGCCCTTGTCCCTGATGAATTTTCTCAACAACCTCTGTACTTAAAGTTATCTCCACAACAACCTAAGAACAGCATTTTGTAGCCTCAAAAATGCATCCATATTTTTCATGTGGATTCTCAAAGCTCCCAGAGTGCATGGTCACACAGAACAAATGAGGACAAGTTGAGAAATGCCTATAACTTAATAGACCTGATTCTGCTGAGAGAGAAGAATTTAGAGATGCAAAAGCTTTTGAGGCCACCAGAGTAAAATAATAGAATAAAAAAAGCTACCTGGGCAAAGGTAATGTTTATTTTCTTATTTATTTTTTAGCTTTTTCTTATTTATTAGCTATATTATTTATTAGCTTTTTTTCCCTTTATCAAAAGGAAAATGATTCTTGATGCTTAGAGTGGTACTATGCAGTGAAACTTTACAGAAGTCTATAAAACTTGACTAACCAGGAGAAAGGTCAGTCTAAATTAGTGATAAGGACAAATTATAGAATTTTAGAGGCAGAAGAATTCTTCAGGATAAATGCAAGCCCTCTCATTTTTCTGGGATGGAAACTGAGTTCCAAGGAATTAAAAATGACTTGTCCAAGGTCATATAGGTAGAAAACTGCCAAACTAGGTCTAGAGCTTGGGTCTTCTAGCCCAGCACCCTCTCCACCATACCATTCTGCTTCCCTTTTTGAAAATTAGGTTTTATTAATCCAAATAAATTCAGCAAATCTTACTAAGTATTTCCATCTAAAAGACAATAATTAGCAACACCATTTGCTTATAATCATATAGTTAACAAGCACATGTTGAGTACTCCAAAGTTTGTTACATACTATGGGAAATCTATTTCTGTTTTCAAGGAACTTATAATCTAATAAAGTTTATATACTTCAAGAAGTTTAGGAAACAAAATTAATGCACATTAAAAAAAAATCATGTGACAAAGCTGTACCTATAATTTGTTGGTTAATACTGCTTCTTCAAGCTAATACTATTTAAATGGCTTATTTATTCATAGTAGGGATACAAACAAAGTGCTAAGAGTTTTAGAGGAAGAAGAAAATATTTTTGGCACGAGCCATTTAAAGTTTGTGTTCAGCCCCAATTCCAATGAATTATCATAAAATCTGAATTAATGGAGTAAAAATTAATGACTACTTATTGCATACACAAATTAGTGATGATGTTCTAGTTTTCACTATTTAAAATATTCATTTTGACTTGCTAAATGTTTATAAAAATGTCTAATTCCAATTCATTTTAGTGAAACCATGAAAAAGAAGCATCAGACCATACTGTAATGACTAAAATAAATTTTAGTTAAATTGAGCAAAACATTGTCAAACATCTACTCTTTGCAGGCTAATCTGTGAGATACAAAATACACAAAGATAAAATAAGATACACCACCTACATTTAAAGAATTTAACAGTCTAATAGATTGCACATTTCAGGCATTTTGTTTTTACTTTTATTACTTTTGATGCCTCCTTTTATTTATTTCAGACATCAAATCACTTTCCAAATCTTTCTTTCTGATATCCCTTGATTTTTTGTGCATCTCTAAGGATTTTCCCAGATCTAGAACTGTGATCCAAATGATTTGTTTAAACTAACTCTACCCTAGAACAGGCCCATACTGCCATCCTCCTGAACTCTTGCAATATACTTATAACAGACTGGTTGAATTGAATCAAATTGAATTTCTATCCCCTAGAGTTTGTAAAGAATTTTTACAATATGCCTTTGAGCATATTTATTATATAATCTAATGATAGAAAATCAGAAATGGTAAGGAAGGATTATATGATTAAATTTGAATGGGAATAATGTAAGCATTACAAATAGGTCAATAGAGAATAGATAGATACCTACATACAAACATACATACATACATGAATAGATAGATAAAAGTAAATATTCTAAGTACATAAAAATACCAAGTTATAGACTTTTAATAGAAATAACTTTTTAAAAGAACCTTGTTCTCTGCTAGTTGATGAAAATAATTTCTTTCTAGCCCCTCCACTGACCTTTGAAAACCCCTGTTTATTTTCTCCACATACCTACCACTACATCCATATACAAACATACCATACACCCACAATATGAACCAGAACTTCTAAAACAGATGCAGCCATTTCTGGGTTATAAGAGATTGTAAAGACAATCATGAGCAGTTCTCCTGAGGACTGCAGCTGTGAATAGCTTTAAGGACCTAATCACATTGTATAGTGAGCTCTCTATTCATCAATAAACTAAAGGAAAACATTCAAGAAACTAAAGCACCACATTAACAGAATATAACATAACAACTTATTACTAAGGTGGCCAGATAGTCTTAAGCATTCACCCCTAGTTCACAGTAATCACAATCTCCTCAGTCAATACAGAGTGTCCAGGGAAAGTCTTCTTGACTTGAGGCTGTCTTCCAATCATCCTTAAGCCAATCATCCTTAAGGAGTAGCAGAAAGTACAAACACCATCCAAACCTAGGTCACAGTAAGTCACAATCTTACTAGTTGATACAGAGTACTCAAGTAAAGTCCTCTTTCATCTTAAATTGAGACATTTCCAAACCCCATGACTCCTCTTACACAGGCTGACCACTCCCAGCTCTTGCCTGGATTCACAGGTAGATAGACAGCTCTCCCAGCTCTTGCCTGGACTCACAAATAGGTAACTCTATGTTCCTATTACATACCTCATTTTAGGGGGACTGCTCCACTCCAAGCTCTTTGAAGTTTCTGTTTCTAGAAACACAAAGCTTAACAGAGCTACAACAATAATTATACACATTAAGCTTAATAGTGCTATAATATTTACACACATTGGGGGCACTATCATCTCAACTCACTTTCTGTCTGACAAGGTAACACAAATCAACAGACAAAGCTTCTGTCTGAGAAATCAAACACAAATCAACAGTAAAGTACCAGGACTTCTGTAATAGCAGTAAAATCTTCTTTCAGGACTTCTGTAATAGTAGCAAAATCCTCTTTCAGCAAGCTCTTCCCACCATGGGCTCCATGTGATAACATTAGGCCTATTAAGGGAAGGGAAGGTCTCTAAACTCCCTTAGGCCTATTAAGGGCAACACAAAGCATTCTATTTCTAACAAAGACTTGATACAATCAAAGGCAAGCCTCAAAGGTACTTGAAAAACTGAAACAAGCAGCAAAGTACTACTTTGATTTCCATTACAGACACAATATAACAGAAATTAGAACTCTAGTTGAAAATTTAGAAGTTACTGTTAATAGCATTTGGTATCTTTTTTTTTTCACACATTTGTTATAATCCATAGCTGCAGTTAAGGTATTACAATTGATAGAGGATTGGACCTGGAATCAGGATGACTTGAGTGCAAATCCTCCTTTGCACATTTACTATTTGTGTCACCCTGGGAAAGTTATTTAAGCTTTCTCTACATGATTTTCCATCTGTAAAATGGAAATAGTATCTATCATCTATGGTTATTTCAAGCATAAAATGAGATATTTGTAAACCACTTTGCAAACCTTAAAACATTGCATTGCTACTGGCTGCTACTATTGATTCTAACAACAACCCACTCCCCCAAGAAATTGATTTTATATAATTCTGAAAAATTAGTTCAGTAATCTAATTAACTAAATCTCACATTCAAATAAAAGCTGACTCTTCAAAAAGTTGAAAGCAAAATAAAAGTGTATATATTTAAAGGTATGAAAAGTCTGAAATGGGAAAAAATGGTAAGATAGGAGGCATTCAATAGCTGATTAATAAATATTTGCCTTTTAGCATTCTCTTGCTTTTCAAAATATTGAGTAACGTGAATATAATAGTTCTTGAGTTTTCTTTTTCTATGGTATGGTGTATGTCAGAAAGTGGGGCTCTTAACCTTAAATTCTAGGCAGAAATTTCAATGGGTCCATGAGATTTTAGTGTGTCCATGAACTTGAATGGGGGAAAAAATAGACCTTTATTTTCCCTAAGACAGTAACTGAAATTAACTTTAAAATATAAATAAATTTTAAAAATAACTTTAAAATATTGTTGTGAGAAGGGCTCCATAAACTTTAGCTGACTGCTGAAGGCATCTATGACACAAATAGATTAAGAATCACTGCCAGAAAATAATTTTTTTCTAATTCAGTAACCAAAAATAATTTAGGTCTTGCTTGATTCCTTCCCCCACCTCTTTATTTTACTCACATTTTCTGTGTATTATTAGAGGTTCCATGTTACAGTGGAACAAATATTCAACTTTAGAATCAAAGAGCCAGGTTTCAGCCCAGGGCCTGTCACTAATTTGTTGCATGTCTTTGGCTTTTAGCAAGTCACTTTCATTATCATCATCATCATCATCATCATCATCATCCTTTTCTTTCTCTGTCTCTCTCTCCACCTTTCTCTCTCACTCTCTCTCCTCTTTAATAAAATGAGTGTTGGATGAAAGTCCACTTCTGATCAATAACTAACTTACCAATTTGTATCACCTGTAGTCTAGCTGGTCACTCGTAAATTAATTGACCCCCAAGCTTCTTGTTCCCTACCCATTTTCTAAAACGTCACAAGTTATTTGGCTGGTCCTACAACTTGTTGACATTTGTTATTGAGTAAAAATGAGCCACCAGCCCCTACATGACCTGAAAGCAGTTTCAGAGTCTCCAAGAATATTTAAGTCATGACAAAACCTACTTTATGGATTCCAGATTGACTTCCCTATAGAAAAATTACAGTGAAATATGTCAATTCTGGAAATTTTTTGGTCCATTTTCTTTCACATCAGAAGTATTTCTTTATGAGGACTAAAACTGACCAATTTCCACCAACTGTTCCTCTCATCATGTGGAAACATAAAATAATAAAATAGATATAGAGTGGATTCACTGCAGGTCAGAAACACCCAGATTTTTCCTAGTAATAATCATTATACTCTGGAGCTATCCCCAAAACCCCACAGTTTCCTGAAATGTGAGAGTCATCAGTTCAACTTCCTATTGTCCTTTTGATACATTCTGTGAGACCATGTTACCATATAAGCATTTTGATACTTTACTAACTAATCCCTGGCTAAGGATCCAAAGTTGATCCACCTAAGGCTGTGTTTCACTCTGTGTTAGTGTTAAAGAATAGTTTCTGTCTTTTTAAATTATATAATGCTGTAATTGAATTATTTTTGTTTAATTCTTCCTGTTTTTTTTTTTTTTGCCAGAGTTACCTCTTCCCACCCCCATAATTATCAAAAGTATGCCACTGGAGTATATTTATTGTCCCCAAATTATGTTAGACGTTCTGGATAAAAGTAAAATTACTCTTTTCCTTTGAAAATAATATTGAGAATAACTGTCATATTGTACTACAAAGACTACCTTGACTTTGATTCCAAAGATGGAATTTTGGACTGAACGGACAACTGTTCTGATTCAGTGTAATATTTTTAATTTTCTTTTTATTTTCCCATTCTCCTTTCTTTCCCTATCATTTAGAGGAATATACAGAACTTAACAAGGCACCCTAACTTTTCAGAGTTATAATAGAATCCAATTTATTCACTATTATCAAAGAGAGTATTCTGAATGTATCTGCCACTTTAAGTACAGAAACATTTGAAACATTAATCATTTTGTGGAAATATTTCTCAAAATGTATTTTGTATCTTCCTGTCTAGAGTATTAAATTGAGTAAAGAGATACTTCTGTACTTTAAAAGTTTACAATTTCATCCATGTTTAGTAGTCCCTCAACTCATGAAACTTACAAACCCTCTAAATCTGAGTAGGTGATTTTCAGCAGTTATTGTGGCAAAAATAGTTCTCATTCATTGGCCAAACTTTGGTTCTTAGATTATGCATATAGTTCATTACTTAGCCTGTGCTTAAAATTTTCCGAGCTTAGTTGTACCTATCAAAGCTTCACTTCATCAGACATATCCTTGAGATACTTGAGTAAAAATCTCTCCACCCCAAAACCCCTTCCAGAGGGAAGCACTGGATTAGCAACCTGGAGTGAAGAAAACAATTTCAAAGTACTAACTCTAAAACTATCTGTTGGACCTTGAGCAAGTCACTTAACCTTTCTCTATCTCAATTTCCTCATCAATAATAGCACCAGTATTACAGGATTGCTGTGACAAATGACAACATAGGAAGACAGATGGGCACAATGGATGGAGAATGGAACTTGGAGCCAAGATTACCTGAGTTCACACCTGACTTCAGATATTTACTCCCTGTGTGTCTCCCTAGGCAGGTCACTTAACCTCTGCCTCGGGTTTTGTTTTTTATTTTAATCTGTAAAATGATGATTAATAATGGCATTGACCTCCCAGGTTGATATGAGAATAAAATGAGTTCATATTTATAAAGCACTTTGCAAGCCATAAAGCACATTATAAATGCTGGCTAATATTTTAATGAATGATGCCCTTAATCAATCAAATAAGTCTTTAATAAGCCTCTGCTATGCATCAGGCACTGTACAAACCATTGAGGATTACCAGTAAAAAGAGTGAAATAATTTCTGCTCACAAATAGCTTATATTCTTAGAGAAGAGATAATCAAAACATATATAAATCTCCATAGCTTACCTATAAAATGAATGAATATGTATACCTATTGGTTTTTCACATTTGAATCTTTCATTTAGTTTCCATTGTTTTTTCCAGTAACAAAATGATTTGGTGAGTAGTTCTACAAAAGGTCATCCATTTTCAGGGTGGTCATACCTTCTCCTGTGTATTGAAAAGTCTAAATCTTCTCCCAACCTCCATACCCCTGTGCTGCTCAGATGCTTTATAATTTAGGATCATAGAATCTGCATTATAGAACTGAATGGGACCTTAGTGGTCATCTAATCAAAGGGTTATAGATTTAGAGTTAGATAAAACATTGTAGGCCATTGAGTCCAATATCTCCTTCTTTAGAATTGAGTCGTTAGATCCAAGTAGTTTAAATTACTTGCCTAAGACAACATAGGCAATAAATTTATTCAAAAAATAAATTTGAATCTAAGCCCTCTAGCTTCAGAGTCATTCCCTGATTCTTGACTATATTCTGAAATTTTGAGGTTGTTGTGAATCTGATTTCGAGATAAGTGAGAAGTTGCTTTATAAATACAATTCCATTTTTAATCTTCCATGTTTCATATTTAGTAATTTTTTAAAATTATATCTCTGGTTTCATTGATGTAGGAGGCTTCTGTTGAGGAACTTCCTCAACCACTGTGGATCAACTGACCCCTGCCACAGTTTTAGAATTACTTGTGTGCCAGCAGGTTAAATTATTTACCCAGAGTCCTGAAAATAATATGTGTCAAAGTTAGGACTTAAATCCAGGATTCCCTTATAGGAAAGTCAGTTCTCTGTTCATTACAACACATGGTGCTCCTCTGAAGCAGACACATTGTGTGTGTGTGTGTGTGTGTGTGTGTGTGTGTGTGTGTGAGTGTGAGTGTGAGTGATATATAGCTCAGGTTTCAAACTTTGCTACTCTTTTAGTTCTAGAATTCTTTAGCTCTTGGTTCACATAAAAGCCTTAATTAGGATGTAAATATGGAGTAATTTTCCTAATGATTCCCTTGGCTATCCACTGCCCTATTCCTCACATGCACATATGTATATACTTATAGCAGATTTGCATGCTGCTAATAAAAGCACAGTGTTCCAACAACTAACCTCTTCTCTCTTCAAAATAGTTTTCCTTCTGAGTGCTCATTCTGTTGTATTTGAACAGGTTTAACACTGGCAATGTTCTATAGCCTTACTGTCCACTGGTGAAGATCAACAGTGTTAGCCTTTCAGAGTATTAATTTATTTTTTTTTTTTGTTCTTGGCCAGGTACTGCGTCTACTGCTCCATTGTTGAAAAAGAAAAATATTACATGTATTTTACTGTCTTTCTTTTATTCGTAGCACAAGAAGAATGGGCCCCAACCCGTTCCAGCCTAAAGGCACCACCTCCAAGGGCAGCCAGAGGGGGATACAGGGAACACCCCTATGGTAGATATTGAAGGTCTTCCTCATCTGTGACCTCACCTCAAAGACAATTAATAGCCTGTGGTCTCCACATAAACAGCAACAAGACAAGTAATAGTCCATTTCTTTTCTATCCTAGGGATTACTGCTCATGATTACTCCCTGTACTTCTTGTGTATTTCTTCCTATACTGTTGGCGTGACATTGACATTAGTATTATTTTATAATACGGACTTAAGAGACTTTTGGCAAGCATCGTCTATAAACCATTCAGTAGGATGCTATACTCTTGGTTGTTTTTCATTGTTGTGTGTATTTTATTTCATTTTATTTTTTATTAAAAGAAAAAGCATGAAGCTGTTACCGGATCTTGAGTTTCTACCAACTAGCCGAGGTTGAGCTTTGTTTAGGGTTGCTAAAAGATTGTAATATGATTTTTGAACTAGATGATAATCAAGATGTAGATAAGCTGTTTTAACCTGTCTTTTAATATATGTTAGTTAGATGAAGATGTTCGATATTCAGTTTGTAAATTTAATTTTAAATGCTGTTTTAATGGGGTTGAAAACAAGCAGCTACTGTATGTATGTAGCTAACTGAATTTGTTCAGTGTTTTAACCTGTATTTGTTAAAAAAGAAAAAACCACATAAAGTTCCATGTGTAAGCTTCTCTAAATAGGAAACCACAATTTTGTCAAATATGTTTGCCATAATTTGTCAATAAAGCTGAAACCTTTTGTAACAAACTAAATTTGGAATTACTTGTTTTCTAGCTTTAAATGCCTGCTTTATTTCTTCTTCAAGAGATGCCTAAAATGTTTTCTATTTAAAATTACAAAAATGAACCCAAGTCTGTTTTAAGAATTTTGTGTAAGCCTTTAAAAATTGTATCAATAACTTCTGGTTGTTAAATAATTTAAAAGTTAACAAACTAAACTGTTACATGAATCATGGTTAGTAAACACTAATGTATAACATGTTAATGGAAAAACTGGATTTAGAATAATAAATGGATTTTAAACTATCCTCTAAGCTTTATCTTGCTAAACACAAACTCTGATTGACTTGTTTGTATTAGCATGTCTCACGTGAGAATGTAATGGAGTATAAAGAGGTAAGATTACCACTTACCACTGTCTAAATGCCTAGTTCTTCAACCTTTGAGTTTCCCCGCACATTAAATATCCCATTCAACATGTAAGCATTGCATAGATTCACTTTCTTGTTTTCACTCTGAGGAGTGTGTTGACGGCATTTGCGTAGTTTCTAATAATTTGTTTTGACAAACAAATCATCAGTGTCACTGGCCAGTTGTTGCTATTCAACCTCAAAAACTTTATTTGTAATTTTCAGTGCTAAATATCACCGCCCTTGAAGGCAGTTTAGAGGGCTGATATTTCTTTTGAGACTATCAGACTTGATGGCTGATGATTATTAAGGAAATATGTCGCAGGACTCAAAGGATGACTAAACGTTAAACAGGTAACACTAATAGTAACTCTGTAATTTTGAGTATGCAACAGTAATGTTAAATATTCTCAGTTATTAAGTTACTGATAGTTAAAAAAGTAAACCTACAAAAATATAACAAATAGGTTCATAGGCTATTAAAACAACTAATTAACATTAACTAGAGGCACCAAAATTATTTTACAATATATAACCCTCAAGGTAATAAACAGAACTAAAATTAGCAATAATAGTAATGCAACTCTTGCTAACATCAAATATATAACCTAAATTTTGATGGAGAAAAAAAAAAAGTGAAAGACTTGATAGTAGGGATGGATGCCAAAACTGTTAATCTTTTAAAATACAGTTTTTTTGTTTACAGTGGCTTTTTGTCAATGTGATTGGTTTACTTTTTTGATGCGAATAAAGCATAGATATATTGCTGTTCAGTTTGTGAACAAAAATCTCTTGCAGCTGGAGTTGCATGCTAATAGCTTTTTGAAGCGTGTCCTGTCATCTGAAAGTGAATTTTGGTAGCACTGGCTTAAGTTGAATACTGTTGGGTTACATTCACTGTTTATTCTGTCTCACTGTTCCAGGTTTCTACAAGCAAAGGGCAGATAACTGAGCAGCAGATGTGATGTGTTAGGAAGTATTCAGGTAAGCTTCCCCACCCCCTCTACTTCAAAATATGTCTTCCTCCACAAAAGAATGTCACAGCTTGATATGACAGGAAGCATGTACATTATAGGCTGCCTGCTACAATTCTGGTAAAGTTGAGATTTCTGCCAAATAGGCAGCTGTTTTATATGTCCTTTAAAGTCAGTGGTCTTTTCTAAATACTTGATGCTAATTAAGTTTAACATTTAATGGGAACAATTTTCTGCAAATAAAAATTTAATAGTTTTAAAGCCAATGGTTTTTAATACCTGATGCACGTTGGTCTGTGAGTTATACTTATTTTCACTTCAGTGATGAAAGGCTAATGATTAATGTGTAAAGTTGGGAAAAGCCTATGATACAATAGAAGGAGAATTGGCTCTGGAATCAAAGACACTGGTTTCAAATTCTGCCTCCAAGTTTTATCTACTGTGTGACATTGGGTAAGTCCCTTACTTTTCTAGACCTCAGTTTCCTTATCATATAAAAATGAGGGAGGTAGACAGATTAGGTCTCTAACTTCCCTTCCAGCTCACGGTCTGGGATTTTATGATAAAGAAATGATAATAGTTGTTTTAAATGGAGTGACTAGGTTGGTCCTTTCATGTTTTTCTCTTAGTTCAAGCCTAGTATAGAAAGCTCTCTAATTAAAAACCATCTTCATTTTCACCAAAAATTTCAGCCATTTCCATTAGTTATACTTTTACTGATGATAAGCCCAAAGTTTTCCACCAAGGGAGGTGCTAAGAAGGTAAAAATAGAAATGAATTTCCCCCTTGAAATATACCTATTTCTGAAAAACATCAATTTTATGTCTTCTTTCTTCTCTCAAATTGCTTATGGGTAGAAAAGAAAAAGAAAATATCATTTGTCTTTTCACATGATAAACTTTTTCACTCTTCTAGCTTGTTAAAATGGCATTTGAGATATAATGAGTTTCAAAAAAGTCATTTCTGCCTTAGTACAAGGGAAAAAGAGCTCCAGAGTCAAAGAAGGTGTTCCATCATGCATTAGAAACAGAAAAAAAAGTCCACTTCCCATGTAAGGTATGAAAGCTAAAGTGTGTCCTTAGACATTACAGGAATCATTTGCTTGTTTCTATATGGGGAGGGGGAGAGGGGAGTAAGCTTTAAAAACAATCACTTATCAGAAAACATTGATTTACCTATCAGTTGTAGGGCTTGACCACCTATTGTTCTCAAACACCAGTCCTCCAATCATTCCTTAAGTGCAGGACTGGGCTTCATGAAAGAGAGCAATTAAACAAATAAAAAAGACTTTTGATTCCTGCCAATCACTAAGCCAAAAGAACTAGGAAATGCACCTCACCATACTCTGGCCACTGGGGATGAGGATGACTGTAGGATATTCTGGGAAAGAACAAAAGACACAAAAGCAAATTCCAAGTGAGAAATTCCTTTTCATCTTGGGCATTGCAGTAACTGGTCTGATCTAGATCAATCTAATCCCCCAAGGGTGAGCAGACTCAATTCTCAAAGCCTATGACCTCTTATGACTTCTCTAAAACATCATCAGAGACTGAATGGAAAGAAACAAATATCTGTCATGCCTTTTGCATGCCAATGACGTCCTTCTAAGAATTTTTTTCCCCTAGAAATTAACCCCAGGATTGAATCCCTAAATAATCTGGAATAAAGAGTGTCACTGAACATATCACTAAACTACTTATACACACATATATTGACACACACAAAATACACCTATAACCATGTGCACATATAAGAGGCATTTTGGCATAATTGAGACATAGCTATCCTTGGAATCTGGAAGATACTCTAAATTCCAGGTGTGATTCAGACACATATGGGCTGTGTGATCCTAGGCAAGTCATTTAACTGACTTCTCTGTGCCCCTAGGAAAAAGGAAAAGAATATGTATTCAACTGTACCACCTTTGATTTCAGTGATTTAGGAAACCTGCCGCATAAGAGAAACTCCCTCACACAGCCACAACTTAAGTCCTAAAGAATTGTCTGGGGTATTGAGAGTTTAAGTGATTTGCCCAATGTGGCATTAGAGGGTCTTTAAACAGAGATAGGTTCCTGACTCTGAGGCCTTCCTGACTCTGTCTTTCTCTGTTTCTTTGTCACTCTCTGTCTCTCCCTCTCTCACTCTTTGTCTTTCTCCTTCCTTCTTTCTCTTCTTCCCTGTTTTTCTTCCCCTTTTTCTCTCCTACATTTCTCCCCCCACACCTATAACTTCATGACTTTTGAATGGGTTCTTCATTGTTATAAAAATGCATTTTAAATTAAATAATATCTAAAGGAATTTGAAATAGTCTTTACCAAGAACAGGAAATTAAACATCTATTGCTGATAACATTGTTCATCATTCTCTAGTAACTAAAGTTTAGACTGTGTAATTAATGCAGATAGTAGATGATATAGATATAGATATAGATATACAACCAAATAAGATTCTGCAAAAATGTGCTTTTTTTCCCCCCTCCAGTTATGGAAAGGCAGTGAGGTTGTTAGGAAAAGCCCTAGACCTTCAGTCAAGAAACATGGATTTGAGGAGTCCTGACTGTGCTACTTTAATAGCAGTGTAACTTAGACAATTGACTTCAGCTCTGGAAGCCTTCATTTCCTCCTCTGTAAAATATGAACAAATGTTATTTCAGAGCCAACCTCAGAGGATAATTGAAAGAAATCTAAATTGTAGACGTGATATAGGTTACTGTTATTAAAATATTTCTTGACAAAAAATTAGTATTTGTGTAGATGAATTTATAGGGCATGCCTGTGGATGCTGTGTGTGTGACCTCTTTTAAGCAAAAGGGTATTATTCAAAAGAGTAACATAGTACTTTACTAAATTCCCCTAAGAGAAGCTGACTAAATAATATAAAAAACTCAAGGTATTATTCTTCTTAAAATATAACCAATAAAAATGTTATCACTTGATATAATTTACTCATCTAGAGATGATATGACATTTTCAAATCCTCAAGATATTATTTAGGATCCACTCCAATTTAATCCAAAACACATTTATTAAAACTCTACTAGGGGCAGGCACAATACAAGGCATTTTGCAATCTAAAGTGCAATGGAAAAAAAATTTGTTCTGTCCTCTCAAAAAGCTTGCATTCTACTGGGAGAACACATATTAACAGAAAAGTGAATATATGATCATTTTAGGAGGTCATAGTCTATTCCTATGTATATTACCATAGCATCTTACATATCTTCAATTTGAACATATTAAATAAATTGGAAATGTGATTTTCTTTCCAGGCCTTAGATAGCCTATGTATATCTTTTATGACATTATAACTTTCTGCATTATAGTTATTTTATATTTTTCACATACTCTAGGCCCACATATTTTTATACCCCAACCAGGTCAAGATTCCAAGTGCCTTGAGGGAAAGAACTATGTCCTTATTATCTTTTTATCCAGGCTAGCATCTGGCATGGTGCTATGCATATAGCAGGAACTTAATGAATGAAGAATAAATATATGAAGTATGAATGAAGAAGACAAATGTATATTGAAAAGAAATAATACATTTGAGATGCTATCCTTTAAAGTCTTTAGGTCCTTTTTTTTCTTTTATTTGCAATAGAAAAACCTGGAGTTGAAAGCCTCAGATATTGTATATCCTCTATGATTTTGTCAAACTACCAAGTAATTTCAGGTTTATCACATTTTAAGTGCACCAAATGTCATATATTTTCTTCATTCTAAAAATGCAATGTATGAGTCTAAAGTGCTATCTAAAATAGCTGCATGTTTATCAGATTATATGCGTCCTATCTTGTTACTGTACTACAAGCTAAATTGCCTAGAAATATGTAAATTTAGATAGTGTCATGTAGGGGTAATATTTTATAGCACTTCAATACATGGCTAAATTATTTCCCACAACTCAAAAAAAAAAAAAGGACAAATCTCTTCAATTGATATATTTTGGAAAGAAGGTTTGGGGATTGAACAATTAAGGGAAAGAAAATTATTTTTGGAAAAATTGCACACACGAGAGATTAAAATGGTATTTCCTAATTAGAAAGGTCATTCCTTCTCAAAATGCAATGAATTTTCACTGCATGATGTAAATCACCTATTAAAGGAACCATTTTGTCATTTCTTTCTGACAACTCATTGAAGGGATCTGTTTACTTGAATTACCTTCCATCTCTAAACACTGTTAGACTGGACTCTGTCATCCTCATTAGATATTCAGTTTTCCTTATGATAAGCCAAGATTTGCCATCTTGAAATATTGGCCATGTTAGAAAGTATTTAGATACTCTCTTGCTAAGATAAAAACTCTTTGAGAAAAAGTATTGTTTCATTCTTTGTATTTTTATTCCCAATGTCTAACACAGTCTGGCACAAAGTAGATGCTTAATAAATATTTGTTAAAGTTGAAAAATAACTAATATATTAATTTGAAAGAATACACATTTTAAAATACCTTATTGATATAGTTAATTAATTTGGTTATGTAGATTGGATTTAAGTACCATACAACAAGCCTAGAAGAGTTGTAGATTTGAAAAATATTTTTTCCTTATCTTGCTTCTAAGAAAGTTTTCTATCTTTAATGAATTGGCATATTTTATTTGAAAAAAAAAAACTAGCCAATGGGCCATTTGTTATTATACCTCCCCAACTTTAGTATCTTTTTAATTCTTTAATTTTGTTTTCTTTGAAATACAGTCATGCAATATCTTCCTTATACTCTCATCTTTAATATAAAAGAAAAATAACCTCAAAAAAATTTGGCTGGAAGTCACTTTTATAGTATATGAATTATCAGTGTTCTAAGTACAAAATAATATTGCTATTTTCCACCTAATCAATGTTTTACCTAAAATCCCTAGTTTTTTACTCTGTTCTCCCCTTTCATCTCTATCTTCTGGCTTCCCTGACTTTCTTAAAATCTTACCATCTGCAAAAGGCCTTACTAGTCCTCCATAATTTAAGTGCTTTATTCATTTATATTATCTATCTCCAATTTATCTTCTATCATCTCCTTTGTAACTAGTCAGTTGCATATGGTCTCCCCTATTAGACTATGAGCTCTTAGAGAGTAGAATTGTTTTGTTTTCATTTTTTAAACTTTTTTTGTATCCTTATCATAGTGCTTGCCACTTTAATAGGTACTTAATACATGCTTGTTACCTTGAGGACTTGAATTGGTACCATGGTACCTGTTGTAACCTAGGTATAAATATAGACACCCCCTCAGTTAAAGTCCTCCTACATTGCTTCATTGTGGCATGAAGATGATCTGGGGTTCTTGAGGGCTAGTCCAAGAGATCACAAGGTCTTACATATCCTACCAAACCAGAAAGACCATTGGTAAAGATCCAGCAGTATTTCATGATTGTAGTTGAAGAATGAGATCGACCAAATTTGGAAAGATTCTTCATCATGTTGACCATGGAATAATGACTTTTAAAAATCAGAATTATCCAAGATAATCAACTAGTTTTATAGAGGTTTTGATCTATGTTTGTTGAAGAAGTAGCCACACTGATGAAAGCACAGATCCAAGAAAGTAGGGAATAGTAACATTTTACTGTGGTTGTGTAATGGTCCCATAGATTTTTATGAGAATGATATACTTTTGACATATTACAATCATGTAGAATATATAGGCATATAATAAATATTGTTTATAATTTGTTAGAATATTCATTTCGTAAAATCTCAAAGTTGACAAGGACATTAGAGATCAATTATCTTAACCAATGCCTGAACAAGCATCCCTTCTACAATGACATTATAATTAATAAATAATAAATTTGCATAGAACTTTAAGGTTTGTGATGTACTTTACTTATATTATCCTCTTTGATACTCACAACAACCCTTTGAGGTAAATATTATTATTCTCATTTATAGATAATGAAATTGAGTCTGAGAGAAGTTAAGTGACTTGTCTAGTCACACAATTCATAATTGTATGAAGCAAGATTTGAACTTAGGTCTTCCTGATTCTAAGTTCAGCACTCCATTCAGTGTGCTACTGTGTGACTAGCATTCATCCCATCTTCATTTAAAGACATCCAATAAGAGAAACTCCATCTCCCAAAGCAGTGTATTCCACTTTGAGATAGTCCTAAATCACATATTTTTTCCCTTCTACTTTATATCTAGCTTAAAATTATCTCATTGTAACATCAACAAATTACTATAAATCTGTTTTCTGGAGTCAAGCAGAAAAAAAAATCAAAGCTTCATTACATGCGATATGTCTTCTATATACTTGTAGGAAGTTACCCCATCCTACTCCCTTTTTCCCTTCTCCAGTCTAAATATCACTACTTCCTTCAACACAGTCTTTTTATTGCCATCTAACATCCTGGTCACCTTCATTTGGATCTTTTCCAATTCATCGGTGTCATTCCTGAAATGTCCCAGTCCCCAATTGAAACACAAGAATACCAATGTAATCTAATCAAGGAAAGGTAGAGCAAGATTTCTCTATATGCTTATATATGTGCATGTTATATTTCCCAGAATAAAATGAGCTTCTTAATACAGTTCCTAGAACATAGTAGATTCTTGATCAATGGTTCTTTATTAACAACTCTCTAGACATGTAGACTATGCCTCTTTTAATGAAGCCTGGTTGTTTTGTTGTTATTTTTCTAGAAAAGTAGCAGTTTATGTGTATAAACATCTCACAAGGACTTAAAAAAATTGCATTTTTTTTAAAAGTGTTCTAAAATGAGACTGGTTTCATATTTTCAAGTCTGTGGAATAACATCGGAATACCTCTTCCACCACCACCCACCCCTATACTCCCTCCTCATCTCCAAAAAGTAGAGTTTGCATAGTTAATTCATTCAGTTCATCCAATGACAATATGATGAATGCCTAATATGTGTAAGGCACTACACAGAGAACTAGTTTAGGTATTAGATTATTTCTTGATATGTTGAGAGGGATTTTTTTAATTCCACATGTAAAAAAATATTCTTTTTCATTAATTTCCTTAAGATTTATGTACAACATATTCAGTAACTATTAAGTGACATTAAAGCATACTAAATTTGACAAAACAGGATATTGAATCATTTACCATTTGTAACTGAATGGCCTATAGAATGATATAATCCTTAATTGACATATAACCTGTTCTGAGTAACTTTGCATGCCATATAGCCATAGGTATCTCAGCTACACATCATTCTGTTTGTGATCTAGGAGTCTATAACTGGGAAACCTGTTTATTTAAATAAGGATATCCTTAACCTATGTTTCTTACAATTGGATTTATGTTCAGGCACATTGAATCACAACTCATGCTGATAAATCATTACTATAACAATTCATACCACCTATTATCACACTCCCAAATTCCACCTGTAGTCATGGTGAGGCAAGGATCCTCATCCTTGGAATTCAGTCCATACCCAAGTTAGCAGAGATGCACTCACCTATTCTGCAGAACAAAGAGGGTTCTTTGTTTTGTTTTAGTATGTACAAACACACATATGTTTATGATACACACATATACATGTGTATATATGTATATGTCTATATACTATATAGATATGGATATGTATCACCCATGATATGATAGGCATTTTGTTAAGTGCTTTTTATACATTATCTCATTTAATCCTCACAAAAACTCTGAGAGGAAGGTGCTTTTATTATCTCTATCTTACCTTTGAGGAAATTGAGACAAACAAAGATTAAGTGATTTACCCATGGTCACAGCTTCTAAGTGTTTGATGACAGATTTGAACTCATGCCTTCTTGACTACAGACCCTGTGCTCAACCCAGTGCACTACCAACTGCCTCTAACCAAAAAGTAAGAGTGTGTGTGTGTGTGTGTGTGTGTGTGTGTCTGTGAGTGAGTGTGTGTGTTGATGGAAAGGGATAGGGAAATGATGCACACCTATGATTCTTCAAAAATGGGAACAATAACTCATCTATAACGTGGAATCTTTGAGAGTTTCCTATGGAAAACTAAGAGGGTAAGCAACTTGTCTGTGCTAACACTGCTAGTGATAGTAGATGACAATCATTCAATCAACAAACCTCTATTAAGTGCCTCCTATATTCCGGCCACTGTGCTAGGTGCTGGGAATACAAATACAATGTATTAAGCAATCCCTACCTTTTTCTTTTAAGACTAGGTCACCTTCTATCACCCTGATGGGAATTTCATGGACTCCTCCGGAGCCTATTCCCATTACTGATTAATTCCAATTCTGTCCTAAACTGATTTGCCCCTTCCTGGACAACCTGGTGCCCACTTCCAGGATCTCACTATGTTGATGCAGAGCTTACCCAAAACACTGGTTCAGTTTAGCCCTAATACAGTTCAGAATTCCTGAGCTTCAGAGCTCTACAACCTGCAGCTTCCTTAGTTAGCTAGGAACAAACCCCTACTTTCAAAGAGCTTACCTATGGTGAGCAAGTAGATACATATGTAAGTTATATATAAAGGGAATGAGATAGCGACTAAACTTATAACTTCATTGGCATAGGGAATCCCCAGGTGAAGAAATTTCCTCTACCAATGCAATTTGGCAATTTCTTGGCATCTTATATTGTCAGAGGGTTGTAGAACAAAGAGATTAAGCAGCCTACTCAGTCACATAGCCAAATGTGTCACACAGATCTGGAATGTAGATCATTCTGGGTTCACAACCAGCTCACTACATACTATACCATACTATAAATATAGACAAACACAAGGGAATTAAAATACAAAGTATATAGAGGGGCTAAGAGGGAGACACTGAAATTTGAATGGATCAAAAAAGGATTCATATAGACGTTGTAAAGCTTGAACTGTCTTGAGGGAAGAGGGGAATTCCTTGAGAGGTGACTAGAAAGTACATTCCAATGGTCAATGCAAAGGCATAGAAATAGGGGATGGAGTGATGAGGGTGCAAAACAGAGAAGACAACAGTTTGGCTCTGTGAAACAGAGTGCAGGGGATGGAGAAATGTACAATACAGTTGAAAAAATAGATTGGGTCAAGTTCATGAAGGGCTTTAAAACCTAAAGAGTAGTTTATTTTCATTCTAGAGGTAATAGAGAGATAATTGAATTTGTTGATTAAGAAAGTGACAAAATTATGCTTAAGAAAAAGCATTTTATCTGGATAAAATAGAGTGAAGAAAGACTTGGGTCAGGGAGATCACTTAGGCAGATCACAAGGGCACAATTGCACCCACTACTTCACATTTCCTTTGGTGTCACCATTAAATAAAAAAAATTTCCAGGATAAGAGGTAGTATTGACAGTAGGAGGCATTTGGGTGGGTCAATGGGTGAGAACATCAAGAAGTGAGATCAAACCCTACTTCAGATCCTTCCTAGTTGTGTGGCCCTGACCAAATTACTTAACTTTTCTCAGCTTCAGTTTCTCACCTATAAAATGGAACCAATAACAGCACTCAATTCATAGAGTTGTTTCAGCAATCAAATGTTTTCATACGTGTATAGGGCTTTGTAAACTTTAAAGAATTATACAAATAAACAGTAACAGTAGCAGCAGCAGCGGAAGTGGTGGTGGTGGTGGTGGTGGTGGTAGGGCTAGGGGTAGTAGCGGGGGTGGGATATTTAATATACTAAAGATATTAAATATCTACTTTACACAGATTTAGTCATACCATATCTTATAAGTTGAACTCAATCCTGTAAGATTTTATAAAGGACAGTGACAAACTGGGACACCTCAAAAAGAAAATGACCAGGAAATGAGAGCTCAAGACATCTATCACATGTGGATTAGTTGAAGAAACTAGTTATATTTAAGTTGAAGAAGACCTATAAGGAGAGCAACACATTAGCTATCTTCTGTCTTCAAGTAGATAGCTTGGCATAGTCTTTTCTAGATTTGAAGGGCTGGGGTCCAAATCCTACCTCTGATTCTTCCCACCTTTATGATATTGTACAAGTCATTTTACTTCCCTAGGCCTCAATTTCTGCATCTGTAAAATGAAGGAGTTGAACCAGATGGTCTGCTGGGTCCCATCCAGATTTCAATCTGTGAGTATGATCCTAAGTATTTAGGTGGTTTTAATGGAAGAGGAATTCAACTTGTTCTGTTTATTGGTGAACAAGAGGAAGATTTAATATCTATAGGAGAAAAAGTACTAGAAGTAGAGTTGTCCAAAAATAAAGTAGGTTTTCTCATTAACTCATGGCTTTCTTAGAGGTTTTCAAGCCTACTTGTCCAATTCGTAAAATTATCACTTAGAGGGAATTCCTCTCTACGCAGGGGTTGGAATGGGTGACCTCTGAAGTACCTTCTACTTCTAGGATTCTATGAACTGTATTACTTTTTAAGGTTTAACTATAGTAAACTAGTTTCATTTGTTTTTTTTTTTCAGTATTCTTCATTAAATACATGATTTCTGATCCTCACAGCATATTTATTATGGACAGTCTGTTTGTGAAATGTAGACTGGTTGTTACTTAGATGAGAAAAGTACACATGATAAGTCTAAGTGTCTAGTGACATGGTTATTTTTTTTCATCAAGGGAAACAACAGAACTATTTACATTCTAATTCTTTAACATTTCTCTCAAATCATGGTCTTTCCATTGCAAACCTTGAGGTCAAAAACTTAAGGGCACCAACATTCTTTTCTAATCCCTGGTGAAAAGACATTTCAATAAAGAAAAATAAATTTTTAAAAAAATTTCCATCCTTAAAATTGAAAATGTAGATGATTTAGATATGCTTTAGATTACCAGAAGGGGGTGTTGAAAGAAGACAGATAGAATTAATCTTAATTTTAGCTGATCCTATGTTCTAGTAACCATTCTATAGACTACATTACAAATATATTTAGAGGTGCTAAATAACAGTGATACACTTAAAAGAAGATGAGGTAATAAATTAAGGAAAGAAACAGAACTATAGGGTTTACTTTTGACTCTCCAGCTTTTTCTCTACAATGCTAATGCTGAGGATACTTTCATTTCTCTCTCTACACCTCCCCAAGACCCATTTTGTTGTTGTTCAATTGTGTCTGATTCTTTATGACCCATTTTGGGGTTTTCTTGGCAAAGATACTGGAGTGGTTTGCCATTTCCTTCTCCAGCTCATTTTACAGATGAGGACTTGATAGAAATAGGGTTAAGTGACTTACCCAGGGTCAATATAGCTAGTAACTATTTAAGGCCAATTTGAACTCATGAAGATGAGTCTTCCTGATTTAAAATCCAGTGGTCTATCCACTGTACCACCTACCTTCCAGCACCCCCTTTGGCTCACTTTTAAGTTTTATCTTCCCTTATCAGAATGTAAGTTCCTTGAAGGCAGGAACTGTATTTTTGCTTGGATTTATATTCTCATGCCTTGGCATAGTGCCTTGTCTATAGCAAGTGCTCAATAAATAATTATTTACTTGATTTGAAATTTAGGCAAAAGCTAATTAAAGTCAAATTCTATATTTTTGTTAAGTACTGGCTTTCTGCAAGTCATTATTCTCAACTCTGGGAGAGATGGAAAGATCTGGTGCCTTAAGTAGATGGAGCGTTGGGCCTAGAATCAAGAATACTTGAGTTCAGATCTAGTCTCAGATATTTAGTAGTTATATGACCTTGGATAAATCATCTAATCTCTGTTTGCCTTACTTTCCTCCACTATAAAATGGAGGTAATAGCACCTACTTCCCAGTGTTGCAATGGTTGATTGGCTGTTGTCCTTCTTTCTTGAAGAGGACCAAAATATGACTATGTTGAGGTCTAGGTACGGTGTGTCTGACCATGACTGATCAGACCAATAAGAGCTCAGAAGGCTCTACCATAAGTTGGGAACAAATAGTTCATATGAACATTTGGGATAGAAATGTCTTTAAATTTGTGCGTTCACATTTCTTTTGAGCTACTGTAATTCTGCTTCACTCGTACAGCACAGCACCTTCTTTGATGAAGGTATGACATAGTAGGAGGTCCTTTCTCCATTGTCTTCTATGCTTATAATCAATTCTAAAGTTCTTCAGAGAGCTCTTGAGAGGGTCCTTATATGCCTTCTCCTGACCATGATGTGAGTGCCTGTCTTGCATGAGTTGTCCATAAAATAGTCTTTTAGGCAAATGGATATGTCATTCTAAAAATATGGACAGCCCATCAGAGTTTTGCTCTCTGCAGTAGAGTTTGAATGATTGGCAATTTAACTTGAAAAATACCTCAGTGTCCACTACCTTATCTTGCCAGGGGATCTTCAGAATCTTCCTAAGACAATTCAAATGGAAGTGATTCATTTTCCTGGTATGGTGCTAGTAGACTGTCCAGGTTTCACAGGCATACAACAATGAGGTCAGCACACTAGCTCTTTAGATCTTCAGTTTGGCAGGCAGCCTAATACCTTTTCTCTCCCACACTTTCGTTTGGAGCCTCCCACACACTGAGCTAGTTCTGGTATTGTGTGTATTAACCTCATCATCTATGTGGACATCCCTGGAAAGTATCCTACCAAGGTAAGTGAACTTTGTAAAGTAATTTGCACAGTGCCTGGCATGTAGTAGTCACTGTATAAATGATGATGACGATGATGATGAAGATGACATACCTTACAGGCTAGTAAAATGGATGATACATAGAACTACTTATAACTCAATATATGTTGACTATAGGAGTGTTCTGTAAGATCAAGGAGGTTTCTTAGAGGAAGTGACAAATGAGTTGAACTTCAAAATCTGATAGAAATTCATCACACGTGTTGAATTGAGGGGAAAAGGTGTTCAGGGTAGTAGCATGAACAAAGGCACAGGGAATCTGGATATATATGGGAGAAGGCAAATAGTCTAGAGAGGTTTAAATGTGATATATATGGAAGATAATTGTATGTGATAAAATCTAGAAATGCCTTGTTAAACTATAGAGTTAGAGAGTTGACAAGCATTTATTAAGTGCCTACTGTGTGCCTGGAACTTTGCCAGGAACTAAGAACATATTTAAAAGGAGGAAAAATCAATCCTTGATTTCAAGTTATCCCTAGTCTGATGTGTAAATGTAATGTTGTAAGTGACAGACCAAGGAATTTTGAACTTTATTTTGTCAAAATAGTAAATGATTGAATAATTCTTAGCCCAGAAGTAACATAACTAGCTCTGTGCAAATGAATGACATCAATTTTAGGGATGGATCAGAGGGGAAAAGCATGAAGAGGATTGGTTAGAAGACTCTTCACTCAGGTGAGTTATAACAAGGGCCTCTTCTAGTGTGAGAATAAAGAAGTAGGGAAAGATATGAGAGATATTTCAGGGAGACATAAAATTATCAGGATTTCATGACTGATTAGATATTTAATGTGACAGAGATAAAAGAGTTAAAGCCAGCACCAAGATTTCAAATATAAAGTACAGGGTGAAGACTGGTACTACTGATTTATATAAAAAATAACAACTTACCCTTATGTAACATTTTAAGCATTTGCAAAATGCTTTGTGTACATTATCTTTGAGTCATACAACAATCTTTGGAAGAGATGACTACTATTATCTTCATTTTAAATATGAAGAAATTGAGATTCAGAGAAGTTAAATGCAATAACCACAGTTTTCATCTAAGGTGAAATTTGAACCCTGGTTTTTTAGATTCCAAATCTAACACCTTATCCACTGTAAAATGTTATCTTTCAAAACCAGAAGGATGAAAAGGTTTTAGTGGAAAGATAATCGATTCATGTTTGAAAATATTGAACATATGATTCCAAAGGGACATCTACATGGAAATGAAGTCCCATGTAGCTTAAGTTGTGGGTTTAGGGCTTTGGACAATGTACATGCCTTATTTCATAGAGATTTTTGGTATTTGTATGAACTGTATCTGAATTCATTAATTTAGAAAGTTGATTAATTTACAATTTAATGATTTACTGCTAATAGAGTGTTTTTTTAATTGGTAGGATATTCTAAAAGGGTTGAAAGATATTGCAGATAGCACTGAATATGGTGGCAAATGATGGTAATCTCCACTACTTGGGATACTACTACTGGTAATCACTTGAGTTTGGGAGTTCTAAGTTGTAGAAAGCTAAGCAATTGTGTGCTCATACTGTATCCAGTGCCAATAAAGTGAATCCCTGGGGCAGCTAGGTGGCACAGTGAATAGCGCACCAGCCCTAGAGTCAGGAAGACCTGAGTTCAAATGTGGCCTCAAACACAACACCAAAACTAGCTGTGTGATCTTGGGCAAGTCACTTAACTCCTATTTTCCTGACTTCCCCTCTGCAAAAAAACAAGTGAATCCCCAAAGTGTGTATGTGGAAAGGGGAGGGATGTCTAAGGAAGGGGAAATTAGCCCAGGTTGGAAATGGAATAGATCAAAAGTTTTGGCCAATCATAGTGGAATTAGACAAATGACTGGTCACTGCACTGCCAGCCTGGGCAAGAAAGAGAAAGCCAACCTCATCCCTATCCTCTCCTTCCCCCTCCCCCCACTAAGTATTACAGATGTTTCAGATTGACTTAAATAGCCTAAATTTTAAAACACTGATACCAAATGGTGTCTCTGGGAGATTCTTTTCCAGAGCTCAACTTATTATACAAGATATTATATTGTGAATTATTTTATTAAAGAAAATCCATCACTGAGTAATTAACAAAGAACTCAAGTACTTAATAGTTTGGCAGCAAGGGTGTTTGTGGGGTCTCTGAAATGTTAGTGAGTTGTGTTCTTGTGAGTTTATGACTAGAAAGCTATTTTCTGTTGATACCTCATATTGCTCATTTAGCAATGCTAATTCAGAAGTGATGCAAGTGAACATGTAAGTCTAGGTTTCCTTAACCAATTTCTATTATAAAGGTACATGAGGAATTTTGACTGTAAAATATTAAAGAGAAAAAAAAATAAACTTGAATGCCTTTATTTTTGGTATTAAAACATCATTCTTGGGGTGGCTAGGTGGCACAGTGAGTAAAGTGCCAGCCCCGGAGTTGGGAGGACCTGAGTTCAGTTCTGGCCTCAGACACTTAACACAAAAAAACTAGCCATGTAACTTAAGTTAGGCAAGTTACTTAACCCCAATTGACCTCCAAAAGGCAAAAACAAACAAACAAACAAACAAATACCATTCTTTCCAAAGATTTTATTTCAATGATAGTAGCCTCTATTTTTTTTAAAAGCATGAATATGATCTTTTGTGGAAAAATGAATACATTTTTAATCTAGATTTCATTTTAATGCTAATTAACCAACCATCTCCCTTTCAACATTCTCTAGGTTACATGAGCACAAGCAAATTTCAGTCTTTCATTTTTCAATCTATAAATCATAACACAGGTTTATAAGAACAAAGGTCGAAATCAAACCAGTGCTGCCTTTGTAACAAGCTAGCAGTCATATGTTAAAAGCAGAAAATGGAGGTTAAATTCTGTTTAACATGATTAAGAACAAAAAAGTTGCTTCTGCACAGTTAACAAGACACTGTTGACACTTGTCAGTCCATTTCCTATGAAAATGCCTGAGTGATGTGGCTGTACTCACTGACACTCTGTTTCTCTACTCTCTATGAAGTTTACTATTCTGCCTGCTTGCTATTCAAAATGTATTAATTGATGACAAGTGGTTTGCTTCTGGCAAAAAGGGCATTTCTTTTGAAATTCCATTTTCCTTCATAGTATTTATCCTGAATTCAGAGAAAATTTGGGAGAATTGGAGAAGAAAATTACTGGGCCATACTATTAGTTTTTTAAAGTGTGACATGTTTTATTTTTCCTCATTTTTTTCACCAAATGAAAAGGCTTAAATGTTTAATGATAAGCCATGTATATTTTATAGTTTTTGCTATAGTCACTTAATGTTTTGATTTGCTTTCTATGGATCGTTTTCCTCTAATTTTTTTTGCTAAAGATTCATTTTCTTAGTGATCCCTAGATCCCTAGATAATGAGCAAAGGATGAAATCATGCTGTTCCCTTGTTAAAGCAGAAATTGTATATGAAATTGTTGATGCCATTTTTCTTGTTTATCACCGGACTGCCTTCTCTTCCTATATTTGACCCTATTTCTGAAATTGACAATTCAGGGGAGATCTGAGAAATTCCAACTAATCCAGAAACATATTCCAAGAATGTGTGCAAGGCGCACGCCATTAAAAAATGCGTATGCAGAAGGTCTGTCTACTTCTCTTTTCATCCTCAAGCATTGTGATCCGTGATCTACAGACTTACTCAGTTGCCTCCCATAAGCAATCATTGCTTTGTATGTTTTTTTAACTTTTCATCCTGCCTTGAAATATCCTATCGCCAGTCTTCATACAGAAAGGGCCAGAAATGTCCTGTCCTTAGTTTAGAAGATGGCAGCTCTTATTCCAACTAACTATGTGACTGACCATGGACAAATCACTTATTCTTTCTAAGCCTCAGTAACTTCACATGTCAAAAATGAATAATAATAATTATTATACTGATGGCACCAAGTTGTTGTGAGGCTTAATATAAAGATAGCGTAACTTCAACATTTTGCCCAATTGACACATAATAAATGTCTAATAAAGGCTCATTTATTCATCATAAGTGGTCATTCTTATTATTACCACATAATCCCTATCACGGTAGTCATTTCCCCATTCTTAAATAGTTTTCCCCCTTTGTTTAGTCTTCTCCTTGTCAACCCCATGATAGCTGATTATCATAAATCTAAAATCCTGGGTGTCTGTTAAGCTGACTAATTGTTAAACTGCATACTTCTCTGCAAATGTTAGATTGGATGGTTGGGAGGAAGGCTAGAAGGAGAGCAATCCTCAAAAACCTTATAATTAAGTTCAAATTAATACATGACCAGGGCTAAAAATTCAATTAATCCAAATGTGGAAAGACATTTTAGGAATTCTTTGTTGTTCAGTCATATCTCACTCTTCGTGACCCCATTTGTAGTTTTCTTGGCAAAGATACTGAAGTGTTTTGCCATTTCCTTCTTCAGCTCATTTTACTGATAAGGATCTGAGGCAAACAAGGTCAAGTGACTTATGCAACGTATGCGTTATCACACAGCTAAAAAAGTATCTGAGGTCAGATTTAAACTCACAAAGATGAATCTTCCTGACTCCAGGCCCAGTGTTCTATCCACTGTGCCACTTCATTGCCCTTATTCATTTAATAAGACCTAGATGGAAATTTAAAGTCTTAAAAGGTGTTTTGCACATTTGTGTTTTCTTAATCTAGAAATAAAGGGATCAGAAGAAAGAAATTATTTTAGCCATGGTGGACAAATTAGTTTTGACATGACAGGTCAATGAAAACTTTTAAACACATCCACAAACATATGCTAAAAATCTTAGCATGGATCTTCTTCAGATTGTACAGGAAATGAGAATCTTGTACAATAGCCCATAACCTTCCAAGCTTCTTGATTGCCTGTTTTCATATACATGTCTACTACTGAATGAATAGAGACAGCTTATGTCTTTCTAAGGTAGACTGACCCTCACTGAGGTTTGAGGAAATACTCCTAAAGTGTATTCATTACCAATAAATACCCAAGAAAATGTATAATAAATAGTAATATTCCCTCATTTTCCCTGTAAGAAATAGTCATATCCACTTATTCGTTTACTCAAGATTTGATGTAATTTGCTGAACTGCCCCACTTTGTGTGATTGCTGCAGTAAAATAGATTTTCCATTTTCTTTCCCTCTGCCCATGTAATTGATGCCTACTATTATGTGGCATTCATTTTAAACCAAATAGTCGGATACCACCATGCAGATAGACTAAGGAAAAGGTCAACATTGGGGGCAAAAAAGGGGAGAATGAAGACAAAAAGATTGCAAAGATAGAATATGATAGGGGAAGGGCTAAAGCAGATGGCAACATGAAAGGGATAAGAGAAAATAGTGGTTTTCTCAATTCACACTATAATTTTACTGATATTATCTGGTTTCTATTTCTATGTTTCTCTTTTAGTCATTGAAGTTTTAAAAGCCTGCAGGGCTTCCTGATGGGTTAGCCTACCCAGGATCCAAGTACAAAAAAGAATTTTAAAAAAGTGCTAGAAGGATATCATGTCAACTCCTAGGCAGTTTTTAAAGTTTTTTTTTTTTTAACAATAAGATTATTATGAAGGCTTAATTAATAATAATGGAAAGTTGGTAGCATGCAATGATATATTATATGTGGTAGGAAAAGTTAAACTTAGTAATAGTAATAGGATATGTTTTTGTATCCTGGCTCTCCAAGTTACTACTCATGTCATCTTGAATAAGCCACTTACGCTCCCTGAGCCAGTCTCCACATCTATTATAAAATGAGAGTAGATGAACTAGATGATCTCTAATGCCTCTTACAGCTATAGATTTATGGTTTTGTAATCCAAAGTGATAGAGAATGATTGTGACATGTCAGAAAAACTACCATTTCTCCTACTAACATATTTAGTTGGTATATAAATTCTAGTTTTATGAATACTGTAAATAAAATCCAGATAAGTATCCAAATTCTATGACATTTTCTCATCCCTAATTCAACCAGTTCATCACTATCCAAAAAAAAAAATGGGTCTACCTTAATGTGGAAATTAGATTGGAATCGACACCTACTATATATACATAAGTGTCTCCTGTATAGAGAAAATATTTATGTAACACCAGTCAGAAAGATGTCACATTTAGCAAAAATGTTTACCTTGTGACAAATGAAACACTAATTGCCCAATTTAGATTCCACATGAAGGGGAAAAGAAGATGTCTGAAAGAAAGAAAAGTCAGTCTAGAAGACAAAAAAACCATAACTCTGAGTCCATGTACGGTGAGGAGACATTTTGAAAAGGTCTTGTTAGGTTATAGTTTACTGGCAGCAAAACTTGGCCTACCCCAGGAAATCTTTCAACAATATTCTTATTTCAAAGGTGTTCATTCTTCTGGTTGGAAGGGATGTTTCTAGGGGAAAGAAAAAAAAATTTAGTTAAAGAATAATCAGTTCTGACCCCTTTTTATTCTTACCTATATAATCAAGGGCAGCTAGGTGGTACAGCAGATAAAGTGCAGGCTTGGGAATCAGGAAGATTCATCTTCCTGAATTCAAATGTGGCCTCAGATCAAAATGACTGAACTACAAAGATATATTGAGGGGGTATGGAGTTGTCATTGTATGGATGGAAGGGAGGCAGAAAAGAAATCTCTAACCTGCCTTTCCCCCTGCCCCTCTTTCCCAAGGGAGATTTTGGATGGGAGGGAGAGCAGGAGGTTAGAGTCAGAAACTTGATTACTCTGTTTACCTCAGACAGAGGCCTTGGGATTCTGGTTATACCTAATGGTCAAGGTGCTTTATGCAAATGATGAATAATCACTAAGTGAAAATAATGTATATAAGATAACACTTTTACCATCTACCCCATCTCTATATCTCTACAGATTCAGGCCAAAATACCATATTACTTATATCCTTTTTATCTCACAGTCGGTTGTAGGACCTAATAATGAAACCATTTTGTAGAGCATCCTATATAGATAAAAGTTCAATATTAGTTTAGCAGTACTAATCAAATTGATAATGTTATTACTATATTTGTTTTAATATAGGTTCCTAAAATCGTATGTTTATTATCAACCTCAAACTAAGAAGTCATTTAATCCAATTGCCTCATTTTCCAGATGAGGAACCTGAGACCCAAATAGGTTAAGTGACTTGTCAAATGTCATACAATAGTTATTGATAAGGTTGAATTTGAATTCTGGTCCTTGGTCTCTAAATCCAAAAATAAGCAATTCCTTTGCAAAATATTATTTGCATTTTTTACATGCCAAACTCTTATATTGTGTTATTTAATCTTCAGAACAACTACATGTGATAGCTAGTATAAATGTTGTTCTTTCTGTTTTTCAAATGGAAAAAAAAAAGATTCAAACTTAAGCAATTTGCCCAAGGTCACATAATTAGCAAATAATTGAGTCCATTTATTCCAAATTTAATAATCTTTAATTCTTAAGCAGTTTCCCCTAAAATGTCTAGCTGACACAGTGGATGGAGTATTGAATGTGGAATGAGTTCAAATACTGCTTCAGATACTTACTAACTTTGTGACCCTGGAAAGGCACAACCTCTATATGCCTTACTTTCTTCTTCTGTGAAATGGAGGTGTAATGGCACCTTCTACAGTTGTCGTGAGGAGAAAATGAAATGATATAAAATACTATGTTAAACCTTCAATCTTTACAAATATTGTTATTATTAATATTATTATTAATTACAATACTAATTGATTTTATCTAGGCTTATTTCCACCTATCTTTAAATGTTATCTTCTTACTCTAAGACAAGTTAAAAGAGATAGGAGCATACAAATTGAGATTTGTGAAGTCTTCATCATGAGTAGTTACTGAAGGCATTATTAAATTCAGAACACTTTTTGAAAAGTATATTAGATCCTAACATTTAATGATTAGAAAGGACTTTAAATTTCCTCTAATCCAGCAACCTCATTTTATAGAAGACAGGAATATAGATTTACAGCTAAAAAAATAAGGAACTTAATCATGAAGTTATTTATTCCAACTTCTGTATATTACAGACGAAGAAACTGAGACTCAGAGGGTCTGAAGACTTGCTGCAAATAATCCATATCATAAATATCAGAGCCAAGTTTCAAACCTTAACCTTTGACTTAAAATTTTATATATATGATATATTTAATATTTATTATATAATACTTAATACAGTAATGCATTTAATGAATATATTTATTGACATTTATATTATAATTAATATTGTTTGATTTATCATAATTAATTGATATTACATGTAACATTCATATATAACTACTATATTTGATATAATTTTTAATATAACATGCCATTGAATGACCCAGACTTTGATTTTGAAAACAAAATAAAGATTATAATGATTTCAGAGGGTCAGGATTCCAAGAAAACCAAATTAAATGACATTTCTCTTGTTTTTATTGGAAGACAACACAATTTAAAACTAATTAAAATTTTAAAATTCTAGGTATGAAATTAATGGAGTTATTTTAAATTTGAACTTAAAATATCTGTCATACCATCTGATCAGTAGATGAAGAAAATCAATCATTCTATCATTTAGTCACACATATGCCTTGTTCTACCGTACTAGATTCAGTGGATGCACACACAAAGAATAAAACAATTTTTGTGCTTAATGAGCTCATGATGTAATAAAGGAATGAAGAAATACATATTTACATATGTGTGTATATGTATATATGCATATGTATATACACACATATATACAACATAAATATAAAATTAAGAAATGCTTTCACCCAGAATAATTAAAATATCTGGCAGTTTCAGGAGAAAGTATTAGCAGTTGGGGTTCTGGAGATGCTTCTTGTTGATAGAAATTTGAATGGAGGGACACGGTGAGGTGAAAGAAAGCTAGAGTACATTCCAGGCAAAGGAGAATGGCCACTGTAGAGTCACAGAAATGGATGATGGGGTATACTGAGTGAGGAGGAATAGAGATTTGGCTGCATTGGAGAGTATGAGAGTGAGAGTAATACCAAATAGCTCTAGAAAGATAGGTTAGGGGCAAGTTGTACAGGGTTTTTAAATGAAATACAGAAGTTTATTTTTATCTTAGAGGGAATCTGAGTTATTGGAGTTAATTGAGGAGAAGACTCACATGGTCATATCTGTGGTGAAGGAAAATTGGCATCAGTATGTTGGATGAATAGGAGTGAGGAGAAATTCAAATCAGAGATCATTTAGGAGGCTGTTGCAATAATCTAGGTGAAGATTAAGTGAAATCAACAAGCATTCATTAAGAGTCAACTATGTGGCAGTCATTGTGCTAAACTTTTTAGATACAATAAAAGGGAAAAAAAACAAAGCAAAACAAACCAAAAAAAAAAAAAAAAAACAAAAAAAACCCAACTATGTGGCAGTCATTGTGAAAAATTTTTTAGAAAAAAAAAAAGAAAAAAAAAAAAAAAAAAAAAACAAAAAAAAAAAAAAAAACCCAAATCAAACCCAGTTGCTGGTCTCAGGGAGCTTACAGTCTAATGGAAGAGATAACATGTAAACTACTGTGTACAAATATCTTACATACAGAGTAAATTGGAGATAATCTTATGGAGAAGACACTAGCATTAAAAATAGCCGAGAGAGAGGGTTCTGGGAAGATTCCAGAGGAGGTCAGAAAATTCCAAGCTCTCAAGATTTTCTCCCACAAAAGTACCTTAAGGCAAATAAAGTTGGGGTAAAAATAAATAAAAATAGGGCACAACAGGGGTCTTCCTGGGACAATTTCAGAAGATCAGAAGAAAAATCCAAAGACAAGGTTTGGTCCCTGTGAAAAGTAAATAAGTCTATAATCCACTTTAACAACAAGCAGCATACCCTGGGGTTAGTTGATTTGGGAGGTTGCCTTAGCCCCACCCACAGGAGCTTTTAGCTCTAGATATTGAGATAGATCTGAGTCTGCCAAGATTAAGGGAAACTCTGCTGACAAGTGTATCACCAAGGCATTATTCACAGCACCAATGGCAACTATGAATATGCCTGCATAGTCTTGAATTTCAAAATATAAGACTTTCCACATGGAAGACAGAACAAAAACATTTATTCAAACACGAGAAAGTTGAATCCCAACACTTGAAAGCCAAATTCATCATAGCAATAAAGAAATCTATACACAATAACACTGCAGAGGGAATCACCATCCTTAAGCCTTCCCCCTGCTTGAGCCTTTCCACAAACACTCATAATCCTAGCTGTCTGCTTGCCTGTGTCCTCTCTCTCCCTCTGCTCTAACTTCTCTGACTCATTTCCTGCTCCACCCATTCAACACATTCCTCCCACCACAGGCTCCATGTGATTACATTCAACCTTATAAGGGGTAGGGAAGATCTTCAAATTTCCATTACCATTAGAACAAGGTAGGCCAAACCTAGCTGTACTGCAAAGAAATGCAGAGGTGAGAAGGAAAGAGCACACACCCAGTGAGTAAAGAAACAGTGAGGCAGAAAGCTCCTGCTTGTGGGCACTTACAGGAGATTAGAGTTTTGGCATTGGTTTCAGGCTAGAGGGGAGAACTGAAGATCTAGGGCAAGAGGCAAGATCCCCCATATCCCAGGGCTAGAGGTGATTACAAAAATTAAGCTATTACCACAAAAAAAATGCATATGAAAAGGAGAAAGAATCCAACCATAGAAAGCTACTACAGGAATAGAAAAGATTGGGGTTTGTCTTCAGAGGATGATATTGAAGTAAAGAAATCCCCTTCTACCCCAAAGAGAAACATCAAATGGTGACCTGCCCAGCAATAATTCATAGACTATCTTTTAAAAAGCCTTTAAAAATCAAATGACAGGGATGGAGGAAAAACTAAAATTAAATAAATAAATAGATAAGAATAATACAAAGAGATTATGAAAAGGAAAGTCAACCAATTAGAAAAGGAGATCCAGAATCTTAAGGAAGAAAATTACTCCTTTAAAATTAGAATTGGGCAAGGCAAGAGAGATCAAGAAATAAACAAAATATGTATAATGAAAAAATAGAAGAGAAAGTGAAACAAGAAAAACAACAGATCAAGAAGAGAAAACATACAAATAAGCAAACTAACAAAAAGCTAGGATAAAAAAAGAATATTGATACAATAATGTAAGAAATAGTTTTAAAAAATTGTCCTAAAGCATTAGAACAAGAGAGAAGAGTAGAAATAGAAAAAAATTCATCAATTACCACTTAAAAGAGATCCTAAGAGGAAAACTCATATGAATATTATAGTGAATTTCTGAAACCCCCAGTTCAAGGATAAAACATTAAAAGCAACAAAAATAAAACAATTAAATATTATGGTGCCACAATTATAATCACCCAAGACCTAGCAGTGGAGACATTAAATGATTGTAGATCTTGGAGCACTGTATACTGAAAAGCAAAAGAACCAGGGCTTTAGCCAAAAATATCATACCCAGCAAAGTTAAACATAATCCTGAGAGAAAAAAAAAAGTTGACATTTGATCAACTGTCACATTTTCAAGAATTGTTAAAAAAAAACTGAACTTAAGAGAAGATTTGACATACAAAAGCCAAGAAAAACATAAAGTATATACCAAAAGCTGATTACAAGGGATTCAATAAGTACAGACTATTTGCTCTTTATATATGTAAAATGTAAAATGTATGTTTAAGATTCTTACTCATAATTGAGTAGCTTATAAGAAAGATTGGTGGTAAACCTGAGTATCATATGCATTTAAAAAGTAAAATCATTTAGTAACAGCTAAAAAGAATATTTTATATAAATGAGGTCCATGAAGATGAATTGATAAAGATGAATTAGAAGGTGGAGAAAGGGTGATTGTTCTGGTAACCTGTTTTCTTCAAGGAGTTGAAAAGGAAACAATACGTATACATTTAGAAGAGTATAAAAGTCTCCTAAATTAAGAATAAATAAAATGGTAAGGGGATAGGGAAGGGGGAAAGAACAAAAGAGGGATCTTTAGAGGGGAGGGTGAAGGAATAGGTTATAGGGGGCTATAGAATGGTGTTTAGATTTATGGGAATGGAGGATAGAGGAGGGATCTTTTGATGGGGGAAGGCAAGTAATAGGAGGGCAAGGTAGTAAGAAGAAGTGAAGTAGAGGAGGCAGTAGGGACAGGAAATAGGAGATATTCACAAACATATAAACAAAGATCAAGAGTAGTATTTGTTTGGGCAAGCATATGTATATAAATGTAGGTAGCTAGGTATATGTGTATGTATATATCTATAGATACAGAGAAATACACCTTCATTTAATTGTAGCCTTCGGGAAATGGGGGGGGGGCGGATTTGGAGGGAAAAAAAGAGCAAAGTAAAAAAGTACACAGCAGAGAACAAAAAAATCTTACAAAGAAGCAAAGATGGACAGCTCTCAACAAAACATATAGCATTTATCATACTGGTTTTCTTGAAATGAAAATTTATTGTTATGTATTTTGAATCCTCTCATGTTCTGCTATGCACATGAAGTGCTTTTTTTCCCCTTTCTCACTTTATATTTAAGTTCTGATATGTGAGTTTATGTAGTGTTTTTGTTTCTATTCTGTATTTCTGTTCTTGTGTTTGAGTCTAAAATAATTTTTAAAAGACTTTAAAAATCAAATGAAAGAGATTGAGAAAAAAATTTAAAAATTAGAGCAATCCAAGAAAGATGACTATGAAAAGAAAGTCAACCAATTTGGAAAGGAAATCCAGAATCTTAAGGAAGAAAACTACTGCTTGAAAATTAGAATTGGGTAAGGGAAAGCCAATGAAGTTAGAAGAAACCAAGATATAATGAACAAAATATAAAGAATGAAAAAAATAGAAGAGAATGTGAAACATCTCATAAGAAAAACAATCTGGGAACAGATCAAGAAGAGAATATGTAAGAATAATTGCACTACTTGAAATCTGTGATAAAAAAAAGAAATGATAAAATAATACAAGAAATAATTAGAGAAAATCATTCAGAAATGTTAGAACAAGACAGGAAAGTAGAAATAGAAAAAAATCTACCAAGCACCACCTGAAAGAGATCCTATGAGGAAAACCTACACAAACATCAAAGTTAAATTCCAAAGTCACCAGCTGAAGGAGAAAATATTACTAGCAACAAGAAAAAAAAAATTTAAATATGGCAGAGCCATAATTAGAATCACATGAGACCTCACAACAGTGACAGACCACAGGTCTTGGAACACTATATATCAAAGAACTGAAGAATTGGGGTTGTGGCTGAAAATTTAATACTTGGAAAAGTTAAGCATAAGAATTTTCAGGCTTTTTTTTTTAGTATAATTTTTGGTTATGTATGTGTTTTTTATTTTTTATTTTTTTGCTTTTAAGAGAGGGAGGGTAGGACAATTGGGGTTAAATGACTTGCCCAAGGTCACATGGATATTTTTTTGTGTCAAGTGTCTGAAGCCAGATCCAAACCCAGGTCCTCTTCACTCCAGGGCTGATGCTCTACTCACTGTGCCACCTAGCCACCCCTTGGCTTTCAGGATTTTGTTTTTAAAAAAATCCTGAATTTTATAGAAAATTTGACATACAAGATCCAAGAGAAATATATGGTACAAATCAAAGACTAATTGCAAGGGACTCAATAAGGACAGACTGTTTACTTTTGATATGAGGAAATGTAAAATATGTCTAAGATTGTTATTAGTGAGTTGGTAGTTCAAAAGATAGATTGGGGTAGACCTGAGTATGATGTGATTAAAAAAAAGTAAAACCATTTAGGAAAAAGGTAAAAAGAGTAATTATCTTATACAAATGAGGTATGAGAGGAAAAACTGATACAGAGGAATTAGATGGGAGAGTATAGCTGGTATTTTTGGAACAGTACTCTCATCAGGAATAAATTAAAGAGGGAACAATATATTATATCTAGAAGGGTATAAAAGTCTTATAAATTCAAAAAGAAATAAAAGAGATATGGAGAGGGGAGAGGATAAGGGAAGGATGTTTAGAGGTAACCACACTCACATCAGGTCAGGGTTAAAGAGAATAATATATACTTTTGGAAGGGAATAAAAAGTCTTCTAAATATATAAGGAAATAAGAGGTTGAGGGAATAGGATAATAGGAGGGTGATTATAGAAGGGTATCTAGGTTAATGTGAGTGGGATAAAAAGGGAATTGTGTGTATATTTGGAAGGCTATAAAACCATAATACAAACAGTTTATAAGCTTATAAAAAAAGAACAGATGTGGAGAATAGATCAAGAAGAGAAAACATAAAAATAATCAGACTAATTGAAAGCTATGATCAAAAAAAGAATCTTGATGCAATAATACAAGAAATAATTAAAGAAAACTGTCCTAAAGCATTAGAACAATTTGATTAGTATAAGGGGGGGGGGGGGGGGAGTAAAAATAGAAAAAATCCATCCATCACCACTTAAAAGCGATCCTAAGAGGAAAACTCATAGGAATATTATAGTCAAATTTGGGTAGAAACAAGAGGGTAAGGGCCAAGGGTGAGGGGTGGGAGAGGATAAGAGAGGGATCTTGGTGGGGGGTAGGTTAAGTAATAGGAAGGCAAGGTAACAGGTAGAAGGAAAACAGAGGAGTCAGAAGGTATAGGTAATAAGAGATACACATGAAACTAAAATAAAGATCAGGAGTAGAATTTATTAGGGAAGAAAAAGCAGGGGTGGTAATCATGATCTCAGAAGAAGTCAAAGCTAAAATAGATTTAATCAAAAGAGTAAAATAGTGAAAATACACCATATGTCAGTCATATTAATCAATTTTCTTTTAGACTATTTGAAATAACTAGGCAGAATAAGGTTGGAATATTACTGTGGTATGTGAAATGATGAGTTGGTGGACCCAGAAAAATATGAAAAGACTTGGACTTAGGAAGGAAAATGTTATCAAGCCTCAGACAAATAGAGGACAAACAAGAGTAGTATGGTCTTACATAAATGCATATGATTGTATGTATGTATGTATACACATGTACTCATATTTATATATGGTTATACATATCAAAGTATATTTACACATATGTGTGTAAGTGTATGCATATATGTGTGTGTGTGTGTGTATCCATACTCAGTTGTAGCCTTCTTGGGGGAGAGGGAGAGGAATGAGGAAAAAACAACAAAGTTAAAAAGTGGGGGTGGCTAGGTGGTGCAGAGAACAGAGCACCAGCCCTGGAGTCAAGAGCACCTGAGTTCAAATCCAGCCTCAGACACTTAACACTTACTAGCCAGCCATGTGACCTTGGGCAAGTCACTTAACCACAATTGCCCTGCCTTCCCCCTGAAAAAAAAAAGTAAAAAAATGCACAGCAGAGAGCAAAGGAAAACTTACAAGGAAGCAAAGAAAGGATGAACCTCTCTGAACACAATGTGTAGTATTTATTATATAGGCTTTTTAAAAATGGAAATTTTTGCTGTGTATTTTGAATCCTCTTACATTCTGCTGTGCACATGGCAATTGTTTTCTCTTGTCTTATTTTGTATTTGTTTTAGTATTTAAGTTCATAATATGTTTCCTTTTTTCTTATTGTACATTTAAGTTTTGGTATTTAAATTTAAAATAAATTAATAAAAAAGGGAAGAGTGATCAAAAAATCTTTTTGGAGAAGGTAGGAATTTATCTGACATTTGAATTAAGCTACGGAAATCAAGAGGTGGTGATGAAGAGGAAAAGAGGAGATGAAGGCCTTAACTAAGGTGATGGCTGTGGAAAATGGAAAGAAGAGGTTGCATGAGAGTGATTTTTGAGTAATATCAGGCAACTGATTGAATATGTGGGGTAAGGGAGAGTGAGCACTCCAGGATAATGCCAAGATCTGAGACATTATCCTAGAAGACAGAAATATGGAAGCTTGGTAGAGATGAGGGTTTAGAAAAAAAGAAAATGAATTTTGTTTTAATGCTATCCACCTCCAGAAGGAAAATTGATGAATTCTGAGTTCAGATTGAAGTATACTTTTTCATACTTTCTTTTTTTGCTTTTCCTCCCACAACATATCTAAGGTGGAAATATGTTTTACATGACTTTACACGTATGATTGATGTCATGTTGCTTGCCTTCTCAGTGGGTGGGCAAGATGCTGGAGGGAGAGAAAGAATTTGGAACTCAAAAATTAATTGAATGTTAAAAACAAATAAATACAAGTTTAAAAGATAATTCTGTTTTAAATATTTTGAATTTGAGATGTCTCCTACGGTAGATATAAAGGTTGAAATGTAAAATAGGGTAATTAGTGATCTCAGAATGAAGCATGGGGGAGAGATTAATCTTGTGTATGTAGGTATGAGAGTAATTTTGTAAAGATGATAGTTAAAAACAATTAGATTACCAAGATAAAGAGAATATAGAGGGGCAAAGATCAGGATGGAGTACTGGGGAACCCCCACAGTTAAGGAGTACAATGTAGATGATGAGTCAACAAAGGAAACTTTTCAGGACTAGCCAAAAAGGTAGAAGACAAACTCAGAAAGAATAGTGTCACAAAAGCCCAGAAAGAAGAGAGTATCCAGGAGGAGAGGGTGATCAATATTGTCAAATACAAGAAACAGTTTGATGAAGAAAAGCATTATCAAAAAAAAAAACAAAAAAATAGTTTTATTCATTAAGAAATCACTAGTTTCGGGTGGCTAGGTGGTGCAGTGAGTAGAACACTGACCCTGAAGTCAGGAGGACCTGAGTTCAAATTCAACCTCAGACACTTAACACAAAAACTAGCCATGTGACCTTGGGCAAGTCACTTAACCCCAATTGCCCTCCAAAAAGCAAAAAAAAAAAATCACTAGTTACTTTGGAGACAACAATGGTTAAGTAATGAAGTCTAAAATGAGATTGCAAATGGATAGAGAACTGAGTGATAGGAGAGGAAATGGAAATACTGAGTATGGACATCGTTTTGCTGAGAAATGGAGGAAATATAGGACAATAGCTTGAGGAAATGGTAGTATCTAATGAAGACTTTGTTGTTTTTTTCTTGAGGATGGGGAGATGAACATATTTAAATGTAGTAAGGATGTTGAAAAGAAGAGACTGACAATTCAAGAGAGAGGGGGATAATTGAGCACTCAATCTTCTGGAAAAGCAGAAAGGAATAGGAGTAAGTGTAATTCCAGAGGGAATAACCTTGGCAAGGGGAAGGACCACATCATCATAAGAGACTATGGAAAAGTAGGAAAGAGTAAGGTGATATATCAAGAGATTTCAAGATAAAAAGAATGGAAAAAGAAAAAGTGTTAAAATTCTTCCACTAAACATGAAGCAACAAAACTGTATAGTAGGAATATTATGAAAGTAAAATAACTTTAGCCCTAAAAGAACTTAGAGGTTGTTCAACAGTCTTCATTTTATAGATGAGGAAACTGAGGTCCAGAGTGTTTAAATGAATTGATCAAAGTCACATAAAAGTCACATAAAATAGGTTATAGAATCAAGATTTCAATTTTACCTTACAAGTATTAATCCACTGCTGTGAATTATATATATACAGTTATTTGAAATGTGTTTACAAAATCAAATGCAAAATTATAGCAATTTTCCAGATGGAAAGAAAAATATACTTTACTCTTAAGAAAAACAAAGTATGGTTTGTGTCTGAATTAGACAGATCAGCTGTTATCTTTAATTGGATTTACTGAGCAATTGTTCAACCCTCCATGTCACTTAGCAGAAGACCTAGACAGACTAAATCTATGAGAGCAGATGAATTGGATAGATTCAAAACATTTGTCCTGATTCATTACAGCTCACCTTTATGGCTACATGGCCCAGCAAGGTCCCTGAAATACCCATTCTGTCACGAATGGGGCATTAAGCCAGCCTCCAGTGAATCAAGTTGAAGGTATTTTATTGTCCCACAGCAAATTCACCCAAATTATACTTCCCCTCTGTCTATCTTCATTTTGAAGATAAAGGCAACCAGTCCAAAAAACCTGAGCTGATCCTAGAGTGTCTCTGAAAAATACCAATCAAAACAGCTTTCAAACTCTTTGTTATTGACTCACAGTCATGTTTTCAGATAACTAGATAGGCATCACACAACATCAGTTCTCATGCATGCAGGACCATATGGATGCCTGATTAATTTGTGAGATCAAGAAATGGATTTCCTTTCTAGACTAGCATAGGTGACTAATTAAAATATGAAGACTTAGTCAGTGTAAACAAGACCTAACACCTAAGTTGTTAATGACAAAACAGCCTTTATGCTCTTGGGGATGTAAGATAATCTTCTTATACAAGCCAAGACAGAATACTAAATCATTTCCTTTTGCTCTGCAGCCTTCTCTATAACAAAGTACAATACTGACATCATGCAGGGGTTCTCTAAAGCATACTCTTATTTATATTGCCCAGACTACTTTAGTAATTGCTTTGCCTTCCAAGTCTAGATCTCTTAATAGAAAAATAAATACATCAGAAACACTTTATTGTTTTTGTGTTGAGTTCATTTTTTTTTCAAAAAAAATTTTTTAAGCAATTGGGGTTAAGTAACTTGCTCAAGGTTACACAGCCAGGTGTTTCTGGGTGGGTGCTAAGTGTCTGAGCCCGGATTCAATCCCCCAGGTTGTCTCAACACTGGAGCTGGTGCTCTTACTCGCTGTGCTACCTGGCTGCCCCTAGAGTTCATTTCTAAAATTATAATAAAAACATACTTTATCTCTTAGATCAAAATAGCTTTTAGAAATATAAGTGGAATTAGTGTGATAACTAAAGTATCTAAAGTACAGGTAAAGTAACTAAAATAATGTCTGTTAATAATTAACAAATTAGGAGATTATGATTTCTTGTTTCCCTAATAAGTAGTAAGAAAAATAGACAGATAGCTAGCTAAATATGTATATATGTATATGTATTTATAAATGTATGTAGATATATATGTTTGTGTATACATACATATGTGTGTATCATCATCTTTTTATTACGGCAAGGCATCATTCTGGCTAATCTTAAAACAGAGACCAAATATGGAACACCTTTTTATGTTTTCTAAATTATAACTTTTTTAAAAAAGTTAACTTTGTAACAATAAATGATGCAGTATGGTAGAGTAAAAAGATTGGGCTTAAAATACTCACTCTGCCATTTAGTAGTTTTGTGACCTTGAACAAATCACTTCACCTTGCTTGGCCTCAGATTCTTAATTTATAATGATAAATGTAATTTAAAAAACAATAGCATAGTCATTTATGTAGTGCTTTGAAAATTGCCAAATTTTATCTCTTCTGTGTCTAACTTTCCATGAATCTATGTATTTTTTTAAAAGGAAGATGGTCAGTGCCAAAAATTTTAAGCATTAATCCAGTTCTTAAGTACTCACACTCAAATCAATCTGTGATGTAATTGATTCTGGAGCTCCCTTCAGTGATTGCAGTCAAGTCATCCTTATTTCCCCAATCTATGCAACACTTATCCATATCTTCAAAGTTTTCCATAAGGTTAACCCACTATGCTATAAACATTTCTCCCAAAATCATGAGACAGTTAATGGAGCCATCTGGCTGTGCACCTGCCATTTCTTATCTTGTCACATGATGAGCCCATCTTTTCTGCCTATCAGTGCTTGATGATATATTTTATTCCTCTCCCTTAGAACTCATTGGTTATTTACCAAAGCCTGCTTACACCCTCTATATACCTACCCATTGACTTCTGTGTGATACCTCAATTCTTCAGAGATAATAGTGTTCCTCATCTAGCTGCCATACAGCCAACATCATCAAAATGTTAAATGCTATACAGGTGTATTCTGCTTTTATAGGGAGCTTGGAATCTGGAAACGAACTTTGCAACATCCTGAAAATTTTTATTTTTAAAAAAGTAGCTTTTTTTCATAACTATTGCTTCCAGGAATGGACTTTACCAGACTTGTCAAATATGCATTCTGTGGGCTAAATATTACCTACTCACTCCCAACTGCAGCTAGATTAAAATGTAATTAAGAAATATTTGACAAAATAAATTAAAATAAAATAAAACATAAGTAATATTCCATTTTGAAATTGTCAATGTTTGTTCTCCACTAATGCTCATGTAGTTGCCATTATTTGTTTTTCCCTTATTGATTGATTGATTTATCTATTCCTTCATGCATTCATTTATTTATTTTTGCACTCAATAATATTTTTCCAATTACATATAAGACAATTTTCAACATTTACTTTTGTAAAATTTTGAGTTCCTAATTTTTCTCCCTCTCTTCTCTCCCTAAAACAGCAAGCAATATTATATAGGTTATATATGTACAATCATATTAAACATATTTCTGCATTAATCATGGTGTGAAAGAAGGATCAGAATAAAAGAGAAAAAACATGAGAAAGAAAAAAAACAAAAAAGTGAATAGCATGCATTTATCTGCATTCAGACTGCATAGTTCTTTCTCTGGATATAGATAACATCTTCCATCATTAGTCATTTGTAATTGGATCAAATCATTATATTGCTAGGAAGAGCTAAATCTATCATAGTTGATCTCACAATGTTGCTGTTACTGTGTACAATGTTCTTCTGGTTCTACTCATTTCACTCAGCATCAGTTCATGTAAGTCTTTCCAGGTTTTTCTGAAATTCACCTGCTCATCATTTCTTATAGAACAATAGTATTCCATTACATTCATATACCACAACTTGTTCAGCCATTTCCCAGGTGATGGCATCCTCACAATTTGCAATTCTTTGCCACCACAGAAAAAAGCTGTTATAAATATTGTTGTACATGTGGGTCCTTTCCCCTTTTTTATGATCTCTTTGGGACACAGACCTAGTAGTGGTATTGCTTGTTTAAAGGAAGTGGCCACTATCTCTGTTTGAGTTTGACACCATTTGTCTTGACAGATCAAAGTCATGTTGTTCTTCAGTTGTATCTGTTTATGACCCCATGGACCAAGCCATCCATGGGGGTTTCTTGGCAAAGATAATTAAAATATTCTGCATTGCCTTCTCCAGTGGATTTCTATCTCCCTCTACTTACTTCACATCTCCAGTGGGTTAAGAGAAACATAGGGGGTAGTTAGATGGTGCAGTGAATAGAGCACCAGCCCTGGAGTCAGGAGGAACTGAGTTCAAATCCAGCCTCAGAACTGAGTTCAAATCCAGCCTCAGACACTTGATAAACTTACTAGCCATGTGACTTTGGGCAAATCACTTAACTCCAAACAATTTTGCCCTCCAAAAAGAAAAAAAAAGAAGTAAAACAGAAGTTAAATGGGATAAACAGAGCCTGAGATCACACAGCTAGTAAGTGTATGAGGGAGGATTTGAACTCAGGTCTTCCTGACTCTAGGCCCAGTGCTCTTTCCACTGAGCCACTAAGCTATCTCCTTTCAAAGCCTTAGAGGAACTTAATTCATTTTAATAACTTCCTAATTCTCAGCATATTTAGGCAGTATCATAACCTAAAATCCTACAGTTTCGTTAGTCAATCCTATAAAACAATACTGAGCCAAGAAAGGACCTTAGAAGCCATTTTGTCCAACTTCCTCATTTTTTTGAAAAAAGAAATGAATCACAGTCTTAGTGACTTGCACAATGCCACACAGCTAGTAAATGAAGCAGGCAGAATTTGAACTCAAGTCCTTTGACTCTAAATCTATCAATTGTACCATGACATCTCTCACAACTGAACTTTAGAATTAAATCATTATTTTTAAATATATTTTATTCCAATCATTAAAGTTGTTTCTAAATTGCTTTTCAAATTGCCTCAGTCCCCACCTCACTCTTGTCTTTGGATTTATAACTAGAGTGACTCATTGAATAGAATACATGTATCTGGTAAATAATCTGACTTCTCCAGGTCATCCACAAAATGTTCTAATTGATAAGTCCACTTCATAACTTCACAGCTTGTGAGAAAAACCAACCTATCAAATAATTCTTCAGAAATACACTGTATCTTCAAATTCAGTATCTTAACGTTAAGATAACAAGACCTAAGTTAGTGAAACCTTCTGATGAATTGTTGTATTACTCACAAGGACACTCAATATTTTCTTATTTAACATTCATACCAGAGTCCAATCCTTGCTGCATTTGAACCCCTTTTTTAAAGAAACAATCAGATTCAAAATGCAAGAATGAATGAAGGATATTTTGCTTTCTTATCAATGAGAAATCCCAAAGCCAGAATTCCATGGAATTCATGACTTAATAGATAAGGCCTAGGGAGTGGTTTTAGGTATATAGAGCTTAAGTGATTTATCCAGGTACCTATAACTAGAAAAAGTAAGAGGTAAGATTTCAACAACATCTTCCTCACACTAAGCCCATCAGTCTATCCACTAAACCATGGTGATTCTCAATATCTGGCTCATAATCATTTTTGTGTTTTTTGGTTTCAATCAGGATTTGTGATTTCCTTAGAGTGGGGAACTTGGTTATGAAGAACAAGAATTTATCTATAACTTAAACTCTTTGGGAGACAGCAGTGGTCCTAAGAGATTAAGCAATTTGACCATGATCCCAGACTTATTACAAGTCAAAGGAAGAATATAAATTTTGATCCTCCTGACTCTAAACCTGGCTATTTTGCCATGATGCCCCTCTATAATTGAGCATGGGAATTTTTCCTTAGTGTGTTAGTGGGTTTCCTTCTTACTATCTTCCTACTAAAGGCTTCCATATCTAACATACATGAGTGTTTTGTAGTAATTTTGAGATGATACATGAGAAAGGGGTTCATAAATGTTATGCAAATAAATCAACACTTCTGATTTTAGTTATGAATTCTATTTACTTGACAGGTACAAAGCACTCCTCCAGTATGAGCACAGAAACTGAAATGTTTGATTGTTATTATTGTTTCTTTGTAGCTTCTGAAGTAGACAAGAAGTTTGTGAGGTTATCAATTCATATCTGGGAACATGGAGAATGAAATATCAAATAGGCTACACCCTGCTAAGTTATATAATGTGCTTCTTAAGGAAAAAAGTCAATCAATAATACACAAGAAATAAAAATAAGTCAGTTTCTCTGCTAAAATGTTTCTTAATGTGCTACACCACCATAAAAGCTGGTTTTATTTATTACAAATAATAAAACTGTAGAGTTAAACTAATCAAATTCAAATCAGTTCAACAGCATAATTTTCAACTGAAGAGGTACTTAGGAAATGCCAAATGAACTTGGCAACGGAAGGCTCATTGCCTCTTAATCAGATGCAGTCAGCTTTAAACATCAGTCAGTCAGGTGATAAGTTTGTCATTTCTCAGCTCTGTTCTTTGCAGGAAGCTGTCAGGAAGGTTTGACAGCCCTTAAACTTGCCCACCTCATTTGTCCCTGTTTACGAACTTCGTGTTGATGTACAAAAACTTCTGGGTGGGGAGATAAGAGAACCATAATGACACTTTGATCAAAACAGATATCTATACATATATGTGTTTGTGTGTGTGTATATATATATGTATATTATATATATACACACATAGACAAATATTTTACATATACAGATGCATGTGTGTATATATATATATATATATATAAAGTGATTATATATATTAAATGACTTGTTATATATACGTATACATATGTATTAGCAGCTAGGTGGTGTAGTAGATAGAGTGCCAGTCCTGGAATCAGAGGGACCTGAGTTCAAATCTGGTCTCAGTCAATTCCTAGCTGCATTACTTTGGGCAAGTCACTTAACCTTGTTTACCTCAGCTTTCCTCATCTGGAGATTTCACTCATCAATTTTTCTCAACCACCCCAGTATCTTTGCCAAGAAAACTTCAAATGGGGTCATGAAGAGTTGAACACAACTGAAACAAAACAACTATCTAACTAGCTATAATATTATGTATGTATGTATGTATATATGCAAATATGTTGATTTATTCTGCTGAATGCAGCAAATATCAGTCAAGGTTTGTGGTGTGAAAAGATGCTCAATTTCCAAAAAGAAATTTTTACTACCTTTCCTTCAATTTTAGTTTTACTTCCCCCTTATGTCTAATTGTGTCCAGCTATTTTAGCGAACTAAGGAATATTAATGATTAATAGCCTTTCTCTCAGAGAAATAGGCTTGTAATACATCATTAGCATCCAGAGATCAGAGCTCTTGAATTAGAAGGGGAAGCCATGGATGAATATATTACTGCTCTGTACAATTACCTTACACCAGTCAGAAATCAGCTCCTTTCAGAATTAGACCAATGCCTGCTCTCAGTGAAAACATATTTGCAGGAAAGTTGTTCAGCTCTTTACAGGCTTCCGCCTAAAGAAAGAGAGATGAATTAATATGGACCAAGAAATTGGCTAGAAGCCCATCTTTGATCTACCTTTGGGGGGGGGGGAGGAGAGATCAACATAGACAATAACATAAGGAAGGCAGAGTTATGAACAGGTGCTGAGTATCAGGTTAAAGAGGGCAATTGAAATGTAAAGGATTGGTGTCTCTGGTGGGATGAACTATCTGCCCCTTATCTGAGTTGACCTGACCCCGTCATCTCTATTTTAGCCCTGATTTGATCTGAAGTTTCAAGGCAACAAGGCTGAAGCTACACAGACCATTTGCCTTTACAGGTTTGATTTTTTTCTTTGATGTTTACAATGAACACCAAAGGCAGGGAGTGGTCAAGGGAGAAGATATAGTGAACCTTGATGAATGTTTTTGATTCTAAAAGAGTACATCTCAATTAAACTGTTGGGATGATCAGAACTGGGGGGATGCTTAATGTGAGTTGGGGTACCCATGAAACTTGGTTCTTACATGTCTTCTTCAAGTGCATTTATCAAATAATTCAGGGGATAAAAGTGGCCCCATAAACATTAATTGAACAGCCATTAAGCAGGATAGCTGTTTGTTTGGGGTTGATGGAGGACATAAAGCTTCATACCCTGTGGTGGAAAACAATTAGGTCTGATGATGAACATGCCATTAAATGTACTATTACCAGTCTTCTATCTGTCTAACTTTATAAAATAGCAGTCAGCTGTAGTCAAAAGCTTGCATAAGTGATAGGAAGTCATATTTTTACTGTCATGTCATCACCCGTTATAAATATTGTAGTGTTTCTAATGCTTTATGCTAATGGCAGTGACTAATGGTAGTCATTATCTCCATTCAATCTCATAAAAAAAAACTTCTTCAAGAGAGACTGCTCATAACTAGAATGCTGTTTAAAATTAAACTGTTTCTAAAACACTGAAAATAAAAAGCACTTAAATACAAGAGGTTGGATGGTTGATTTATTTTGTTTTGAGTATGTTTGACAACTGCTGCCATCATTAACTTTGCCACTTGCCAAATTGATATTCCACACCATAGTGCCTTATAGACTCATATGTATATGTATGTGCATGCATAATGCTTTAAAGTTGTTGTTTTTTTTTTTCCTATTTGAGAATATAGGTGAAGATTTATGATAGTTAAACTGATGGCTGAAATAAATCTGACATTTGCCCTTTGGAGATTTGGTGTTTTTAACAAGGAAGGTGAGTTCTCATCTATTTCTGATTTTGGTTATGAATTCTGCTTATTTGACAGGTACGCAACACTCCATTTTGAGAACAGGAACAGAAATACTTGAATGAATGAAGCTGTTCTTTGCATCTGATCAGTGCTAAGTGGGATGTCAAATTTATGCCAAACAAGTAAGTGTTCATTTTGGAAAGATTTACTTCTATATCTCTTACCTAACACTTCCAGGTCTGTAACTTTGAGAGTCAGTTAACTTCTATTTTCCTTTTTCAGTGCAAAAGAATTTGTCTCTTACCGAAAAGATTATCATGTGCCTTTGAGATAGTGGTATTGTAGCATTAAAGAGGAAGATGTTGAGAGAATTTTGATTTTCAACAAACTCTGAGCAATTACTATATCATATTCTCCATTGCTGATTGACTCTCAAAGTCCAATGCATGATGTAGGTCTAGGGGTTGAGTTCAGTAACGTTACTATACCAAGAGGACTAAGACATCCTCATTTCAAATACCTCTTCCTCTCAATTTCCTCAAATCCTTAAAAATTCACAATGCGCAAAATGCTTTAGATACAAATGTATTTGCATAGTTAAAAAATAGAATTTTAGAAAATTCTCCCTAAATCATATCACAACAAAATTCACAAAAGAACCTGCTAGCCTAAATGGTGAAGATGTTCCAATGACATTATGGTCTTGACTAAGTAATACTAATTATGTTCATATTAAAACAGTATGCATTCTGTGGAGATAAAGTTGATATGTGACTCAGGCAAGCAGGTTCTTTTGTGAATTTTGGACCATTCCTAAAGATCTCTCAAAACTGAGTTGCTCTCTATCACAGGGCTCCATACTAATTCCATTCTATCATAAAGCTACATTCTGCTAGGTATATGATAAATTAATTAGTGCTAATGTATTCAGTAGGTGCTAAATGAGCACTAATGGTTTTAATATGTTACTTCCCTAGGTAGGATATTTATAGTTTGTCTGATTCCCTTTGAGGGTAAAGCTACCACTCAATGAAGAATTAGAAAAGTAGGAATTGTGACATGCTGATGGAGAAATGATTGGGGACTGGGGCAGGGGAGAATGGTTTTCTCAGTTGTCCTAAAATCATGTTACATAAGTGGTTCTTCTAGGTTTCTGTGTAGGAGGCCTATGTAGGCCTGATTTTAACTTTCTCCAAGAAAGAAATGTTGAATGAAAGGCACTGATTACAACTAGAGCCCTATAAATTTTTTTTTCTCACAATAACTCCATGATGCAGATAGCAAAAGTATGATTATCCTCATTTTATAAATGATTAAAATAATATTCTGGGAAGTTGAAATAACTTTTCTAAGGTCATACAGTAAGTACCAGAGCCAGCATTTGAATCGAAATCTCTGAGGATAAACACCAGTGTTCTTTCTACTATTAAATTCTACTTCTCTTTAAGTCTGTTTCTATCAAGTATAGATTAGTTTCACTATAGCCAAAAAAAAGTGGGGATGAAGAATCAGGTGAGTTTATGATAATATTTTTCAGTGTTTCATATCCATTTGTTCCTTCATGATTTTTTTTAACACTTTTGAATCAGCAAATGCTAGTTAGATAACAATTTGGAAATAGATATGTATATGTATGTCTCTATCATCTCTATCTCTATGGATATGTGTGTGTGTGTGTGTGTGTGTATATATATATATATATGTATATATATATATATGTGTGTGTATCCATAGTGTACATTTATTTATAGAGACACATACAGAGAGAAACTTAAGGAGAGAGAAGACTGAGATACAGAGAGATGACTATAGATGTAGAGAGATGAATACAGACAGAGATGAAAGCTAGGAGGTAGAGTGTTGTACTTACAAAAACAAAAAGATGAGGATTCCATCTCCAGCACTTACTAGTTAGTCATTTCAATTCTTTGAAGTTTAATTGCCTTATTTGTATGGTACCAATAATGCCTTTGGTCCTTATCTCCAAGGATTTTGTGAGGTTCAAATGAGAAAATGATATACACCTATAAGCTTATTTCACTCAGAGAAACAGCCTAACATAGTGAATAGAGGTTTTCCTGAGAGTCAGGAAGATCTAAGTTCAAGTACTGTTTCTGACACATACTTGTATGATCCTAGGCAAGGAAGGATACTTAGGCATATTTCTAAGACTGTATTTCATAGATAAGTAGGTGATGTATATCAATAGAGGGTGTATCTTATTATGTAATTCCCCATTCTAATAAAAGCATAGGGCTATCTTCATAGTTATATTATATAATATATATATACCTAACATATATTATTTTAATTGTGTATTAATCACCAGCTATATGGTAGCATTAGGTATAAAAAGAAGGAAAATGAAACTGTCTCTTCCATAAAGTATATACAAATGCATATGTATATATACATACATATGTATTTGAATATAGTTGTGTGCAAGTATTAATTTAAGCTACTGTTATGCAGATAGAGAGATAACATGTTATTGACACTGTAGGATAGAGAGCTGGCCTCAGTGCCAGCAAGTCCTGGATTCAAATCACTTAACCATTCAGTATTCTAGACAACTCTTTAAGAATAGATGTGGCATATAAGATTGCCGTCTTGGGTAGGGGGGAGGGGAGACAGGAAGGGAGAAAAAAGTTTTGAACTCAAAATCTTATAAAAGTGAATGTTGAAAACTAAAATTAAATAAATTTATTTAAAAAAAACAAAATTTGAAAGAAAAAATATGTTGCAAAGAAGGTGCCAACATGCATTAGTAGAGAGAATTTGTTTTATTATTGAATTCATAGGTCCCATCCCAGTCGATATATAAACATATATGTATAATATATGTTGAACACTATCTCAAGTGCAATGGAAAGCAAAATTATTGTCATTGTTTTTAGTTGTGTTCAATTCTTCATGAATCTATTTGAGGTTTTCTTGTCAAAGAAACTGGAATGGTTTGCAATTTCCTTCTCCAATTCATTTCACAGATGAGAAAACTGAAACAAATAGGGTTAAGTGACTTTCCCAGGATCACACAGCTAGGAATTGTTTTCAGGCCAGATTTGAATTCAGGAAGAGGAATCTATTTGACTACAGGCCTGGCACTCTATCTACTGTGCTATCTAGCTGGCCAGAATGCAAAATAAAACAAAATAAAGCCACCAGCAGCAGTAGAAGAGATATCCTTTGCCCACAAGGTAAGCATACAATGTAACTAGAAAGAAGAGAGCTAAGGGGAGGTAGATGAGAGAGAGACAGACAGAGAAAATGATAAAGAATTCCTTAAGCACTTGTTTTCTAGGCACTATACTAAGTATAGATCAAGTTTCTAGTGGGAGAAGAATGAGATGATGGAGATGAAGAGTTCAAGGAAGATAGCCATGGTGCATAAGTATATCTGTGTATGGGGATGTTTATATATACATATATGTGTATACATTAACATATATACCTATATGCTCATATGTCTATCCACATGTATACATCTAGGCATCACAGTTATTAAAAGTCCATATATATAGGCATGTATTTATGTAGATACCAATGATATGCTAGCATGCTAAATTTTGTAGCATAGGCAACTGGGCAATAAGATAGAATATTATAAGGCAAAATAAATCATATAGAACAAATGATAAGTTTTTGAAGACAGATAAAGGAGAAATCAGTGTAGAATGGGATTTTAAGGGAAAGCCTGAAAGAAGAGATGGGCCCAGATCTACTACTGTTAAGCAGAGATATACAGTTTTTCATTCCATTTTTTTAATTAAAAAAAATCCAAATCTGAGCTTCCATAAAATGTGTGTGTGTGTATTTCAGATTCCTAGAAGTTTTTCACTGACTCAATCTATAACATCATTAGTTTTATTTTTTTGTTTGTTTTTTTTTGACATGGTTAAAGTGAGAATTTGTTTTGCTTGACTATATATATTTGTAATAGCTTTTGATTTTCTTGCTTTTTCAGTTGGGTAGGGGGATGGGAAGGATGGAATTTTGAAACTTAAAATTAAAATGATTTTTTTCAAAAGATAACACTAATAATTTCTGCTGTGCCTGCCAAGTATTTTTTTAATCACTTTGCTTAAAGCTTTGTGGTATTTCAGTCCATAAGTTAGCATATTATTTGATTTGAAATCTAGTTTGAAAGATAAGCACTATGGCATCTTTCTTGTCATGGAAATTGGATATAGGCTTCAAATTCACATCTATAATAAATAGATTTCACTATGACAAATTTATCTTCAGTGACTTAAGCCATTCATTATAAATTCTTTAAACATCCTCAATGTTAGCCAGCTTTGAAAATAATTTTATTCTTTACTTTTGAATATAATCACTGGAAGGTGGGTGCCAGGGGAGTGGTACATTATATAAGAACAGTTTTATACCTCACAACTGAATAACTCTAATGAGAGAATCAGAAGAGACCATAGAGGTGATTTAGTCTAATCCCCTCATTTCTTATACATATATGAGGAAAATGAGACCCAGAGAGGTTAAATGATTTGCCCAAGGTCACATAGGTAGTAAATATCAGATTTAGTATTTGAATCAAGATGCCCCCTACACCCTCACCTTCACAGTCAGTGTTTCCACTTAACATCTGGTCTCCTTTTTCCTACTCTCCTTTTGGTTGGTTCTGAGATGGTAAGCATGACTCCAGAAGCTCTTGAAGTTTTTCCCCTACCTGCAATTCTATTCTAGGTTAAACTTTGGGACAGCAGCAGATCCAAGGAAGTCCAATACAAACCCTTAGGGTTAATACCAACTATAGGGTAACATTATCTTGCAACTGAGGGTAAGAACTTATCATGGATCTTTATTTCCATCTCTGTCTTCTTCCTCCTCCTCTTCCTCCTGTCCATCCTCCTCCTGCTCCTCTACCTCCTTCTCCTCCTCTTCTTTGTCTTCCTTCTTCTGGTCCATCAATTTATTGAAGACTAATGAACTAGAAGTAGTTAATTTGCTTGCTTCTCTGCCTCTCCTCCCTCTACCATTCTTCCAAATTATTCTCATAAGAATCATACTTTTGTCCCTTTAATTCATGCCTGGATACTCAGTGACTAACAGATCAAGAAATAAGCATGTTTGTAAAAGTCTTTATAAGCTCCTGATGAAATTAGCCAAACTCATGCCTTGTGTTGAATATAAATAATTGAAAACAAAATGAACAGGTCTTTGAAAAATAATTCAGGAGTTGATTTCCCTCACCTTGATGCCACAGGCAGCTTCCTTCAAGAACAATTGTAGTTACACCCACATTATCAGGGAGAAGAAAAGACTTAGTTATGAATAGTTGACTGTAATGACGAGAACAGGGGGGTGAATGAGATTGAACACTACGTTGCTAGAGTTTAGTATTTAATCGAACAAAAAAGAAGAATTTCTGAGAGGATAATTAGATGGAGTCAGGTTACCATTTCCCTCAGTTTCCTCCCTATATGTTCTTTAGGATTTCCATTGCTGGGAATCCTACTAGGGTAGAGTTTGGAAGGTGTTTGGACCTTTCATAGTGTATGTACAACTGACACAGTTCTTGCAGCTTGCCAAAAAAAGATATAAGATAATATATATAAAGTACTTTGCAAACCTTAAACACTATTTATAAGTTCTAATTATTATTTGATGAGTTATTATTGCTTTGTTGTTCAGTTGTTTCAGTTCTGTCTGACTCCTTGTGATCCCATTTGGGGTTTTCTGGACAAGGAACAGGAATGATTTACCCAGGATCACACAGCTAGTAAGTATTGGAGGTGACATTTGAACTCAGAACAAGAGTCTTTTTGACTCCAGGCCTGACACTCTATCCCCTGTACCACCTAAGAAGCAGCATAGATGGGTTCAGAGAGGTTCATTATCTGAGAGATGGTTGATTATTGGGCCTATAATTTTTTCCAAACATAGATACCAAGGAAGATTCTCTATGAAGGCATATCACAGCTACATAGAACATAGAATTTTAGATTTAGAAGAGACCCAGGAGGACATATAGTCTAAACCTTATCTGAAAAAAGATGCTTTCTATAACATGCTTGTAAAGTCATTATCAGCCTTAACGATCTAAAGTGGGAGGGAGACCACAACCTCTCCTCTTTTTTTTAATTGTTGGTTTTTTTCTTAGAGTGGAAAATTTATGATAAGAAGTGTATATAGAGCTAGAAGTTACCTCAGAGGTGAGGTAGTCCAACATGCTTATTTTATAGATGAGAAAAAAGAGCCATAGAAAGTTTAAGTGACTTGCCCGAGGTCATACAGGTAATCTGTGACACGGGTTGTATTCAAACCTAGGTCTTCTAACTCCACGTCCATTATCCTTTCCATTGTACCATGTTGCAGCCAAGTTATGCTTTTTTTTAGGGTAATTTGGGTTAAGTGACTTGCCCAAGGTCATATGGCTAGTTTTTGTGTTAGGTATCTGAGGCCAGATTTGAACTCAGGTCCTCCTGACTCCAGGGCTGGTGCTCCAACCACTGTGCCACCTAGCCACCCCTATACCCAAGTTTTAACTCTTTGCAGCTCATTACTTCTAATTTTACACTCTGGGGTCAAGCAAAAGAAGTAGAGTTCTCTATGCATATGATTGGTTTTCAAATACTCCTTCATCCAGTTCTTTTCTTCGACAGGTTAACAATCTCCAGTTTTTCCAGTTGGTCTTTACATGACATAAACCATCCTTATTGCCTTCCTGTGAATGCCCTTTCTTATCAATATATTCCATCACAGAACACAGGATACAGATGTGGTTTGATGGGGGAATTACAATAGGACCACTGGCTCCTTCCTCCTGGGTTCTGTGTCTCCCTAAATGTAGGCCAAAACTTTATTAGATTTAATGACTATACTGAAATGGCATTGACTAACATTGAAATTGCAGTTCACTAAAACCCCTAGATTTTTTTTTAGAAGAATTTATGTATAGCAACATCTGCCCTATCTTGTACTTAGGAAGTTAATTTTTGTAAGCCAAGCACTAGACTTTATTTTAAAATCCTATTATTTTTCAATGAAATCTATTCAGTTCAGTATTCTAATCTAAGATCTTTGTGAATCCTGACTTTCATCCAACGTGGTAACTATCACTCCTAATATCCTATTACTTTATACATGGAGAAATGTTAATTTGTATTTATAGGTGGCACAGTAGGTAGAGGTCCAGGGTAAACAGTCTTTGAATTCAGGTAGATCTGAATTCAAATCCAGACTCAGACAATTATTAGCTGTGTGACATTGGGCAACTCACTTAACCTCTCTCTGCTTCAGTTTCCTCCACCAAAAAATGAGGATTATAATAGCACCTACCTCCTAGACTTATGAGTGTCAAAGAAGGTAATATTCTTTTTTTTTTGGAGGGGCAGTTGGGGTTAAGTGACTTGCCCAAGGTCACATGGCTAGTTTTTGTGTTAAGTGTCTGAGGCCAGATTTGAACTAAGGTCCTCCTGACTCCAGGGCCGGTGCTCTATTCACTGCACCACCTAGCCACTCCATGAGATAATATTCTAAAGCTCAATCTAGTGGTGCTATGTTTAATAAATGCATGTTTCCTTTTTTGCTTCATAAGATTCTTTTTTTTTTTTTTTGCTTTTATTTTTTGGAGGGGGAAGGCAGGGCTATTGAGGTTAAGTGATTTGCCCAAGGTCACATAGCTAGTAAGTGTTAAGTGTCTGAGGCTGGATTTGAACTCAGGTCCTCCTGACTCCAGGGCTGGTGATCCATTCACTGCACCACCTAGCCACCCCTATGATATTCTTCTGCTTCTTGGATAGTTAAAGTTACTAGTTTGTGATCCAAAACAGAATCTTCCAATGAATTGTATTCTTTCTTAAAAGTAGAGAGCATCATAGTAAATTTTCTCAATATTTATCAAACAAATCACAGGGAAGAACAGGAGAGAAACTTATACTGGGAAGAATAGGAACTGCTGCTATCCTTGGTCATTGTTATACCTTGGAATTATTCTTCTATTTGTGGAGTAGGAATTCTAATCATGATCAGACTCTGTTCAATGTCAGTTAAGAGAAGGTGTAACTTATGGTTTATCCTCACACCAAGGGACACCAAGGTTTTGAAAATCTACACTTTCTCAATTTACCTTCAGTTGCTTCTCCCCTCTAGAAGGCTGGAAGACATAGCACCAAACTCCTCCCAAAGCCTTCCTTGATAGAGTGGTCACAGCCTTCCTGGTAACTCTATTTTCCATCAGCTACTCTGCTTGGCTCTATGGAATATTGTTCCCCACCCACCCATCCCAGCATCCTTTCAGCTTCTTTTTATATACTGTTATTCTCATTAGGTTGTAAGCTCCTTGAGGGCAGGGACTTTCTCTTTTTCTAAAGAACAATGATACAGATGGCCTCTTTCCTATTTGAAGCACATTTTTTTGAATTCTTCTCATTCTTCAAGAAATGTCCTGTTCCAACCTGTTGCTGTTTTGTATTTGTATTAAATATCTCCACTATTAAGAATGGTGTCATATGAGAATATGTGTTTAAAGCAGAGATTCCAGAGGTTCTTAGCCTTTTTGTGTGTCATGGAGACCTTTGGCAATCAAGTTAAGCCGATGGACTTCTTTTTAAAATAATTTTTTTTAAATGAATATGCAGAAATGTTATGTAGGATTACAAAAGAAACAAATATTATTGAAATAGTTATCAAAATAATTTAAAAATCACAGCCCTTAGATTAAGAACCCCTTCTATGTATAGATCTTATAGAAAAGTAGATTTTGTACATGTCTGTAGTCCAAAAAAGGCACAAATTTAAAGACTTCAATGAAGTACAGTCTTGTGCAAGTTACATGGGACAAGGAACAATTTTATTATGTGGTTTCATTATGTGACATCAATCATGAGTATGGCTTTCTGTTTACACTAGGCTGACACAGAATGTCTGACCTTGGCTATATGAAAGCAGACAGAGATGCTTTGTGCACATTTGATTAGTTCTCTGTCAGCAGGGTTCTGGCTTCCATGTAATGTGTATGTGTGCCATTGTTCTCTTTTGTTGTATTTTTAGTTCTCTCAAGTTCTCTAAAGGTTGTAGTTCTTTTTTTTTTTTACTTTCACCAAAGGTTGTAGTTCTTAAAGAACACACATCACTCCCTGTTAGAGATGTTGACATCATTGTTGGTCTAATATTTTAAGGATCATTCAACTGCACAATCAAACAAGGACAATCACAATAAAGTACAAATGAAAGTGAAGTTGAAAATTTAAAACAATGCTAAGAATTGACAACTAATTACTATAAAATGACATAATTAATCCTCAGTAAACTAGCAAAGACTTTCAGAAAGGCATAACAACTGGAGGGGTTGTTACTGATTTTTCTAAAGTGTAATGTGGACTTCTTGAAGTTGGAAAAACAGTGAGAAGTCCATTAAAGAAATCACTACTCTTTTTTTCGGGGTGGCAAAGAATTAAAAATTGAATAGATGTCCATCAATTAGGGAATGGCTGAACAAGTAGGGATATATAATTTTGATGGAATACTATTGTGCAATGAGAAATGACTTAAGAAGAATGGTTTCAGAAAAACCTAAGAAGCCTTATTTGAACTGATGCAAAATGAAGTGAGCAGAACCAGGAAAATATTGAACATAATAATAGCAATATTGTAATGATGATCAGCTGGGAAAGATTTAGCTACTTTGATCAGGACAACAATTCAAGACAATTCGAAAGGATCCATGATGCAAAATTCTTTCTACCTCCAGAAAGATAACATGAAATCTTAGTGAAGATTAAAGTATATTTTTACTTTCTTTATTTTATTGGGTTGCTTGCATGTGCTTTCTTTTGCAATGTGGCTAACATGTAAATACATTTTGCATGGCTTCACATGTATAATCAATATTATATTACTTGTTTTCTCAAGATGTAGGAGAGGGCCAGGAGGGAGGAAGAGAATTTAGAGACTGAAATTTTCAAAAATCAATGTCAAATTTTAAAAAATCAAATAGGAAATATTTAACAAAATAAATAAAAATATATTCCTAAAAAATAAAAGCCAGAAGTAAAGGAACACACATACAAAGAAACAACTGTTAACTATTACTATTAGGGAAAATAATTGTCATGCAAGATAATACAAAGAAAACTGTACTGAAGATTGAAAAAAGGGTAATTTTTATTATTGAAACTCATTTTTTTTCATTCAAGGCTATATAAAAGCTCTCAGAAGTTCAGTCAAGAACTGGGCATATTCAGCAGACTGGAAAACATTTATCCCACAATGTTTGGAAGATTTAAAAAATAACTTTTCCAATGGCTCTAGAGGATGTGCCTATTTGCGGGAATGATGAAATATAATGAATATATTAATACATCAACAAGCATAATTGTTCCAGAATTAAAGAAATTACCAAAAGTAGTTAGAATGTTACTACCAGATAGTATACTGTGACATATAACACTGAATTTAAGAAATACAGCCAACTTGAGCAAGTTACTTAACCCCGATTGCTTTAAAAAAAAATACAGCCAGGAGATGGAAATGTTTCAATAATGTGGGAACTCCCCCAACTTACACCCTCTTGGAAACCTATAGCTATAATCAAGACTAGCCTTGGGGGGTAAAAAGGACTTCTTATCAAAGGCACACTTAATATCCAATGTGATAAAAGTTAAGTATATTATTATGCTCATTTTCAAGATGAGAAAACTAAAGTTTCAGAGGTGGTTAAGTAACTTGTTTATGCCTTCACAGCTAGTATATATTGAAGGCAGAATAAAAGCAGCTCTTCCCTGTTTTCTAGTCTAGTAAACTTTGCATTATTTTACACTGCCTCTCTCTAAAGAATTCTCACATTGATATCTAAAGACTTATGTTTAAAATCTTTTTTCAGCTACATACTACCTAAATGTCCTTATTCAAATCAATAAACTTATCTGGATTTCATTTTCCTTATCTATTACATGAGAGGTGGCACAACATCCATGGACTGCCTCAAAGATCTTCCAGCTGTTAAGTCCTGTATGATCCTCAGAGGTGCAAAAAACCAAATGCCATTTCAGTCAATTTTGAAGAAAACTTTCCAAAGGTCTAACACACTCCTCCCTCCATTTGTATTAGATTATTTTATATGCTTGACTCATTGTTTTGCAATATGTGTGTATGTGTGTGTGTGTATGTATTTTGTATGTCCAATTGGACTCAGGTTTGTGGACATGTACTTTATTTCATTTTTAAAAATAGAAGTTTTACATTTTTAAATAACAGATCTCAATAACTGCTTATTAAATAACACACTTAGAATAACTGAATTTTAGTTATGTTACCCATATTATTTTGTCATCATCAAAAATTGACTATTAAAGAATTACAAGTATCATAGATAAAAAAAATAGTCCCACAAATCCTTCTAGGCACCTATAAATTAGCCACTGTCACATTTAACAGGGTTATCTGATTGTCCTTTCTTATCTATTCATTCAGTCTGTCATTCGATGTCCTCTATCATCTGGTTCCAACCTATCCTACTTTTATTTTATATTACTATCTTTTCTCCCCCCTCCCACCTTTTTTTTTGGTCTCAGTTTTTGTTCGTATCCCTTCAGCATCAAGTAATATCTCTTGTATATATTCCATTTTCTCCCCTGGAAATGTCACCACCCTGATTCAGGCCCTCATGGCCTCAAGCCTTTACTATTGCAATAGCCTGCAGGAGGCTCATTCTCTCTCAAGTTTCTCCCAATTCAAAATCATTATCACCTCAGCTTGTAAATTGATTTTCTTAAAATGCATATATGATCATATTAACACCCTATTCAATAAACTCTAGTAGGTTCCTATTTCCTGCAGAGTCAAATATAAAATCATCTGGTTTCCAAAGCCCTTAATGATGTGGCATCCTACTACCTTTCCAATCCTCTTTTTCCCCTCCACTATACTGCAATTCAGGGGAATTGTTCTTGCGTTTCTCATATTTGACACTGCCCATCCTGCTTCTGGCTATTTCACTTGTTATTCCCCATGACTAGAATACTCCCTCTCCTCATCTTTACTGTCTAACTTCCCAGAGTTTCTTGAGTCTTGGCTAAAATCCTACCTTCTGTAAGAGACCATTCCTAGTTGTCCCTAACTTCTCTATGAGACTACCCCCAAATTATGTTGTGTGTGCCTCACTTGTACATAAGAGTTTGCACACATTGTCTCCCTCAATAGACTCTGAGCTTTTTAAGGACAGAAACCATTTGGGTTACTTTTTTTTTTTTTTTTGCCTTTCTTCGTGTCCCTAGTGTTTAACACAGTGTCTGACACATAGTAAATCCTTACTAATCTGTAAGTGACTGAATGAATCAAGCAGGTAACAATCATCATCCTGCCTGTATCTATAGTTTTTTTTTCCTACTCCACATCTATCATTCTACCAAAATTTGAATGTTGGAGATAATATTTTAGGTTTTATGGATTTTTAAAAACACATCTGAAGGAACACACCTCAGACCATTTCCAATATTAGGATTTTATTCCTTTATGTAAACTAAATCTAAAATAATACAACATTCCTATTTCCTTTTATTTTGTTGTATATGATATAGAAATCAATTCATTATAATAACCTATTTAATAAACTTTGGCTTTCTTTCTTCAAAAATGGCTAGTCATCAATCCTTGAACTCAATGGTTCTCAAACTTTCTGTGTTTATTCATTCCTTTGTTTATTTTTTTGTGTGTCCAGAGGCCCATCATATCACAAAATTTTTATTTCTCATTGCTTCCTCATGACCTCAAAATAATAATGTCAAGATTTCTGTTCTACTCAAAAAGAAGGAGAAAAAGTAACCTCTCATTTTTGGCCAGTGGTAGAGAGATACTGCAGAAATGGGATTAGCAGTGAGGTATATGGTAATGATGAACCTGTCATCCCTTTAAATCATATCTTATATCTCTCCCTTTCAAAGTGAAACTAGAAAATACTGCTACTCTCATTGTCTCTTTTTCATCTTTTACTAATTTCTTAATTGTTTGTAATTAGGCTTCTATTATCACAAAGATGCCAGTGATCCCTTAACTGAAAAACCAAATGGTCCTTTCCTAGTTCTCATCCTTCACCTCCCTGCCACCCATTTTTATTATCCTTAACACTTTTCCTCCTGGATATGTTCTCTCTGTCTCTCTCTTTCTCTCTGTCTCTCTGTCCCTCTGTGTGTGTGTGTGCGTGTGTGTGTGTGTGTGTGTGTGTGTGTCTTTCTCTCTATCTCTCTCTGTGCCTCTCTTTCTCTCTCTGCTCCCTCCTTCACTGTGTATCTCCCTTCACCCTCCTTGGTTTTTAGAACACTGTTCCTTCATGGTTCTTCTACCTGACTGATGATTCCTTCTCAGTTTTCTTTGCTGAATCATTATCCATCTCCCATCACTTTAGCATGAGTTTCCTGCACCCCACTCCTACCCAACCACCAAGATTCTGTCCTAGGCCATCATCTATCTCTCCGTATATACTTTCTGAGTTGTGATACAAATAATTCTCATAGGTTTAGTTACCATAGTCTATATTCATATGAGAGAGAGAGAGAGAGAGAGAGAGAGAGAGAGATTTGTGTCTGTTGAGATAGATACTAAAGACTGAATCTATGCTCATAACCACAGCAAGAAAGAATAATAAATCCTAGACTTTAGAATGTTAGTGTTGCCTTAACACCAAATTTCAGTTTGTGAATGTACTGTCTTGTTTTCTGCTATGCAATACAAATAAAATTCAAGCATACTTGTGAAAATTCAATTTTTTAAAATAAGAAATGACTAGACCACTGATTTTGATGAAAATGAAGGGACTTAATTGAAAGAAATCATCGTATTTAAGAATAGGAGCACAAACAGGCCCCAAATTAATGAATATTCTCATTGTTCTTCCATGCTAGAATATTTATTCAGAAGGGTATAAGTACCTCAGAAAACATTACAGATGCGTGATCTGTGATGGATATTTAATGGAGATAATGATATATTGTGTTCTGGAGATGTGTTGTAAAATGTTCACTCTCTATTAAGCCATGTAGAAAAGTAAAACTCATGCTAAATTGATAACTGACAGCTTATCTAGATAAATGTTTAAAGGAAGATGATATGGCATTATGGAAAGAATAATGGCTGGAATGCTAGAAAGTCAGGAGACATGAGGTCTAGTCTAGGAGGTAACTTGTAGTGTGAGCTGAGACAAATCAGTTTACCTGGTTGGGCCTCAGTTTCCTCATTTAGAAAATAAAGTTGTAGAACTAGAGGATCTCAAAGGTCCCTTCCCACATTCACATTTTATAATGTTCTCTCTTTGTTGGTACTGCAGTGACCTAGCATATAGTGAAGTCTTTTGATGAAAGAGTCAATGTCTCTTTGTGTATTCTGTGATCACTTTGTAGTGTAGAGATCAAATACACAGAACACAAATCTTTGGTTCTCTCCTGGTGAGGAAAGAAGAGTTCAAAAAGAATAGTCTACTGAAAACTTCCCCTAGTTCCTTGGTGACTAAATGTCTAAAATTGTGTTAAAATAGGCTTAACATGGAGAGGAAGTAGTCAAAAAAGCAGGGTTTTTATTTCAAATTTATTAATTTGAAAAGGCAAAGAATATGTATCTCTATCCTCCAACCCCAACCAAAGAGTGGGTCCAAAAACTGAGATACTTAATTGGGTTTAATATTTAAAACTGTGGTGTCTTCTGGGTGCTAATGGACTCTTTCCTCAAGCTCCTTTCATCTTGTATAATTACACACACACACACACACACACACACACACACACACACACATTCAAGTTGTCTCCTCCATTAGAATACAAGTTCCTTGGAGGCAGGAATTATGTCAGTTTTGACTTTATATCCTCAGTCTTTAGTATCTTGCATAGGATAAGCACTTATTGAATATTTTTGACTGGTTGGTTGGGTGATTGATAAATTGTATATTTTAGAAATTTTATTAACTTTCTAGTCAGAATCAAATCAAGACATCTTTATGATCAATAAACAGAGTGGCTGTTACTTGGAGTGTTCTGTTGTCAGTAGGCTGTAACAATAGAGAGACAACTATAGACTGTTTTTATAACTCTGGGTGTCCCATTAGCTTATGTATTGAATATCAGGAAGACTTTTTCCCAGAAGTAAAATATTGAATTATGATTCTTTGTTTGAATATAATGTGATGGACTATGAGTTCAGAGAATCATAATGCCTAACTGTTTCATCCATTGCTGCCAAAGGATTCTGCAATTAAATTAACCCAGATAGAAAAATAGCTATTTTCTAACCTTAATAAAAATCCTAGGAAAAGATGCTCTCTACAATACTACAACTTATACATAAAAAATGTTGTTTTCTTCCATTTCAGTTTGATAATTCTTCTGGATTTAACGCGTACTTTCAAATCTTTCAAGAAGCTCCAAATTCCCAATATTTAATTGTAAATGGAATTTTCTCCCCAGGATATCAGGGAATAGGGAAAGCCCAAAAGGCAAGTCATAGGGTTGCAGGGAATAATGGATTAACCAGCTTTCCTCATCACCTCCCCCCAAAGAGGAATAAATTGCCTTTCCTGAGAGCTTGACAAGAATTGGGAGATGCTAGCAAAACCTCCTTCTGCCTTATCTCCTGTGATCATTTAAGATCATAGCAGAATTCAATGGAAATAGAGAAAACTTGTTCCCCATCCTTCACATGCTTTACAGTCTTTTATGTAACATGTTTTCTATCCTAGCATTCTCACTCCCAGGCTAAAAGGCCATGTTCTTTCCCCACAGGCCCAATTTTCTCTCTTATAAATAATTTGTATTGTTTCCCTTAGGCCATGTTTCAAATCTTTACTTTGTGTATGTATAGAGTCCTGAACTGAATGGTTTTTTTTAAAGCTGAGCAATGTAATTTGCTGAAGATTATCATACAGTTCTTATCTTCTATACTTTTATTTGTGCATATCAATATAAATGAGTACATTTTTCATCATTAAAAATAATTTGTAACCTGTTGACCAGAAAGTGTTAATATATTTTCTGAAAAACAAAACAAAACTTTAACTTGACAGAGGAAACCACCTACTAGAAAAAAGCTATTACAGTATCTACTATATTTATTTAAAACCTACTGTAAACCAGGCACTGCCAATTTATGGAGAAATGAATTTAATTAATTAAATAATCCATATATATAAAGACTTTACATTCTAGTGAGAGAGGCAATATAGACATATGAAACTATATGCAAAATAAATATGAAGACAATAAATACAAATACAGAAAAAGCAGCCAAATACAAGTTAGTTTGGAAGAAGGTTGGAGAATTCTTAGAATTTGAGAGGATCAGCAATGACTTCATATAGAAAATGATGCTTAAGCAATGTCATGATAGAAGAGAGAAATAAAGATTAAAAAACAATGTTGTCTACCCTCAAGGAAATTACTATTTGTTTACTAAAGCAATGTTTATAATACAAGTTAGATTAAGATAAATCTATCAGAAGGGGCAAATTGTGTGTGTGTGTGTGTGTGTGTGTGTGTGTGTGTGTGTGTGTTTGTCCTTTGTTTTTGAAGAGTACCATGGCATCAGGGAAATGATGGAATGGCTTGCAGTTGACTTTAATTTGAGGGAGGGTGGTCTGTGCAAAGTCAGCAGTCTCACTTTCTCCTCCAGAGCTATCAGGATCCAGTGACCAGATATTATTCATCAGGATGACCCAGGATGCAATGGGAGACCCTGTACCTTTTAGCCCAAGGCCTTTCCAATTATTCACTTAGAGTGAGGTAACACCCATTCAATGAATAGGCCTCTTTAAGAAGTGAGTCCAGGGATGGCCCCTTTAATTAGAAAAAAAGAAAAAATCAAGCTGGGTTTCTGTTCCAAAGACAAACAGCATAGACATTCAGTCTATACCCAGAGGGCCTAAAATATAGCCATTAAGTGGAGCTTGGGTTGGGATCTATTGTGGTCCAATCTATGAGCTTTAAAGTGAATTGGGTTTAAGGTTTTGTAAAAGAAGAGAGGGAGAGAGTAGGAGGGGGAGGGAGAGGGAGAGGGAAATCTAGTCAGTAAACCCCAAGTTAAGTCAGCAGCTTCTGACAATCAAAATTTACTTTCATTTGGAAAAGGAGAAGGAGAGGGAGAAGACGAAGACAAGCTGAGTTACCCAGTTAGCTGGGTCCCCATTCAAGAAGCTCAGTCTAGTCACAGGTTGTTTGTCCTTCATTTTTAAAGAGGAACATGGCATCAGGGAAATAATGCCATGAATGGGTGTCTAAGTGAGTACTTGGAAAGGCTTTAGCTTAAAAGGGTCAGAGTCTCCCATTGCATCCTGGGTCATCTCCAGTCATTCTAATGAATATCTAGTCACTGGATCCAGATGACTGTGGAGGACAAAGTGAGGCTGGTGACCTTGCATAGCCCTCCTTCACTCAAATCAAAGAAGGGACAAATAGATTAGCATGTGAAATTTCATGAAAGATAGGTCACCTCTAATTGGGGGAATATGGGAAGACAATAAAATTAGTTTTGTCCAAGGAAGCACTTGAAGGAAGAGAGAATTTTGATGAAATGAGATATTGTTAGAGCCCTTTCCAAACCCCAAAATGGCTTGTGTAAACACATGGAGGAAGGAAGGTGCTAGGTCAAACTTGGTTAACTGCTAATCTTGTAGTTTAACTAGAAAGGAGAGTGGGCAAAGGAGAGAGCATCAAATTAGGCTAGAAAGTTAGGCTACAACAGATTGTGGTGAGCCCTGAATTCTAAACTAGCAAATTTGTATTCTATCCTATATAGACCAGTGGTTTCCAAATTGGGGTCAGGGGGCTCAATGCTGAGCATGATGTTTTCCTGGGGGGTATCATATGTGCTTCTGCACTACAGGCAGGTGGATATGAATTTGTCCTGCATTTTTTTCAATACTGGATGTGTACTCTTCCCTAAGTAAACTCCCCCAACATGCAAGAAAGTGGGCTGTCATTCCCCACCAGGGGCCAACCCTGGTCCGTATAGACTGTTCTGGATGGTCACATATGGGTGTTCCTTACCAGAGGGCCAGCTAGGAAGCAAGGAGGCAGGAAAACATTTTCCACCTGGCCCATGTTCATGCGCTCCTATCCTCCCTCTCACCTGAACCCTCCATTCTCTGCCCTCCACTTGCACCCAAGAGGGTTCCAGGATCTAATAATTACAAGCAGACCCTGTTTCCTTGGGTACAGTAACTCTGCCAGTGCCTCACTAGTTGGAGAGGAAGGATGATGGAGACAAAACTGTGAAGGATTTTAGATTCCAAACTGAGGAGTTTATATTTTATCCTGGAGGCCATAGGAAACTATTAGAGCTTACTGAATAGAAAAGTGATATGGTCAGATGTGGGCTTTAGAAAAATCATTTTGGTGGCTGTTTGATGGATGGATTGAAGAGGGGAAAGACATGAGGCCGGGAAATCAAAGAAGAGCCTACTGCAATAATCCAGGCAAGAGGTGATGAAATTGGTATTCTCTAAATGGAAAAAAGAGGATAGATATACATATTGTGGTAGTATAAAGGACAAAATTTGGCAAAATTTGAGGGCTTTATTTGGCTCAATGGCTCAACACTTCACTTATAGAAATGAAAGCAAATTTGCAGCTGAATTAACTTAAATTTCCTATTCAATTCAATGCTTGTTGGTCATCTTCATACTGCATTTGTAAATTGTACCTGGTTCCATTCAAGGAGGATGATATAGGCCCTAACTTTCCATGAATTGTTGCCTGAGAAATTGTGTATTTGAGACAGACTTATTGAGCAAAAAGAATCCAAATGTGAAAACAGAATGTGAAAATTTAACTGAATCACAGTTACCTTTTCAATGGATTATGTTCTGATGTTTCCATGAAACTCTGATCTCATGGGTTTGGGTACTCTTTCTATCAGTGCATATTATATTTCATTCATACTTCCTCATCCTGTGCAATTCTCATCCTTATCCTTCCTTAAAACATCCATAGCTTCTCTCCTCTCCAATGTATAGCTGTCAAATGGATATTTCTAAAACATTGGTTGAATCATATCACTGCCCTGCTCAGGAAGCTCTAACAATTCACTGTTACACTTGGGATAAGCTATAAACTCTTATTTATTTATTTATTCATTCATTCATTCATTCATTTATTTATTTATTTATTCATTTATTTATCCATTCATTCATTCATTCATTCACTTATTCATTTATCTATCTATCTATTTATTTATTTATTCATTTATTTATTTATTTATTTGTTTATTCATTCATTCATTCATTCATTCATTCATTTATTTATTTATTTTTGCTTTGTGGAGGGCAATTGGGATTAACTGACTTACCCAAGGTCACACTGCTAGTTTTGTGTTGAATGTCTGAGGCTGGATTTGAACTCAGGTCCTCCTCATCCCAGGGCCAGTGCTCTATTCACTGTACCACCTAGCCACCCCTAAACTCTTTTTTTTTTTCCCAAATCAAATGCTTTATTAACTTCTGGTTTACATCATTAATTTCTGCCAGATATTGAATTACAAATTTTCTCCCCATTTTTCCCCTACCCACCTCCCCAAAATAGTGATCTGTTCTCTCCCATATCTTCTCCCATACCCCCTTCAATTTTCCAGTAGGGCATGGTGGATCTCTATGCACCAGTGCCTGCATATCTTATTTCCCGGTTATATGTAAAATAATATTAATAATAGTATATATTTATATTTTTAAACATTTGATTTTAAAATTTTGAATTCCAGATTCATTCCCTTCCTCCCTTGTCACCCACCCTTATTGGGTAAATAAGCAGTTCAGTATAGGTTGTACATGTTAAACTTTTATTTTTGAAAGCCCTTCATAATCTGACTCTAGCTTACCTGAGCTGATAATATATTATTTCCCTTCATACGCTTTATCTTTCAGGTAAAATGACCTACTTTTTTGTCCCCATATACAACATTCCATCTTCTATCTCTGTACCTTGATGCAGGCTGTCCTCCAGGTCTGGAATTCTGTCCCTCTATATTTCTACATCATGGAAGCCATAACACCCATCAGGTCTGAGCTCACGTTCCATCTCCTTCAAGAAAAGTTTGCTTATTCATCTAGGTGCTGATATTCCTCTTCTCCTCCCAAAACTTGGTATTTTTGAAAATTTGTATATTTATTTTTAGTTTTCAATATTCATTTCCACAAGATTTTGAGTCACAAATTTTCTCCCTATCTTTCCCTTACCCCCATCCCAAGATAGAATTCAGCCCTACTGAATACCCCTTCCCCAATCTGCTCTCTCTTATATCCTCTCCCATTCCAACACTAACTTTCTAGTAGGGCAAGATGGACTTCTATACCCCATGCTTATATATCTTATTTTCCAGTTGCATGTAAAAAACATTTTTTTAACATTTGCTTTTAAAACTTTGATTTCCAGATTCTTTCCCTTTTTCCTTCCTCACCCACCACCACTGGCAAGACAAGGATTTCAATATAAGTTGTACATGTGTAGCTATGCAAAATATTTCCATAGTAGTTGTAGTGTGAAAGACTAACTATATTTCCCTCCATCCTATCATACCCCCCACTTATTCTATTATCTACTTTGACCCTGTCCCTTTTCAAAAGTATTTGCTTCTAACTACCCTCTCCATCAATCTGCCCTACCTTCTATAGTCTCCCATCTTAACCCCTTCCCCAATACTTTCCTGTAGGGTAAGATACCCAATTTAGGGTGTATGTTATTCCCTCCTTTAGCCAGATTCAATAAGAGTAAGGATGATGCATTCCCTTTCATCTTCCTGCTTTTGCCTAACATTGTAACAGTTTTCTCTTGCCTCATTTATATGAAATAATTTACCCTATTCTATCTCTCCCTTTCTCCTCCCAATATATTCCTCTATCACCTCTTAATTTTAATTTTTAGATATCATCCCTTCATATTCAACTCATCCTGTACCCTCTGTCTGTGTATACATGTGTACACATATACACACACTCCCATATGTATTTATACGCACATATACCATCCTATACATACATATATACACATATATATTCCCTTCAACTATCCTCATACTGAGAAAAGTCTCATGTGTTGCAATTATCATTTTTCCATATAGTAATGTAAATAGTTCAACTTTAATAAGTTCCTTATGTTTTCTTTCCCCTGTTTACCTTTTCATGCTTCTCTTACTTCTTGTATTTGAAAGTCAAATTTTCTATTCAGCTCTGGTTTTTTCATCAAGAATGCTTGAAAGTCTTCTATTTCATGGAATGACCATATTTTCCTCTGAAGCATTATACTCAGTTTTGCTAGGTAGGTGATTCTTGGTTTTAATCTGAACTCCTTTGACCTGCAGAATATCATATTCCAAGCCCTTTGATCCCTTAATGTAGAAGCTATTAGACCTTGTGTTATCCTGATTGTGTTTCCATAATACTCATGTTGTTTCTTCCTGACAGCTTGTAATATTTTCTCCTTGACCTAGGAACTCTGGAATTTGGCTATAATATTCCTAGGAGTTTTCTTTTTGGGATCATTTTCAAGAGGCAATTGGTCAATTCTTTCAATTTCTATTTTGCCTTCTGGTTCTGAAATATCAGGACAATTTTCCTGGAGAATTTCTGAAGGATGATTTCTAGGCTCTTTTTTTGATCATGGCTTTCAGGCAGTCCAATAATTCTTAAATTATCTCTTTTGGATCTATTTTCCAGGTCAGTGGTTTTTCCAATGAGATATTTCACATTGCCTTCTATTTTTTCATTTGTTTGTATCTGTTTTATAGTATCTTGATTTCTCATAAAGTCATTAGCTTCCATTTGCTCCAATCTAATTCTGAAGAAATTATTCTCTTTAGTGAGTTTTTAAAATTCCTCTTCCATCTGGCCAATTTGGCTTTTTAAAGCACTCTTCTCCTCATTGACTTTTTGGGCCTCTTTTGCCATTTGGGTTAGTCTATTTTTTTTTCTTTTTGGAGGGCAATTGTAGTTGAGTGCCCAAGGTCACACAGCTAGTTTTTGTGTTAAGTGTCTGAGGTCAGATTTGAACTCAGGTCCTCCTGACTCCAGGGCCTGTGCTCTATTCACTGCACCACCTAGCTGCCTGAGTTAATCTATTTTTTAAGGTACAATTTTCTTCAATCAGGTTGATGACTCACTTTTTATGATTTTCTTGCATCATTCTCATTTCTCTTTCCATTTTTTCCTCCACTTCTCTTACTTGATTTTCAAAATCCTTCTTGAGCTCCTCCATGGCCTGCAACTAGTTCATATTTTCTTTGAAAGCTCTTGATGCAGGAATTTTGACTTTGTTGTCTTCTTCTGGTTCCATGTTTTGATCCTTTTTGTCCCCCAAAACAGATTCTATGATCTGATTGCACATCCTCTATTTGCTCACCTTGCCAGCCAGTTACTTGATTTTTGAGTTCTTTGCCATGGTAGAACTCTGATTCCAGAGTGAAGAGAACTGTGACCCAAATTGCTGGGGTTTTCACAAATCTTGTCAGAGTTCTTGTCAGACCTATGAGGAGGGTGCCTTCTATAAAGCCACCACAAGTTCTGGCACACTAGTGTTCCTCACACCAGGACCCAGACAGAGACCCAAATCCAAGCAGGTCAAAGCAAGACCTATTAACCTCTGAATGGTTGCTTAGTACCCCTGCAATCTGCAGGCCAGGAGCTCTCGAGACAGCCCTGTTGCCTTGCTGCTGCTGCCTTACTGCCATGTACCTCTCGCTCCATGGGCAGGGGCCAGACCACACTCTTCTCTCACACTGGATCAACAGAGTTCCCCACTGACCTTATATTTTCTCTTTTGTGTTTATGGGTTTAGATGTCTGGAAACTGCCACAGCTGCCAGTGATTCACTCTCCTGAAGTCTTCTTTAGCAGGTCTTTTGCCTCTGCTGGTTGTAACTGGCCTGGGTCTAGGCCTGTGCAGTTCAAGTGGGACTTTGCTCAGCTCCCAGCCCAGTGCAAGAAACTCTTCCTGTCATCCTGCCAGGCTGCCTTCAGCCAGAGATTTTTTACTGTCTGTCACTCTGTGAGTTCTGTAGCTCTAAAACTTGTTCAGAGTCATATTTTACAGGTATTGGAGGTGATTGGAGGAGGAGCTCAAACAAGTTCCTGCTTTTACTCTGCCATCTTGGCTCTCCCCCCAACTTTGTATTTTTTTCTAAATATTCTAAATAAAAGTACTTGTATATCTATGACTATAGTGTATTTTATGTACTCCCATTTGGATGAATATTTCCTTAGTCTGGGGTCAGCTTTGCCTTTGTATTTATATCCGCAGCATAAACACAGTATTGTTAAAATCCAGTACTGGTTTGAAAATAAGTAGAGTGAGGATGACAGAGTGGGAAATCAGAGGAGAGAGGATGGAATGGAATCACTTTGATAAGTAGAGCTACTGGCATTGGTAGGAAGTAAGTCTATTTTATCACTTGAGAGGGGGTGAAGGAAGAGAAAGTGGAATAAGGACTCTGAGTGATAGGAGATAAGCAAGAGAGGATAAGAGGGAGTTCATAGCAAATGGCCTCAATTTTTTTCTATAAAATATGAGGTATGTTTTTCAGCTAAGAAAATGGTGGGAGGGGGAGTCATAGAAGCTATAAGAAGGGATGAAAAGTTTTTGAAGAGCTGCAATGGAATAAGGGACAATGAGTTGATCAAGGAGGTAGAATAGGATTGCCTAATATCAGTGTGGACCCAGTTGAGATTTGGATGACATAAGTATGCCTGTTGATTGTATAATAGCTAAACAAGTTGTGATATATGATAGGGATGGAAATACTACTATGCTATAAAAGATGATAAGCTCAATGATCTTAGAAAAACATGGATAGATTTACATGAAATGAAGAGTGAAATTTGTGGAACCAAGAGATTTTTGTATATGGTAACAGCAATATTGGTTTTTTTTAAGCAATTAAGTAACTTGCTCAAGGTTACACGGCCAGTTATTTCTGGGTGTGGTACTGAGTATCTGAGCTCGGATTTGATCCAGGTCATCCTGACACTGGAGCCGGTGCTCTTACTCACTGAGCCACCTGGCTGCCCCTAAGCAATTGGGGTTAAGTAACTTGCTCAAGGTTACACGGCCAGGTGTTTCTAGGTGGGTGCTAAGTGTCTGAACCCAGGATTTGATCTCCAGGTCTTCTCAACACTGGAGCTGGTGCTCTTACTCGCTGTGCTACCTGGCCGCCCCAGCAATATTGTTTTAAGAACAACATTGAGTGAATAAGTCATTTTGAGAATTGAGGTGGCAAGGTTTTGGAGTTGACAATGCACACACAGAATAAGAGTTTGCAAGGGAAAGCAATGAAAGAGCTGAAAAGCCAATAAGTTGATTTCAGAATCCTTGACCATGGATTTGGTACACTTGTAAATGGTGGCTGAAGTGAGGTGAAGGGGTTCTTACAGGAGATGAGAAGGTTGAATAACTGAGTGGTTAAAGTATTTGATAAAGAATCAATCTATAAGTTGAAGTTGTTGAGTATAAGGGTAGTAGTTGAGGAAGAGAGGAAAATTGTAAGCCAGGCATTGAATTCACTGAGAAACGGAGGGGAATGACATAGGGCTGGAGAACAGCTACCAGAATTTTGATTGGATGGTAGATATTACTTTCATGAACTTCAAAAGAAGAGAGATTAATTACTGAGTGATGGAGGAAGAGAGAACCTACAAGTGGCAATAGGAAGTAAGGAATATTCCAGCTCCCTCTCTTCCTCTAAGCCAAGGAGAGTTAAGTGAAGGTGAGGGTAGTATTAGAAAGAATGGTAAAGGAAGCTGTGTCATCAGGGGAAGTCAGGTTTCAATAAAAGCTAGAAGCTGTAAAGAGTAGGAAAGAAGAAGAATTCTTTGTTGCCCATGAAAAGAATGACAGAGAATTTACTGTAATTTATATATATTTGTAGGATACATACATTTTAGGAGAAGGGAAAAGATAAACTCTTACTTGGGCAAGGAATAGGAAAATTTTCTGTGGGAATTATCATTCAAACAGCCTAAACAAACAAACAAACAAATAACCTAGTAATATAACAGTGGCTGACCTTTAAAGTGATACTTTGGGTTTGGAACATTCCTTGTTTGAAATCATAGCATTTACAGGCAGCCAGATTGTAGTCATCTAATGATAAGTCCAATAACCTCATTTCACATCTAAAGAAAATGAGAAACAAGGTTGTGAAATGACTTAGTCAATGTCCCACAGGTAGCAAGTAGCAGATCTAGAACTGAAACTCAGTTCCTCTAATTCCAATTCTATTACTCTCATACTGGGCCCAGATGTTAATGTCACTTATTACATGAGTTGGCTTAAAATTGAAAATGTATATGTATGTGTATATATATATATATGTATGTATGTATGTGTTTGAATCATATCTAACTAGAGAGAACAGCTTGCAAATGCATACTTTTATAGTCTTTGTATTTCTACTGAAAAGAAAAATTACTCTTTAAGAAAGTCCCCCAGGTCAACAAATCCTGATTAGGGGCAAAAGGAAAAATCATTACATCTTAGATATAGAGTAGAGATTATTTTTTTGTCTTTGTATCAACAGTGACTATCACACATTAGATAGGTAATAAATGCTTATTGACTGAATGATTTCAAAAGTCATTTAATTCAATTTGGAGATACTAAATGACATTCCCAAGGTTACACAACTGTAATTACAATTTTGAACCCAGGTTCTCTGATTCCAAACTCACTGTACCCAGGATGTCATTAGACTGTAAGTTCCACAAGGGCAGACATTTTGTTTGATCTAATCTTTGCCTTACCCTAGCCCCTCAGACATTGTCTTGCAAATAGATAATGTCTGTTGAATGGTTCCATGTTGGAAATACAATGTGACATTTGATAACAAATGCTTAATTAATTTAATGAAGGAGAGAGAATTAATATGGGAGAAAGAATAGGAAAGGGAAGAGAAAGAGGAAAGGAAATTAAATTAAGAAGAACAGAAGAAGAGAAAAAGAGAAGGAAGGAGAGAAAAAATAGCCCTTGATTATACTTGGTTGCTTTCTAAATGTTTTCTGAAACTGGCTTCTGTGCAATAGGATTTGATAATTCATGGCTTAGGCTAGTTAGCAGGTGTGGTTGGGTCCCTTGGGAAATAAGACTTTGGGGGATAGGAAAGGAAATATTTCACTTTTATTGCAGAAAAGTTTCTTCAGAATTGCCAAGACAAAGTTGTTTCAAGGATGACACCACTCAAAATGCAAACTATCAAATCATCTAGAAGCTAGGAAATTGGATTTGGAAAATTCAACATGGGACAAGTTTACATACCCCAATTAAAAAAAATACATTATTGTAGTATTTATCCCCAAGCAAATTTTGGAAAGCTTCCCTTCTTCTACACCTACGCATATGTTCAGTGTCCAAAAAACACTGGCTATCCAACCCTATGAGGAAAATGTGGAAGGGAGTGTATTTGCTTATTTTTTTTTTAATTTTAGTGTCTTTTGCTTTCTAAACCATAGCCATAAGGTCATAAATCTGGTTCTACTGAGGACCTCAGAGGACTATCTAGACAATGCTTTTGTTGCCTGCTTTATGCTTTCCCCTTCAAAACCTTCCTTTTAGCAATGAAAACAGGTAAGCAAAAAAAAAAAAAAGTCACTATGTTTGCCAGTGTAACCAATATCCTGTTCTCACATTCCCTTCTCTCTGCAGGAGGTGTGGTTTCGTGTTTATATCTGGATCATTACAATTTATATGAGTTCAACAGCCTTTTAGTGTTATTTATACTCACTTTATTGTAGTGATTGTGTTTTGTTCTGCTGTTCTCTTCTGTCTTCACTTTGAATCAGTTTCTATGAGGAAATATTTTAGGGCTGACTTTGCATGACTTCATTTTATAAGTATATTCCATATTTTGAACAGAGGGACATGAGATACATACAGGCTTAACTTAAGAGTTACTTATGCTTAGTACAGTCAGTAGTGAACACATTGTTCTTTTTTGAGACACAGACATTCTCTTTACAAAGATAAACCATCTAGCTTCCTGAGGCTCATTTTTTTCTGATTAGTTAGGAGTTGATGAGAGTAACGAAAACATACAAGCCTTGACAGCTACCTTCTTGTGCAGCTAAATAATATTGAAGTAGACCTTGAATTTCTTCAGGGTGAGGTCTCTGTGAAAAGAGACTCATTCTAAAAACAAACAAATAAGTAAATAGGTAAATAAATAAATAAACCTCTTCAAGTTAACTAAAATTAATTTTGAAATTTTAACCTTAAAAATGGTTTGAGAGATAGTTTCTATATCAAGAAGATTTGGATTCAACTACCACTACCCACACACACACACACACACACACACACACACACACACACACACACAC
>NW_027187351.1:13006674-13024988 GCF_028583685.1 Petaurus breviceps papuanus | reverse complement strand
ACACACACACACACACACACACACACACACACACACACACACACACATACACACACACAGATAGTGTGACAAGTTCTCAGTGCCCCAAGCAATTCTATAACACTGTAAATTGCTAAGTATTACTAGAGAAATTTTCCTCAATAGGAATTCTTTTTTATTTAAGGTAATTTATTTATTTTTAGTTTTCAACATTCACTTCCATAAGTTTTAAATTTTCTCTCCCTCCCACTCCTTCCCCCTCCCCAAGACAGCATGCATTCTGGTATAGACTCTACATATACATGACTATTAAACATATTTTCACATTAGTCATGTTGTGTGGAAGAATTAGAATGAATGGGAGGAACCATGAGAAAGAAAAAAATAAAATAAAACAAAAAGAAAATAGTCTGTTTTGCTCTGTATTCGTATTCCATATTTCTTTCTCTGAATGCAAATGGCATTTTCCATCATGAATTGTTTTAGGTCAATAGGAACTCTTTATACCAATGAAATCAAAGGAGGAGTTTAAAAATAATTAACTTCACATATGGTCTAGCACTCTAGGACTGTCAGCTTAGGTTTAGTAATCTCAGCTCCTCTAAACCATACCCCTAGTCAAGAGACTTCCAAGCATGTAGATACACTTTTATGGGTATACCAATGTAGGGAAGTAACAGGTGATGAGGGAGTGGGGCTTAGGGAGCTTGGTGGAGTACTTCTAATGTTAAATAGAAGCTTATATTGAATATGTATTTATTAAATTCATCTAGCCCACAGAGTGCTTTATTAGGTTCAAATTGATGAGAGCATGTATGGGGGTAGGAGAGAATAACCATGGTGATGGAAGAAATCCAATCTAATATTATAAAAATGATTACCACAGGTCAGTGTCAAAATGTTTTCTTCAGCTCTTTCTTTCTATTTCTGCTATAGTCAATATATTTCATACAGAGAAAGTATGAATCACAGATTTGTGACTCTACCTTTTCCCTTTACTAGAAGAGCTGTTTTGGTACAAAAGAACCATGGATTTCCTGCTTTGTGACTTGCTTCCTTATCTTAGCCATGGAAAATTTCTTTCTTTTTTTGGTTAGTCACTACCAAAGTATTGCTTATCAGGCATGACCAAGATAGCAGCCCCATTGGAGGGGAGCATCCTTTTGTCCCTGTACAGGCAGATCCCATAATATAGTCTTCTGAGCTATGATCATCATTGTATAGGAAAGCCTGGAGTTAACTTTGCAATGTTTCACTGTCCCCTTGTGTCCAATCTAAGGGTGTTTAAAATAAGACAGTGACGATTCTCAAGTGGACTTTTGCAGAACAGAGGAAAGAAATGTAGGATAATTCTCCTCCAAACTGTCAAAGGCTATATCTGTCTCAGTCACTAGAGAATTGAAACCCATCAGACCAGTAAAAGAATAATTTTACTTAATAAATGTGTGTTATTTGTGAGTGTGTGTGTGTGTGTGTGTGTGTATTCCTGCTCTGAATCAAAGTAGAGTGAAGTAAGCAGAGCCAAGAAAACAAGATATACAGAGACTAAAGAACAACTGAACTCCAATTTATTGTGATGACTAATCTTAATCCTGAAGTTCAGACAATAGAACATATGTCCTAGGTGAGGGACTGTGGAAACAAAATTTTAATTGCACTGACAAATGTGGTCATTTTGCCTTTTGTTTCATGGAGTGTTTTTTTTCTTTGTTGCAAGGAATAGTAATAGTACAGATGCCTCATTTTATTGCACTTCACTTTATTGCACTTCCCAGATATTACTTTTTTTTTTCACAATTGAAGGTTTGTGGCAAACCTTCAATGAGCAAGTCTATCAGCACCATTTTTACAACAGCATGTGTTCACATCATGTCTCTGTGTCACATTTTGGTAATTCTTGAAACATTTCAAAGTTTTTCATTATTATTATATCTGTTACGATCTATAGTCAGTGATTTTTGATGTTACTATTTTAATTATTTTGGTAAACCATGAATAGCACCCATGTAAGATGGCAAACAATTGATAAATATATGTGTTCTGACTGTTCCACTGACCAGCTGTTCCCCCATATCTCTCCCTCTCCTTGTGCCTCCCTATCCCCTGAGACATAACAATATTGAAAAATATTATATAAACCCAAAACATAAAAAGCAGAGGCAGGGCTTGAATGGACTGACTCCAATTTTGAAACAATTTCTATCTACTGTGTGTAAAACGCTATCAAATAGCATCACATGCTACAGAGAAATCTTTCGTAAAAGAAAGATTCAATCGATATAGTAAACTTCATTGTTGTCTTATTTTAAGAAATTTTCACAGTTAACCCAACCTTCAGAAACCACTGCACTCATCAGTCAGCAGCCATCAACACCAATGCAAAACCTTCACCAGCAAAAAGATTACAAATAGCTCAAGGCTCAGTTAATCATTAGCATTTTTTTAGCAGTAAAATATTTTCAAATTAAGAAGTGTACTTCTTTTAGATATAATATTACTGCACATTTAACAGACTACAGAATAGTGTAAAAATAAATTTATATGCACTGGGAAACAAAAAAAAATTATGTGGCTCACTTTTTTGTGATATTCACTTTATTATGGTGGTCTGGAACCAAACCCACAATATCTCTGAGGCATGCCTGTAATAGTGAACATTTCTATAGTGCTTACTATAAGCTAGGCACTCTGCTAAGTGATTTATCATTTTTATCTCATTTGATCCTCACAACAAGCCTGGGAGGTAGATACTATTATGGCTTTTATTTTACATTTGATGAAAATGAGGCACATGGGTTAAGTGACTTGCCCAAAGTTGCACAACTAGTAAATGTCTGAGGATAGGCTTGAATTCAGGTCAGGTCTTCCTGACTCCAGATCCAGTGTTTTACTCATTCTATCACCTAAAAGCCTCTCAAAAGGAAAGGTGTGTATATCAGTTTGAAGAAAGCATACAGAATTGAAGCTTTGAAAGGAAGGTTAGGAGCCATCTACTCCAACTGATAACCAGAATAGAATTCTTTCTACAGCATAATTAAGCAGTGATTATCCAGCTTTTACTCTAAGATTTTCATTGAAGGTAAAATAACCTAACTCCTTGGATAGCCCTTTCCATTTTTGGAAAGCTCTAAATTGTTAGGAAGTTATTGTGGTTGTTCATTTGTTATTTTGCTTCCTGACATGCGTAAAGTGACTTCTTTGCAATTCCCACCCATTTTATTCCTGGGTCTACATTCAGGGACAAAACAAAAGAAGTTTATCCCTTTCCCAATAGTAGTCTTTAAAATACTCAAACACAGATATCACCTTCTCTTTAAGTATTCTCTAAATTAAATATCTTCAGTTCCTTCCAATGTTTCTCATCTATGGATATTCTGCATCTTATGGAGGAATATGGAGGGACTGTTATCTCCTTATGCATAGATGCTGTGAATCTCCTGAAATATCCAAAAAATGAAGAGGGTGGAGCATAGGATAGTTATCAGAATCAAGTATTGTCTTTAAAGAAGAGATTTTATGGTCAGAGACAGAGACAAAGAAAGAGATGTATATATGTGTGTGTATGCACATAAGCACACATATACATGTATGTATGTGTCTACATATACATTCCATGCTCACAGTGTTTAAGTATATACACACAAAAGTGCATGCTTGTACATGTGTGTACATATACATTTATTGTGAGTGTGTATATATATACATACATATGTTTCTCCTCATGTGTGTTTGTGTGTGTATATATATATATAATTTATGGTTTTATATATACATCTATGTGTGTGTGTGTAAAACTGTATAAAACCCTTTATTCAAAGGCAGAATTTCTATCCTAGAATATCTACATGTATATATATCTACTTGTTCATCAAAGGCAATACTGATAGATATCCTATGCTCTCCCATTTTCATATTTGAGATACATTAGGAGAGTCAAAGCACCCACAAATAAGGAGATGATTATCCCCCTATATTCTGCTTGGTCAGGAGTACATTATTATGACATTTCATGGAAGACATTAAAGAGAAACCATAATAAGGTAGATGAGGATATTTTGAAATAATTATACATATTTAGTCAGGGGGAGACTTGGGCAATGGAAGCTGTATTTGAATATTTGAAGAGAAATTATTGGGAAGAGGAATGATATTTCTTTTGTTTGGCCCTAGAATGCTACATACACATACGCACAATATGTGTATATCTGTTCATGCATATTACATTTTAAATATGTATGTATGTGTACATACATATACATGCACATATATACATATGTGTGTATATGTGTATATATGAATTGTTTCTCTTACTTTGGATTGATACAATTTATTGTAACTCTGCCTGACTTACCCCTTGCATGAGAGAGAAAGCAATAAATTACTTAAAATATTTTTGAAATTCTATATTTTCAATCTTTATGCACAATCTTTTCATTTACATTTTACCTAAAGAAATTGAGAAAATGGGTGGAAGTCTAAATTGATAATGAGAAGATTAATTGCAAGTGTCAGTTGAGTCTCTGATCCAGTCTATTAGAATAAGCTCAGGGAGAGAGAGAGAGAGAGAGAGAGAGAGAGAGAGAGAGAGAGAGAGAGAGAGAGAGAGAGAGAGAGAGAGAGAGAGAGAGAGAGAGAGAGAGAGAGAGAGAGAGAGAGAGAAAGGCCGTGCACGCATGCATATAATGAATAGAGTGCTGAATAAAAGGGTATGGATATAATAGTCAATTTCTTCTTATTCCGATGTTATTTCCATTATGGATGGGCTAATTCCAAGCTACACCAACAATGCAGTAGTGTGCTACTTAATTTTACAATATCTCCAATATTGATTATGTCTGTATTTTGACTTTTTGCCTATTTAAATTGTGTGAGTTGAATCCCAGGTTTTTTTTTTTTTTGATGTTCATTTTCCTTAGTTTTGCCTTCATTATTTTATTTGCTATCTTCATCCTATATTCCCCAATGCATTAGTACTAACCCTTCTTTGATTTTCATCTTACTCCTTACATTTTAAAAAGTTCTCTTTGTTGTTCTTAACATTTATTGTATGCCTAGCAAATTCTGAATTACATCTGACACTTTATAAGGTCAGTCCTGGTTTTTTTTTAAAGTATCCTTGACTAACTGTCCCCAATTCTATCTTGGGTGGATGTCTTTTCTAAAAATCTGAATTTGTCAATAAATTCATTTCATCATTGAATCATAGATTTTGAGATGGAAAAGGCTTTCAGATCATTCTGTCCACTGTCCTCATTTTATGGATGATAAACTGAGACCCTGAGAACTTGAGTTGCTGTTCCCACCCAAATATCCTACATCTCAGCTTCATGAATGTACACATAAGATATACATTTTTGTTCTACAATATTCCCCCACCACCCATTTATCTTAGTTTTTGCTATTGAATAAGATTTACCCTTCTATTACTGTATTATAGCCATAAGTCACATCCCAATAAATCTGTTTTCTGTCATTTCCTATTTATCTCCTTGTATTAAAATGTCTACTTTATTTTATTAGATATGGGCTGCAAATTTGTGTATAGATGTCTGAGGTCCTCTTTCTAAAGTTTGTCTCCTATAATTTTTTACTAGGCATCTTCATCAATCTACTTTTTATGTTCTTTCTCTATTCTGTAGTATCTAATTTTAACTATTCCACAGAGTCTGATTATAATGTGGCTTTAAGTAAACACTTTTCTTCCTCCCTACTTCTATCCCCACACCCCACTTATAGGTCTTGTTGATCAAATCCACAAATGGTATGGAAAGACATTTCTTAAGTGCTTACTATATACCAGGCATTATGCTAAGAACTGGAGATATAATTAGAAAATATATGCTATCTCTGCTATTAAAGAGTTCTTTTCTAATTAGAGGGGAGAATACATAAGAGGGTTCAGCAGATGAGTAGATTGAAAGGTCCAATGGTTCTTAGAGTTCAGCAATAGGTTGGATAAGAAAGCCTAACATTTACAAGCAATCCTTGACTTTTTTCTACAACAAACTAAACATATATCCATTAAGGAGCTGCTATGTGTGGGCATATATAGTACAGTGTATTGAGTGCCAGGCTTGGAATCAGGAACTCATCTTCCTGACTTCAAATCTGGTCTCAAACACTTATAAGTTGTGTGACCTTGAGCAAGTCACTTAACCCTGTTTGCCTCAGTTTCCTCAAATGAAGAATGAACCAGTGAAAGAAATGGCAAATCACTGCAACATCTTTGCCAAGAAAACCCCAAGTGGGCTCACAAAGAGTAAGACACAATTGAAATGACTGAACAACAACAAACTAGTGAGGAACTGTGCTAATTGCTAGGGATACAAAAAAGATAAATATGACAGTCCATATCCTCAAGGAGCTTTCAATCTCTTAGGGACGCACACAAATAAGTAGATTACAAGGAAAATTAAGGCAGAAGAGAACACCAGTAAGTGGAGGAATAAGAAAAGGCTCCTCAGAAGATATACTTCCTGAGATCAGTATTGAATATGATGATTTGAAGAGATAGAGATGAGAGTGCATTCCAGACATGGTGAATACTTTACCAATTACACAGAGGCAAGAAAGCAAATTTGAGGAAGAACTAGCAATCCAGTTTTTATGGGAACATTGGAATTTTGAGAGAGGTAGCATAAAATAAGACTGGGAAGTCAAGTAGGGACCATTTTGTATATTAGGCAAAGAAACTTATATTTAAACCATAGGGAGACACTGAAGGTTTTTCAGTAGGGGAGTTACATCATCAGACCTGTGCCTCAGAAAGATTATTCTAGCATCTATTTGAGGGAAGAATAGAAGAAGGGAGAGACCAGAGGTTAAAGAATCAATTAAAAAGCTATTCTAGTAGCACAGAACAGATATGATAAGGGCCTGAACTGTGGTGGCAGAAATGTAAATAGAGAAAATGGAATAGATATCAGAGATGTTCTGGTGTTGGAATTAATTAGGCATGGGAATGGATTATAATTGGAGGGGGGAGGGGAAAACTTCAGAGGTAAAGATTAGTTTAGATACCTGGATGCTGGGGAAAAAGGTGATATCCTCAATAGAAATAAGGAAGATACGAAGAAAGGGAGGTGTGTGGGAAAGGGAGGGGAAAGGAAAAAAGAATTCTATTTGGAACATGCTGATTTGAGATGTCTATAGGATGTTTATAGGATATCTAGGGGCCAACATCTAGGGACTGTTAATGAGACATGAGTTATGAAAAGAATTTAGGGCTACACGTGTTATTGATAGTTATCATTATCCCAAATAGACACTCCTGGCATGCCACACACCTTCTGATTATTTATACAAGTTCAACAGAGACTGTCCCTGAACTTTAGTTCTTTATTTTTTCCTGTGGCCAATAACAAATGTCCACTCTCCTGGTGGCATTGGTGGGCCCTGATCATCATTCCATGATGCTTCTTCCTCTTCAGAGTATCTAGGTCCATCTTCTGGCAAGAGAATCTCCTATTTATTGCATGGCACCAGTGTTTCAGGGCACTTTTTCCACTTATTCTCTTCATCACTTTTCATACAACCTCTTACCTCCTGACACAGTTTAGATTCTTCTTTGGCTCCTTGGATTATTTTGTATTTTCAGTTTGCTTCTGTTTTTTTTAATTGTGGAGCTCTTCTATTCTTTCATGAAATACTTAATTTTCCATCAAAAAGCCAGAGAACAGAAATTGGCTAGTCCAATGATTTCATCTTTTCTTTTATTAAAGAAACCAACCTGTACTTCATATACATGTAGCTATCATTTATGTCTGGAAGAAACAAAAACTTGCCACAACCTCTTTAGGCTGCTGGAACACTCCTCATATCCACCATATTTACTGAAATAGAGAGTGTCTCTTCACTGTAGCACTTGCTGCTCACTCCAACCTGCTAAATTCTGTGACAAATTGCCTACTTGTCTCTTATTTGCTGGACTGAGGCTCAGCCTAGGAATCAGTCTCATAGCTTCTATGTGAGGCTTTTTTGTTGTGGTGGTGACAACTGTAATTGGTTTCCTTGCCTTTTTTTCTTATGATGCTTGCACCAGTACCATTTACCTACAGTTGGAAGGTGCTTTCCATCATTCTATTATCTAGGATGTCTCCTGAAGAAATTTGACCCATTTAAACTTTTTGTGCCTCAGTTTCCTTATTTCTGCATTGTAGTAGTGATCCTAAATCCTAAGAAACACTGTAGAAGCATAAACCAAAATGGAAGCACTTATCTGTTTATACTAAATGCCAGATAGAAGCATTTTTAAAATCTCCTATTATTCAACAATATGAAAACTTTATTTTTCTACAAATCAAATCATAAACTTATTTTCTACTTATCTTTCAAATGGTACCAAGTTTTGATGCTGTCTTATCTTTCAGTTTATTGGAAGATCTTGACATGATGAACTTCTGTATTCCCACTAGACAATACCTAGGGAAAATGACAGCATAAATCTATAGGCCTTCTCTGGCTGATTCCCATTACTTTCAGTAAGGGGAAGATATAGAATCATTCTTTACATTTTTTTCCATTCAGATTTATTGGGAAGTCTGCCTTACTTGTTTGTTTGTTTGTTTTTTAATAGTGCGACTTCTTCCTAAAATCAAAGACATTTCATTTGGAAAGTTTCCTTCTGAGTCAGCTGTCTAAAATACTTCTTTTCTTCTCTAAACAGGTGAACCTGTGATCAGTTCACTTTCTTGTCTGGCAGTAATCTCTCTGCTCCTGTAGGAAAAAAAATTAAATAAGCAATACAAAGCCAGATCTTGAAAACCTAAGGTGTATTTTCTGCTCCGGTAAATGGGTCAGACTTTGTTGAGTTCCAAATATATTAAGCTTCTGTGAAATTTCTGTTTTTCCCAAACTCTGGGCAAGCTGGCACTAGATATCAAAGTATGATTTGTTATACTGAATGTAAGCCTGTATTTATGTAATGACATAATTTTAAGCCCTAAATCACAGGAATTTTCACCCTAAAATCACCTTTAAAAATCACCCTAAATCCTGGAAAATATAATGAAAAGATAAAACAATATTTGAGCAAGAGAATCAGGTTCCATGCTTATTGGCTACAAATGTGTACTGGTCATCATGATTAGACTAAACTGAAGTTAGGAGAATATATTCTGAATTGCTTTCCCAGTAGGAATGATAGAAATCAACTGATCCAATCCCATCCTCAGCAGCTCCTTTGTGACCAATGTCTATAGCTATTCAATGTCAGAAATGTGATCGGTGGCCATGGGAACAGGGCAAAAATAGCCTATTTTTAGGGGAAGTGAACCAGTAACTTGGCTTAAAAAATATTATGCTTTTAGCCATCTGAGTCAACCCACATGTATTAAACAAAGGCATTATGCATGCATCTTCAGGAATAGATAGATAGATAGATATTATGTATACAGTACATATATATTACATAAGTTAAACACATACACATATCTAGTAATTCAGAAAAGTGATCTTGTTGTTTACTCTTTATAAATCAGTCAACTTATCAAGAAATATTTCTGAGGCACATAGTATGTGTCAGCTACTGAACTAAGTGCTAGGATAGAGAGATAAAAATGGAATGATACCTGACATCAAGGAGTATACATTCTACTTAGAGAGACATTATGTACATAAATAAGTGTAGACAGAATATACACAAAATAAATACAAACTAGTTTTTGGAATTAACTAGGGGGAGATCAAGAGAGGTTTCACAGAGAAGGTTTTGAACAGAGTTTTGAAGGAAACAAGGAATTCTAAGAGGTGGGAATAAAGAAGGAGTGTATTCTAGGCATCGGGTATAGCCAGTTTAAAAGTGTTAAGACAGGAGAGGTAGTATGAATAAAAACAGTAAGAAACCCTGTTTGGATGGACTAAAGTATGAAAAGGGAGATAATGTATGATAAAGTTATGAAAGCAGGTTGTAGAGGGCTTTAGAAGTCAAACAGAAAAAGGCATATGCCTTAAATGAGGTTGAACTTTTTTTTCCCTCCCTTATCATTACTTATCTAATATTGATCAATTAATGAATAAATCAGTCTCACCAATTAACTAGGGTAATAGGAAGAGAAACAAAAGAAAATAAAGGAGGGAAACAAAAAAGTGATTCTAGACTTCCAACTTTAAAATTCTGTGAAAATTACCCTACTACCTGATTATTCAATACAATTATACAACCATTTATGAAACATGGAACAATAAATGTGCCAAGCACTGCTGGGCACTGAAGATATCAATACAAAAGCTTATAACCCCTATTATCAAGGACCATATGTTTCAAAGAGGAGGAAGGGAGGTTATGTGCACAAGTAAGGAAATATAAAATGTGTTCCTGTTAAAGTAATGGAAGAGAGAAGGACTGTTACCCAATTGATAGATATGATTATTTTAAGTATCATTAATGTTACCTTTTTTAAATACTTCAATAGATTCATGATCTCATCAAAGTGGATACTCCTTTGAATGAAGCAAATCAAAATCCATCTATGCCTGCCCATCTTGTCCCACTTCTGTCCATATTCTTCCATAAATTCACCACAGGGAGGCATTCAATTTACTGAAGGTTTTCCCCTTGTTCTATTCACCTTGCTTGCCTTCCAGTGGAGCACACAGTATGTTCATTAATTATTACACAATCCGACTATAAGACATGGCAATGGAAAAGTGCCTAGTGGATATGAGCAAGTTTTAGCCTTGCATAAGAGGAATCATACAGAAGAAGCAAGTGACCAGGAAAAAAAGACCTTTATTAAAATCAGTCTTGCAATTAATTTGTAGGAATCTGTAGGCTTGCAGAAATATGTTGGATCCACTGTTTTGCAACTGGCTGGGTCTCTTTTTTTTCCCCAATGTCACTGTCACTGCTAGAATACATGCAGGGTAGATAGGACAGAAGAAAGGCATAATCAGAATCACAGGTGGCATAGCCTGCCTTATAATCATAGACAGCAGGCAGAAAAAATGTTATGAAGAGATGCTTTGGTGCAGGCAGAGAAACACTGCCAGTAGATAAATAGGAAGGAAGAAAAGCACAAAAAGGAAAAACAAGGTACCCCTTCCTACTCTGTAATCAGAGAGGACAGACAACAATTAGGGAGAGAGATACTACTGGCTGCTCTGTAAACACTTGTTCTCACTTCATTCCTAGACACTACACTGAGACACCATCACTGACATGATCCAGCCCCCCCTTTCCCAGAAAAGGATTTTTCCCCTGGTGATTAGAGTTATTAAATTTGTTTCTCCTGGTAGTATGTCACTGTAGGCACTTTGAAGTGTGATAGCTATGGATTTGATAACTATAGCCCTTATTACCCACATGGATGCTAGTAAAAAACTTTCTTAAATGTGGTTTTGATCATAAGAGGCAATCACACCGGATAGTGAGTTGACAGCTATTGGTAAGATCTGAGTTCAAATCCTCCATCTAGCCTAGCATATACTGATTGCTTGATTCTTGATGAGTAATTTAACTTCTTAGTTAAGCTTCTTAGCCTTCTTAGGCACCTTTCAAGGACCATAAATTGCAGAGTGGCTTCCCATCTCCAATAGTAAATGGAGTTTCTTCACTGGAATGCCTTATGACAATGCAAACACAGTTCCAGTTCAAATATATATTGTTATCATTATATCACACCCCCCCCCACTTCCCAAAATGAAAGAATGGTTATCTAATACATTAAATGCAAACCCCTATCTCGCCAACTATTTTATATTTTGCTTCAACATAGAGTTCATACTATAGAATAAGCAAACTTATTTAACATTGGCCACACATGAATTTCTTTCTTCCTTTTTATGGGTCATTTGCTCCACCTAAGATGCAACCCTTTCTTCCAAATAAAAGACTGCATCGTTTCTGTTTATCCTGAATTCCTCAGAGCCTTGTGGAATGCTTAGCAACAGATCCAAGAAGCAGGGTAAACTAGTAAAGGGAATTGACTTTTCAATCACTGGGCCATTTTGTAGATGGTGGTATCCATACAGAGCCCTACTACTGCTGCTATTCCTTTGGGTTGATAGGAGTTAATAAAAAATTTTCTTGCCAAGCATTTTGAAAATGCTTATTGACCTGCAAACCTGTAAATGGTAGGAAGTACTATTTGAGAACAGCCATTAATCTACAACTTAGGAATACAGAACCACTAGAAAATTATACTTGCCATAGCAAGATCTGTAAAAATGCATTTCCACTGACAATAAGTAAAAATAATGTGAAATTGTACAAGGAGATTGGAGATTTATCAGACTGAGCTTTCCAGAGAAGTAAGTGTTCACTGTTCTCTTCATCCATGTTTTCAAATACATTTTTCTTCATTCTCATATTAAGTATTCAGCACTTCAAAATTCAGATTTATAAGCTCCTTGTTTTGGTGGATCATTATTGATCAGTCAGGCCCGGAACACATAAAACCTTTAAAAACAATGTATAACTTCTGTTTCAGTAGACATTAGCCCAATAAGCTTTTTAAATTTTCAATATTCATTCCTAAAAATTTACCCAGAATTTACATTTGCTCATAAAAGGATCATTTCTTTAGTCCCTTGGGACATGACTATATTGAAGGAATATTTAATTCAGATTGAGGACTGAAATCTTGAGTTTATGAATTTAGAGGTGGAAGGACCCTTTGAAATGATCTAGTCCAACCCCTCATTTTAAAGATAAGAAAACCAAGAAAACAGAAATGGTAAGTAATTTGCCCAATATCACATTTGTAATTAGTTCTTGAATCAAGGTTTTAACCCATACCCTCTCCAAAATCATCATTCTCAGTGTGCTACATTAGCCTCCTTATTTTCCTTCCTTTTATCTTCCAAAGAGAGACAAAGAGCTATAAATTTTATAGAATTGTTCCATGGGTGGGGTCACAAAATACAGGTTGTTTCCAAATGAGTTAGCAAAAGTCCCTGAGATCAGTGATGAATTTCAGTACAGTCCTAAGCATTGTTTCATCCACATTTAGAAAGACTATGGACATGGAATATTTAGCTCTGTACCAAACTAAAGTCACCACGTGAACTTGGTAACTTTGAATGAACAAATGGATTTTTAAAAAGCTTATTAAAGTCTTACTGTGTGAAGGAATTTTGCTAGCTGCTAGTCAATTTCAAAAACAATGGGCTCTACCCTCATGGAACTTACATTTTACTAGGAGGAAATGAATATTGGGAAGTGATGGCCAGGGAAGTAGGGAGGAATTTGGCCTAGAAAGGCACAGGAATGTTGAATGGAACCATGGAAAAGTTAATGATGATTGACACACCTCCTCCAGAAGCAAAGGTAGTATTGATTTAATTAGAGTTCCTAGAAAAAAAAAAACAGAAAGTGGTAGAGTGTGATATCTGAACAAATAGAGCAGAAGATCAGAATAGGCTGAAATGGAAGCATAGACTTTATTCTCTTCCAAGGTGACGTATGTATACCTATGTTGTGGAGAGAGAGTAACTGAAATTAGCAAGAAAAAGTAACTAAATCAATTATTCAACAGGCATTGATTAAGCAGCCAGGTGATGCAGTGGATAGAGTGCTGGGCCTGAAGTCAGGAAGATTCATCTTCTGGAGTTCAAATCTGGCCTCAGACACTTACTAGCTGTGTGACCCTGGGAAAGTCACTTAACCCTGTTTGCCTCACTCAGTTTCCTCATCTGTAAAATGAGCTGGAGAAGGAAATGGCAAATCACTCCATTATCTTTGCCAAGAAAATCCCAAATAAGTGTCACAAAGAGCTGAACATGACTGAACAACATTAAAACATGAACATCAGCATTGATTAAGCATTTATGTACTGTGCTGAGCATTAGATATACAAAATAAAAAGCAAAACAGTTCATATTCTCAATAAGCTTATATTCTGGTGTAGGGGACATCTTGTAGATCCACTCCCCACCCCAAATACATGCTCCACTGAAGGTTATATCATATTTGGATAGAAATGATAGCTCACTAAAAATAATTCCTATGCAATTCTGCTTGGAATCAGAAGGATAGGCCAGGTTACATTTTGTGGTTCCTTCTAATACTCCTGATCATAAGATCAAATATGAATCTGGAGCTGAAAGGGATGTCAGGGGCCATCTATTCCAACCACCTGATTTTATAAATGAGAAAACTGAGGCTCAGTGATGTTAAGTGACTTTGCCAAAAGTCACACTGATAAAGTAGGTCAATGATAAGAACTGATCCCCTCTTCTAAGATAGTATAAATTGTTATTGAAATTTACATATGGATTTTCATTTTAATGTATCAATTTAAAGGTATATTTAACTGGCTTAGTTAATTTTCCTTAGTAAATTTTTAGGAATTTGAAATTGTAGGAAATTTCTTATTAAATTTTTATTATTTTAAATAGAAATTTTATACATCTATACATAGGTACCAATCAGTAACTGAAATCTTTTATTATCTCATGCACATGCCTTGCTATTCCCACCTGTACCTTATTCAAACAATACCACATCCAAACTTTGTGGAGCATCATGATTAAGTGTATCATCAAAGCAATATTCACAGCACCAACAGGGACTATGAATATGCCAACATAGTTCTGAATTGCAGAATATAATAGACTCTCCCTATAGAAGACAGAAACATTTGTTCAGACACCAGAAAGCCCAATCCCAACACCAGAAAGCCCAATCCCAACACCAGAAAACTGAATCCATCACAGCAACAAATAAGTTACTGCACCTTATCTATGCAGGGGTAACACCATCCCAAAGCCTTCCCCCTGCTCAGATCTTACCACAAACAATCACTCACAGTACTAGCTATCTACCTGCCTGCATCCTCTTTCCCCCTCCATTCTAACTGCTCTGACTCATTTCCTGCTACTCCTGTTCCTGCTCCAGCAAACTCCTCCCACCATAGTCTCCGTGTGATTACATTCAGCCTATTAAGGGGCAGGGAAGATCTTCAAGTTCCCTTATGTCCTATTAAGGGGCAGGGAAGATCTTCAAATTTCCATTACCATTACATTCAGCCCCAAGATCTTTCATGTCCCTTACATAGGTCAATGCGACTTTATGGGTAACTGGTCTCAATAGAACTTTACAGCAATATAACAGAGTGTAATGGTAATGGAAATTTAAAGATCTTCCCTGCCCCCTAAGTCAATTTGAAGATCTTTCCTACCCCCAATAGACTGAATGTAATCTCATGGAGCCTGTGGTTGGAGGAATTTGCTGAATGGTGGAGTAGAGCCCACAGGAAACTGGGAGACAGAGCAGCTAAATGGAGGGAGAAGAGAGCATGTAGAAGGCAAGGAGATAGCTAGGCTTGTGAGTATTTTCCCCCTGCTGTGTTACAGTGTTTGTGGGAGGCTTTGGGATAATGTTACTCTCTGCAGTGATAAGGTGTATTAACTTTTTTGTTATGATGGATTTGACTTTCTGATATTGGGATTTGCCTTTCTGGTTTTGGGATTCACTTCCTGATGTCTGAATAAATGTTTTATTTCTGTCTTATATATGGAGAGTCTGTTATATTTTGCAATTCAAAATTATGCCAGCCTTTTCATAATCACCATCAGTGCTGTGAATATTGCATTGGTACTATACAGGAATAACAGAAAATAAACACATAAAACAATATCTTAGGGTGGGGATTGAGAACAAGCACCCCATCATTCCCCCCTCTAATGAATGGGGCTCAAAATCTTGGGGTAAGGAGCAAAGGTTTCTTCCTCCATAGCTACTTCCTGCTGAAATTGGATATAGATCTGTCCCTGCCCCAAGAGATCCTATTCTAAAGGACAGTTCTTTAACTGACATCTGGAGCTTGGTTGATGCCAGGTCCAGAGGTGACACATCACAATCATGGTGAGAGGGTGACATCTAGTTTAAGTGATCAGGCATGTGCGGGTGAAGGGTACTAAGCCTGCAGGAAACAAATAAAGAAAACAAGTTTAACAGACAAAAAGAAATAAGGAGACAATAACCAGAAGCAGGGTATATATAAGATCAACTAGACTTCTGGAGTCAATGAACCCATCATCATAACCTTATTCATTCTTGTTTACTGTTTTCTAATTTATGATTTTGGGGTCCTCAGTTTGGCTAGAGGTATACTTTCTTTACTCTTAGCTGGGACCTGGCCAATGTCCTATTCTCCCTGCAGGGTGATGAACTTGAGTACAATGATTCAGGAGGATCTGTAGGGGCAGTTCTTACTTCCCTGCTCAGTCTAATATTAAGCACCTTTTCTATAGTTCATTAGTTGGAAAACCATCTATTCTTCCAAAATCTACCTCTGCTGTCAACAGAGCAGTAAACTGCTCCTTGTCAATTCATTTTTACATTTAATCCAATGGCTATTTACTCTTCTCTCTCAAGAAAATTTATCTTTTCCCCATTCTTCAAAGTCACTTAACTGTGAAATCTTATCCAGCACCTCTGAAAGAGAGCGCCCTATCTCCCCAATTAGTAGAATCAAAATTAGGTCCTTATAAGCAGAAGGAACTGTCTTCACTGTAATATTTCTGTGAGAAACTTCTAAGGGAATACTTTTATAAGCATCAGCATCTCCGACCATGATAGCAGTTTTTATTACCTCTTCCTTTAACTTTCTCATACAGTCTCTAAGCAAGTACCAGGTTCTATATCCACTAGTCCACATGGAGTCAGTGGGATACATTTTACTGCACCCCTTGGCAGCTAAAGCTAACAGAATAGTTCCATTATTACCTCCTTGTAAATGGTAATCCCTAAAAGCTTGCTGTACAAAAGGATTCTGACTAATACCTATAAATTCCAAGCAGTCTATGTTATCTATCAATACTCCTCTGGCCCCTTCATCACTGATTCTCACCATTCAAGACACTAATGAGGCTCCTATCCTTTTGGTGAATCACCTTATTATATCAGTGACCTCCTGCTTAATGAAATCCTCAATTATCTCCCAGAACTCTCTGTGGCTTCCTTGGTTCTCCTGTTTTCTTCTTAGTATGGGGCAAAAGTCGGTCCTCATAAAAGCCACCTCATCTAACTTGGTTTCATTCTGCTCCCATGTAGTCTCCTGACAGTCATCAGGGCAACTAGGCCCAGCCTGTGCCAAGGCTGTGTGAACACTCTTTTTGTTAGTTTTTCTCTTCTTTTTCTGAGTCATATCCACAACAGCCTTGGCTTCTACCACATGAGACTTTCTAGCTTCCTCTTCTAAAGGAGAGACTAAACACTCAGAATTCCTATGCAAACCAGCCAATTCCTTTCCATCTGAGCTTTTTCCTGCAGCAGTTTGTCGTTGTTTTTACATATAATACAGTAACTTTTTAGTAAAACCCAGCCTCTTCTGCAAACTCCTGCCAATTTCTCACCTGTTTTTGGTATTCCTTGCAAACATCTTTCTAAATCTGTAGGTTCTCCCTTGTGTAGCCTTAGTTCCCAGTTTTCACAGGGTCTGGTACTTTTAGCCCATTCCCTTGCTAGGGAGGAATAAGGTAAATCATCCCATCCTGGGATATCCATTTCTTCCTCTAAAGTCCTTCTGCCTCCAAATAGAGATCTGATATGTTGCAATCCTGTTTGTGATGCCAAATGTATCACCAAAGCAATTTTCACAGCACCAACAGTGACTATGAATATGCTAATATAGTTCTGAATCAAAAAATATAACAGACTCTCCATAGAGAAGACAGAAGCAAAACGTTTTTCCAGACACCAGAAAGCCAAATTCCCCAAACCACCAGAAAACTGAACCCATCATATCAACAAAGAAGTTAATACACCTTATCACTGCAGGAAACACCACCATCCCAAACTCTTCCCCCTGCTTTGGCCTTCCCACAAACAAACATTCATAATCCTTGCTGTCTGCTTGCCTACATTCTCTCTCCCCCTCCATTCTAACTGCTCTGACTCATTTTCTGCTCCACTTGTTCTTTCTTCACCTCTTCAGCAAACTCCTCCCACCACAGGCTCCATGTGATTACATTAAGTTTATTAAGGGGCAGGGAAGACCTTCAAATTCTCATTACTATTACACTAAGACAAAGAAATCAGGGCTTTTTCCCAGATAAATGATATTGAGGGGAATTCACTTGCTCCTATTGTGGGCTCCATCCTGAAGTCCTTATGCTTCACAGTTCTCTGCCCGTCCACACTACATCATGCAATGTACCCAAGATTCCTGTCACTTTGGCATTCATCTCCTAGAGTCCATATTCTACTACTACCACCTTTATCTGCTCCTACATCTTCCCAGAATTGGGGAAAATGAGCTAGAATCATTGGGAAATGGCTTGCTTCCTTTCCTATCCTCTATAGAGGGCCTCATATGTATCTGAATTTTTCTTGGATAGAAATGTTATATATATATATATATATATATATATATATATATATATATATATAT
>NW_027187351.1:12994733-13006664 GCF_028583685.1 Petaurus breviceps papuanus | reverse complement strand
TATATATATATATATATATATATATATATATATATATATATATATATTTTCCTTTTAAGATGAAGCTAGGTTTACTTTTACCATAAATCTTTTTTCTTGATCCACCAGTTAAAACATGATCTTGCCTTCCTCAGGACAGAGACTGTTTCGTTTTGCCATTATATCCCTAGCACTCAAACCAATGCTTTGCTTATAATAGGTGCAGAATACATGATTACTGAACTAAATTTAATTGAATTAATGCATCCTTATGCATGTATTATGTGTCATATTTCAATACTATTAGTGCATGCCATATATGCTATAAGATTATAAACTCCTTGAGGGAAGTAACTGTCCTATATTTTACTGATTTTTCATCTTACCTAGCCTTTGTTATAATGCTATGCCACTAAGGACAGAGGTCCTAAACCTGGGGTCTCTGAACTTATTTTTTGTAATTAATACTTATATTTCAAAATAATGGATTTATTTTGTACTTTTCTTCCATTCATTTAAAATCATTATAATTAAAAGGAATCCACAGACTTCACCAGACTGCTAAGGAGTTAATGACACAAAATAGCTTAAGAACCACTGATCTAGCAGTAGTTATTCAGTCAAACAACAAAATTTTACTAAGTACCTATTATGTGCCAAGAACAAAAGACACTCCCTCCCTCAGGAGGTCAAAATTTAATGGAGAAATGCAATAAATAAAAGGAAGCTGAAAAATGGGGTGCACATGATGAAGTCCAGGAGTGCAGCTGGATGGGAAATGATGAGATATCTGCCCTGAGTGCTCTCCTAATGTAGAAAATCTCAGAGGACTTCTGCACTGTCCAACATCCAGCCTTTCCAATCAGAGGGAGGGAAGGGCCCCAGAGTTTCAGGGTTCATGTGATCTTGCAAGATGATGAGATTCCGAAGTTCATGGTGAAGTACAGGAGTGCTGCCTTGTTGGAGATGATGGTAGGAGGCTCTTTGACAAGATTTGTCAAACATACTTATGGCATTTTCACCTGGATAGATAAGAAGGTTAAGACATGATTATCCTTTCTTTAATCAACTTGAAATTGAAGAAAATTTTAAAAGATTACAGGATTGATACACATATATAATGAGAAAATGATTAAATATGTGGTACTAATTATATGATAGACGTTTTTAAAAAGGAAACACCAATGTAGGCAGAAAAAAGAAAAACTTCTTAAAGTAGGGTGCCAGGATTGATCCTTGAAGGATAGGAATGAATGGTATGTGAATGATTAAATTAAAACACAGACTTGTAAATTAGAATAGTATTTGTAGAGAAAAGCAAAGGAATCCTCCTGACAATATTGGAGGATGCATTAACAGGAATTATGGGAAAAGTACAAAAAGGCATTTGAACTTGAAGAGGCAGAAAATGGAAAATATTTTTTATGTTCCTAAGGAGACTCACAAGATGGTAAAAGTAACAGAGCATATGTCAATGCATACTAACCTCTCATAGAGCCATTTAGAGAAACACTAGCAATAGCAATTGAATTTCTCCTAAATCTTATTGACGCTAGAGTTTAACTCAGATGATACATTTCATATCTTTTATATATGCCTTTCTACCTCTAAAACATTTAGAAATACTACATATGGTTAGGCTGACTAGCTAGAGAGAAAGCAGCCAAGTTTCCCCCACCTACCCTAATTTCACTATGTGCATAGAACAGACTTAGCAAAAGGTCTAAAAACAAAACAATAATTTAAAAAAGCTTCCTCAATTAACAAAAAATTCTCAGAATTTTATAAGAATCTCTCCTTTAAAAATTAAGTGTCTAATATGAATGCTAGGTGCTGAGAATACAAAAAGGATTTATGGTTTAGTTGTATATGTATATATGATTATTTTTAAAATGCAGTGCCAAATAAATGATACAGATATTAAGTACTACAGAAGTGGGGAGGAGGGATCCATAGTGATGCATCTGGGCAACCTATGTGGAGTCAGAAAAGACTTCATGGAACTTGAGCCAAACCTAGAAGAAAGACTATGACTTTGACAACAGAAAGGAGAAAGAAGACATTTCAGAATAAGGGAAACTACATGAGCAAATGTGAAGATGTGCATGACATAAATCTAAACACAGTGAATAGTTGGGATAGAACAGAAGGATATAGGGGAAGTTGAAACTCAAGAAGATTGTAAGGTTCATAAGATAGAGATCCTTAAATGCCAAGATAATGGAGTTTTTTTCCTATAAATCATGGAAAATCACTGAAAATCATAAAATAACATTTAAGCCTGGAATATATTTTAGAGATACTCTAGTTCAACCTCTTGATTCTACAGATGAGGAAATTTATATCCAGGAGATCCACACAGGGAATAAATAGCAGAACTAAGATTTGAAATCACATTCTTTTACCTGATTTGGTACTCTTCCCATCCAAGTTGTTCAAACAATGGGAAGCTATTGAAAATTCTTATAGACAAATTTTATTGTCACATTTTATAGCCCCAAATTGGGCATCAGGGAGTAAAGTGACTTGCCAAACAAAGGTCATGCATCTAGTAGGTATCATTCATTTCATAATCCCAACTCAGAAGATCAGTAGAACAGAGTAGAGGAGAAAGAATCCTAAAGAAATTAACTCAGGAAACAACCATTCAGCAAATCTGAGAATATAAATTACATGAAGAATTCCATTTTTGACAAATGCTGTTAAGAATAGAAAGAAGTCTGATAGAAATTAGAATTAGACCAACATGTTGTACAATATACCACAATAATCTCTAAATGGCTATTCTACCTAAATATTATACATCAGAGATGAACAAAAAAATAGAAGAGAATCAAGAGCTGTCTTTCACAGTGATAGCAAGGGAAGAGATTCTAAATCAAATAAGGACTAGAGGTGATCACAAAAGTTAAAATAGTTATTTATATTTTATGGAATTGAAAACATGAGCAAAGTCACTGCCATCTTTTTTTTTAATCAACATTAAACCATTTTGTTCATTCCTGTTTTAGAGTAGTAGATGAGGTCTAAAAGGCCCTTTCATTCATATTTTATTTGCTCATTATTTCTCTTAAGATGCTGGACTTGGGGTTCCACCAGTTAATTTTGTTCTTTACCTGGTTCTATAAAGCAACTCTTTGGTTATTTGTTACAGTACTAAATCTGTAAATTAATTACTATGATATTATAATTTTATTATATTGTAATAGTCCAATCATGAGCAATGAATGACCCTGCAAATATTTTTCATTATTTCTTTTGAGTGTTTTATAATTATATTTATAAAAGTCTTGACTATAACTTGATAGATTATTTCTTAGTTATTTTATATATTTTGTAGCAATTTTGAACACGCCTTCCCTTTCTTTTCCCTCATTGATTTTGTTATTCTCTAGAGAAATGATGCTGATTTCTGTAGATATCTTTTGTACCTGGCTCTTTTACTGAAACTATTAATTCTTATTTAGTTTCTGTTCTAATTTTCTAGGTTTATTTATTGATTCTTCTTGTCATCAGAAAACAAATATTTTGGCTTCTCTTTACCTTTTTTATACCATTATTTTTTATTTGTTGCTTTACTGCTATTATTGTCATTTATATAAGTCTATTAAATAACAGTGGAGAAAGGTGAAATCTCTTTTTTAATATTTGTTCCTATAGTTATTGGGGAAAACTTCTAGTGTTGGCTCATTGCAAATAATTTTACCTTTTGTTTTAAATGTATAATTTTTATAATATGAAATGCTTTTAGAGAAGAAGTAGCCAGGAAGAAGTTGTAAAGCCAAGCATGACCAGCTTTCCAGAGGACTGCTACTGTGAATAGCTTTAAGATTCTGATCACATAGTATAGTGGACTCCCTATTTATTCAGCAGCAACCTAAGGCAAAACATTCACAGAAACCAAAGCACAGCATTCACAAGGATATAACTTATCACTAAAGTGGCCATATAGTTTTAAATAAAAAATATCATTTAGTAAGTCCTTAACTCAATCTTCCTTAAAGAGCAATCCTACTTAAGGGACACAAAGTACAAAGGTAAAAGTTTTCCCACCTCTAAATTACATTGTCTTAATCTCTCAGTCAAAAACTCTTCTTCCTTCTTGATTAGAGATTAGTTTCCAATCATCCTTAACTCAATAATCCTTAAGGGGTACAAGGTACAAAGTACAAAGTTCTCCCACCCCTAGTCCACATGATCTCAGTCAGAACTGAGTAAGCAAGGAGAAGTCTTTTCATCTGGGCTCAAGGCTGGCTCTCAGATTCCATGATTCCTCTTCAATGAGTCCAGCTCTTGCCTGAATCTACCCAACTTTCACTTGGATTCACAGGCAGGCAGAGCTCATGTCCTTGTTCAGTTCCTTGTGCAGCTCCCATTCCATATTGAAGCTCACAGTGTCTAGTTCACCTCAAGTCCTTCGCAGTTTCTGTTTATGGGAAGACAAGCTTAACAGAGCCAAAACAACATTCACACAAGTTGCCATCACCATCATCAATTCACTATCTGCCTGTGAAATCAACACAGACCCAAAAACAAGGTCTGAGAAGTCAACACATATCATTAGCACAGTCCCAGGACCTCTGAAACCTTCTTCCAGGACTTCTAGAAAATCCTCTTTCAGGGTTTCCAATAAGGTCCCCTGTACAAAGTATCACAAACACAAATCAACACAGAGTGCCAGCCACCACAAGTGTTCCCTTTTCAGTTCTGCTCCATCCCAGCTGTGCTCAGCTTGTTATCTGTCATTTGCTCCTCCCTATTCTGCCCACCTCTTTTCTGTTTGTTTGGTTTTTTTTTTTTTTGATGGTTGTCCATTTTTATTGCATAAGCTGAATAGAAGGGTACTATGTGTAAAGGAGATAAGGGGAGGATCATGTTTTAAGTCTCCTCTTTGGACAAAGTCTTTATGATCTCCTCCTTCTTACCCTGCAGACATTCTTCCAACACTTTTGTGCTTCCTTAGTCTTAGACCTGCGAGCTTCACCCTGGTCAGCCAAGAGTTTCTTCCTGGCCTTGTCTGCCTTCAGTTTATGAATGTGCTCCATCGGGATTCGCTTATTCTTGAACACGTTTCCCTTCACCTTCAGGTACAGGCTGTGGTACATGTGGCAGTCAATCTTTTTGGATTCACAATATCTTCAAAGCAGACAGACCAGAATCCTCATTCACCTTATCCAGGTCACCTTCTCAGGTAGACAAGCATTGGCAGTACCCTTTCTCTTACCAATACCCATGTGCCTGCCCTTCTGTTGAGCCAGTGTATTTTTTTTGGCATCTGGTGTGAGAGTGAACAGAAATGTGCTTCTGGATGATAAGTCCATCTTTAATCAGCTTCTGGATCTGCTGACAGGAATTGGCATTGGCAATTTAATTGGTCTTATTGGAGTCAAGCCACACCTTCTTCTTTCCACATCTAAGGACACTAGAGGCAAGCCTCTTCTGAAGCCTGAGCATACTCATGGCTGCAGCCTCAGCCTGGAAAAGGAAAGAAGAGAAACCTGCCCACCTCTTAAATCCTTCCTGTTCCTGTCTTTGGCAAGTTCCTCCCACTGTGAGATTCACAGGTTGTGTTTCTTAACAAAGGCTTCATATAATCAGGGTGAGGATAAAAGACTCTTGAACTGAAACAAGGTACTAACTGCTTCTTTGCTTGCTATTACAAAAGTGAATCAAGAGAGGAGAAGAGAGAGACAGAGAGACACAGAGAGAAATAGAAAGATTCAAAGAGACAGAAGCAGAGATAGAGATAAAGAGACAGGAAGATAAACAGACACAGAAACAGAAACAAAGAGACAGAGAAACAGAAATAGATGGAGACAGAAATGGGTGGAACAGAAAGAGGTTAAGGAAGAGAAGAGGAGAAGGATGAGGAGGACGAGAGAAATTGAAGACTTAACAGGTATTATTTGATGGAACGAAGAACTTATTAGGGATACAAATGGTAGGTTTAGGATTATTTCTTTGAGAGGTAAAAATAAAGAGTAGATAGGTAAGAGTATAATGAAACTGTGATATCAAGATGAAAGCATGATTACTGTGTAGTTTCAAAATGATGAAGAGGAAAAATAAAGTTCTCATTGGAAGATCTTAAAGCAGCACATAAATATAATACTGTTATTAGTACTAATATAGTGATTTATGGTTTACAAACATTTTTCTCACCACATGTCTACACAAAAAGACTAGAAGACATAGCAGGTGAGGAGGTAGCCACACATGCCTTATATTCCCAGATCAGTTAGCATTCATTTCACCAAAGTAACAAAACTTCCCCTTCCCTAACACCACCTTGGGACTTGACAGAGCTGTTTGACAGAGCTATCTGACTACTCATCTAGGACTTCTGATAAGGGGTAATGGTGTCTCTCTGCTATCTCCCTTGATTTTTACTGGAGCTCCCATGAAATTGGGGAAAATAAGAAGCAGTTTGCCCTGATATGGATGAGTTCTGCATTAGTAGAGATCTTCAAGCAGAGACTATGATAGAGATAGATGGACTGAGACAGATGAACTCTGTGGTCCCTTTCAACTCCTAAACCCAGTAATTCTACCTAATCATTCCCATTTTACCCAAGGTAGAAAGTTGGACCATTACAAACATGATCAGGAAGTAACTTTGCTGTCTAAAAGCTATCCCATTTTCTAATTCTAGTCTTCTCAATTTGATCTTGGTGTCCACTAGCTGCTAGAACTTTCACCTTTCATCATACTGTAAAACACTGGCTTAAGCATGATACTTTCTGTCTTAACTCCCTTTACTCTCTTTTCCTTGATACTGAAAATATTTTCCCTTCAATACAGAAACAAAATTCTAAGACAAATTGACATCTAAGTTTCACGTAGAAGGTAAGCAAATGAGGGCAGGGAACAACCATTTCTTTGTCTTCGTATCTTCAGCACCTTGTATGTAACAGGCACCTAAAAGATATTTGTTTAATAGAATTTTTGAATAAAATGAGTTAAATATGTTAATATGTATACACTAAACATAGTAATATTAATATTTTATGAGTAATATAAATTATATTAATAATGTATTAAATATATTCATGTGTAATTTATGTTGAGTTAATGTAATATTGAACATGTCAATGATGTTGACATCCCCAGTTTTCTGTACTATCAGATTATTAAAAGCTTTTTTGTTGCCCTTATCAGCATTTTCTATTTTGATTACTCTCATTTCATTATTTCTCCACAGATTATTCAGACAAGAACCAATTATTAAGGCAAGAACCAATGAGAGGCCAACCAAGCAAGTCCCAGCAACACCTGCAACAATTTCCAAGAGGCCTCTTCTTTGGAAAACATCAGACCCAAGAGAAGACTGCCACCTTTATTTTTCTTTATGAGAATGATTGCAACACAAATAAACTATTCACAAATTAGTCACAAGAGCTTTCATTTTACCATTTAGTCCATTCTTACTCTGGTACTTCTGATGAATGCAGGGATAAGTTTCTGAGCAAATAGCATCAGATAATGACTTTTTTTTTTTTATGAATTACAGAACTACATGAAGACCAAAAAGGAAGTGAACATTTTATGTGTGTGTGTGTGTGTGTGTGTGTGTGTGTGTGTATGCCAGCCTTAGAAATGTGAAATACTTTGAGACCCAGGTATGGTCAAGGAAGTTTTAGGAGATAGACTGCGATATGAATTTTGAAGAATAAATTTCAAAGTTGCCACATCAGATATTAAAGTCCATATTCCATAATTAGTATCTTCTATTTCTATAAAGACCCAAAGAAATGTTTGTGAAAGGACATAAGGGGTATTTTTGAGACACATTGAGAAATGAGTTAAAAATGTTTTGATTTATTTTAAAAAAATGGAGCCATGAAGCACTTGAACAATGGGGCAATAATTAAAGGAAAATGAGTAATTTTTGCCATTTATCTTTAGATTTCAAAAAAATATACATTCAGATATCTCAAGCGTTAATTGGCCTAACCTTCCAAGTTATCTCAATATTATATCTACTGTCCAAAAAGTACAAGTAGTACTGTCAGTATGTGGTTGCAGAGCCCTGTCAAGCATGATCACAAAATCATAAATTTAGGTCTAGAAGGAACCTTGGTTTCAACCTTTCATTTTATAGGAAACTGAAATCTTAAATAACTTGCCCAGGATCATATAGCTAGTAAACATCAGAAATTATATTTTCCTCACTCCAAATCCAGTACCTGTTCCACTTACTACAGATTGTTTCTTCTGATAAAATATAGGCCTTCCACTGAAGTGTGAATGCAATTCTGGATTGACCCCAATTGTCTTTCTTTCTACCATTTTTAGGGCCCAGAAACCAAATCTTTTTTTCTTCCTTTATTTTAATTGATGGAATGGTTTGTAATATCAAAAGATTTCATATGTAATGGAACATGAAGTTTGGGGCTTTTATTTTTGTGATGATTATGATAAAAAGTGGCTTAAATACCATCTAACTTACATTTTAATAAAATCTAGAAAGCATGACATGATTTGGTTATTAAAGAGGAAATATAGTAATATGTTATATTTCTTAGCTTTAGAGGTATGTTAAGAGATTTTTAAATAAAATTTCCTATTAGTTGTACTGACTTTACAAAAATTGGTACATGCTTTACTTTTTCAGTATTAGTATTTATATCATAGACAAAGAATCAATAAGGTACAATGTATATAGTTCATTTCTCCATAGTTATCATGGATTTGTATTACTCAATCTTTATCCTTCCATCTTATCACTCTTGTATCTTTTCTGTGACTACCATGTCCCATAAATAGGATTAGGTATAATATCCATGATCATTAAATAGAATAAATCTTATTGGTCTATTTAGAGTTTACATATTCTTTCTTGGCCTCGTTAGCAAGCTATTTGCATCATATTCTAACCAAATGAGCTCACTGATCTTAGAGTAAAGCAATGGATTTAGTCATCATCCAAGGAATGTATATGATAGTTGATCAAAAGCTGGAATCCTCTGAGATCATTTAATCCTACCCACTCGATTTATAGATGAGGAAACTGAGGCCCAAAGGGCCTAATGATTTAGCCAAATTTAATCAGGTCAGAGACATTTGAGGCTGTGATTTGAACCCAAGTTCTTTAATGTAAGAGCCAGTGCTCTTACCACTTTACCACACTGCTGCATGTAACAAATTAAACTAAATAATTTGTGTGAAAGCATTTTGAAAACTTGTAATTAATCATAACATTATATAAATTAAAAGAGGTTGTTTTTACTGTTGTTTGATATAGACACAACCTCAGTGTCAAATGGGTATCCCTCAAAAAACCTACCAGAATTCCTGAGTAATATCCATCATGTTTCCTTCCATTGCCATCAAATATGAAAAACTAAATTGTTATGAAATGTATCATCTACCCTAAAATTAGGTGTGCCATTCATATGGCTGGCAAACTAGTCTCTCATACAGGAAATGGTAAAAGGACATTTCTATTAAAATGAAAGGCTTGCAGTTCAGTACAGAATCGTACTTGTTTTCCAATAAATATGTTGATTGCTTAGTGTGTCTAGATATAGTGCAATAGTTGTTTCTCTATGCCTAATTTTATTCATGTTTTGGTAGGGTTGGGCACTGAATTTCCTGGATGTGTCTTACAGCTTTAGTACTGTATTCATTGATGTGTAGTACAAATATGATACTAATAATGGCTGATATTCAAAATACAAGGAAAAATGTGTTTTTTCTTGAGTCAATCTGTATAACAAAATAAATTAACATTTTATTTGATTTGGATGTTTCACGTTTAATTTTTAAGACATAACCTGTTTGGGCCTCATCTTGTTTATCTATAAAATGAGAGAGTTAGACTAGATGCCCTCTAAAATCCCACCCAATGCTAAATCTATGATTCTATCAACTTTGCATGGCCAAAGATGGACATTCCTGGGAGAATAAACAGTAACATCAAAAGAATGCCATCTAAACAAGATTGTTGTTTTGACTACATAAAGCATGGAATCTAGATCAAGGGTCTAATCTATCTTTTTTAAGAGTTGTAACACTGAAATATAAGTTAGAAAACAAAATGCATTTATAATTAAAATTATAAAAATGAATGAATTGGTCATGGATAAACTCTACTTTTAAATTTTATAGAACTTTTTAGAAATATTCCCATTTAAAGTGAAATTAACAGCTGCCAATCTATTCACGATAGAAATCTAGAATATAAGATGTGGAAAGTAACATAGAAATAATCTAGCCCAATTTTCTTACTTTGTAGATAAGAAAATTGAGATCCAAAGAGCCCTACATCTAAATAAAAGACATATGTATTTATGTATATATGTATATGTGTGCGTATATACACCTATCTATATGTTGATAGGTAGACAGACAGACAGACAGATGGAATAGGTATAGGTCAAATTCTATGTGATGTAGATACATGTACATACATACATGTATATTTTATATGTCCATGTATATACACACATGCGCATTTCTATATTTATATATTTCTATAAACTTTAAATGTCCCCTAGTGCCTAACACACGGTGCTACACCCATTAGATGCTTCATATGGTCGAACTGAAGTGAAATTGCATGAATATAGGTAAATATGAATATCAGCTATAGGTGATAAAAAAGGCAATCATTTTTTAATCTGTATCTTCCTGCTTCTGAGCTTTGAAGGGTTCTTAAACTGACAGTATTTTTATATTCTTTCACCTTCATTTTCATCTAGAAAAATGAAGCTACTCCACAAAATAGACAACGCTAGGATATTGAATATTTTCTCAAAACATTTAAATTTTAGCTAGTGCCCATATGGCCCAAACTAGTTTTCTTATGATGTGCATGGATTTTTTTTCCTGGAATTGATTTTCATAATAGACTATAACAGATGTCTAGGATCCACAATAATACATCAGGCAAATAAACTGATTAAAATATTCAATGGACTATTTTTCTTATAAATGTTAAAAACTTATGAATAATTTGAAAGCTCACTGTAGTTTACATCTGCATCTTGTTTTCCTCTTCATATGGAACCTGGCTATGAAACACTATTTACTAGAGAGGGATAGATAGATAGGGATCTGTGATTGTATTGATATGGAGAGCTTCCATATGAGGATCTCCCTCTTGTGATGTAGGTCAGCACTTTCTTTGAGGCAAATTTGTAGGCTGACTTCTTTCAGATTCATTTTCTTGTTTTCTTACAGGGAATGATTGATTGCTTTGAGGCCTCAAGCACACTTTAGAATTTCAAAAGATTAAAATTTTGCTTAGCAATAATCCTTTTTTAATTCTATCATTTGTTTTTCCCTAGATATACTTTCCAAATATTTCATAAACAATAACTATTTCTCAGATATTAGAAGTAGTGAGTTAATTGGCAAGTTATAGTAATTATTGCATTAATAACGGAAAACATACATTATTATGTGAGATCCTTCTCAGATGAAAATGAAAATGGATTTAAAATTAATCTTCATGGTTCACTTATTAGAGTTGGAAGGAATTTTATATATCATCTAATTCCACCCTTTCCTAGAGCATGAATCCCTTCTTCAATATGTATGAACAAACTCAAAGATTCCCAGTAACAAGGAACTCATGGCTTGTCAAGATAGTATACTTCATTTTTTAGACAGCTCTAAGTGTTAAGTTCTTTCTTTCATTGGTCAGAATTTCACATCCCAAAGCTTCCATTCATAGTTATTAGTTCTGGCCTCTATGACTAATGGGAATAGATATAAGGATAAATATAGTTAATAAGAATAAATATATTCCTTCATCTATGCAGTAAGCCTACATATTCTTAAAGATAACGATCATGTTCTCCCTACATTTTCTTTTCCATGAGGCAAAGTGATTCTTCTATGTCATGAAAGGCAGCATGGTAAGTGAATAGCAAGCCAATCTCAGGCCAATAATTGAGGAAGGAAGGAAGGAAGGAAGGAAGGAAGGAAGGAAGGAAGGAAGGAAGG
>NW_027187351.1:12886961-12994723 GCF_028583685.1 Petaurus breviceps papuanus | reverse complement strand
GAAGGAAGGAAGGAAGGAAGGAAGGAAGGAAGGAAGGAAGGAAGGAAAGGAAGGAAAGGAAGGAAGGAGAGGAAGGAAAGAAGGAGAGGAAGGAAGAAAGAAGAGGAAGGAAGGAAGGGAAGAAAGAAAACATTTTTAGGCACTTAGTATGTTTTAGGTGTTGTGCTAAGTTCTAAAAATAAAAATAGAAAAATTGTGACAGACCTTTTTATTGAAATGATCATACTTTAATTGGAAGAGACATCTTTAAAAGAAATTCCAAATGTAGGACAAAAGAAAAGGCCTAGATATACTAAGGTTTTAGTGATAAGGTAAATGGTGTGGCCCAAAGGCCCTTAGTTTATATAAGAAGGTCAGAAGACAGCAGTGAAGTACCATCATAGGGCATAGAGATAAGGCAGATGGTAAAGCCTAAAGGATCTTAGAAGGGACTGGAAGAGCAAATGGTGAGACCGGGATCTAAGTCCAGCTTCTAACACATTCTAATTTTGTATGCAAGTCATTTAATCTCTAGGTTAGTTATTTAGGCAGTTGATCTTTGATTGATATTGGTGGTGTAGAGATAGAAGACCTCTTCTCTACAAGAGTTACTCCCCTCAGTGATAGCTGTGGAGGCTAAACTGGAAACAGGTAGTTAGGAAACAGTACTATTCCTGGGGCTCCTGGGCTAATAATAAGATAACGACTCTAGGCAAGTCTCTAAAACTAAGAATTGCATTAAGTGCTGACCTGCATTGGTAAAAGGTGTTTTCTAATCTAGGAGTTCCTTATGCCAATGAAATTCCATTTTCATTTCTACTTTGTTTCCAGTTCTTTGCCACACTAAAATATTCTGTTATGAATAAACCTTTCTTTCCATTTTTGACTTATAATGTCTTTAAAATAGTCTCAGGTGACTATGTGGTGCAGTAAATGGAGCACCAACCCTGGAGTCAGAAGGACCTGAGACTGGTCTCAGACACTAAACACTTACTAGATGTGTGACCTTGGGCAAGTCATTTAACCCCATTTGCCCTGCCTTCCCCCCTCCAAAAAGATAAAAAAATTCAGTCCCTATACCATGCATATTATTTTGGGTATGCATTGTGACATGAGGATTCCCAGCCCATATATGTCTTTTTATCCAGTGGGGATCTTTTACATAAACACTTATATATCCTCTATAGGAGTTTCACCTAATATGAGGGGCCCTCTCTTGACATTGTTTGGATACATGAGGAGTACTAAGCTATTCTTCAGTCGTCCAGCACTCTTTTGTAAATCGTTGGCTTATATGTTGCTATTTCTTTGAGATTATTTTTTCTTAAAATGGAAAAAACTTATCAACTCCCTTCACCCATTTTAATTCCTCCATTTGGTAGCAAATGCCTTTTTAAATAAGCAATTTTGTATTGTCATGTTAGTAAAGGAACAGGAAAAAAAAATACACAAAACTAAATGTAATTTCCTTAAAGAACATTCCATACAGATGAAAAAGGCATGTGGGTTTGATTAGCAGGAAATAGAAAGTGAGTTACAGTGAATGCTGTCCACCTTCAAGTTTGTATTGAATACAGTATGCACAAAGATTCAGGTAAGAGAGGAGAGCAGCTACAAAAATAACATCTTATGTGATTCCATCTATGACACATATTAAAGATGTTTCCTTGACTTTTCCTAGGGTTTCTAGGTGTTTGATGGGAGAGCAAATTGTTTTTTGTTAACAACCATATCTATGCTTTGGGATCATTAAGTATTGTAAATGATTATATCAGATAAGAGGTAGAGGGTTAGAATGCTTGAATGAATGAATAAGTGAATGAAAAAGCATTATTTAAGCATTTCATATTTGCAAAGCATTGTGTTACACTCTGGGGATAGAAACCAAAAAGCAGAGATAGTCCCAGCCCTTGAGGGCCTCCTAAGACCTGCTCTTGTTTTGTTTGGACCAGGGCTATGCTGACGTGGCCTGTGCTGGACTGTGTTACACTCTAACCCAGGTTCAATGGACCTTTCCTTCCGACCTAATTTGTCTTTGACCTCTATGGGCTGAGAGGTCTGGAAACTGCCACTGCTACAAGGGTTTCAGTAGCCCAAGGCCTGCCCTGGCATTGCTGGGGTCAGGTCTGCTCTGGCATAGCCTGTGATAAACTGTGTTCCTCTCTCGGCCTGGTGCAACAGACCTTTCTTTCCAACCTTCCAAGTTGTCTTGGGCTAGAAATTTGCTTCATTCTCTCTTTTTGTAGGATTTTTTTTCTTTTATCTTTTTTTTTTTTTAAGCAATCGGGGTTAAGTAACTTGCTCAAGGTTACACGGCCAGTTATTTCTGGATGTAGTGCCGAGTGTCTGAGCCCGGAATTCAATCTCCAGGTCATCCCAACACTGGAGCCAGTGCTCTTACTCACTGAGCCACCTGGCCGCCCCTAAGCAATTGGGGTTAAGTAACTTGCTCAAGGTTACACGGCCAGGTGTTTAAGTGTCTGAGCCCGGGATTCGATCTCCAGGTCATCCTGACACTGGAGCCGGTGCTCTTACTCGCTGTGCTACCTGGCCGCCCCTACAGGATTTCTTTAGAGTCATTTTTGGAGGTATGCGGTAGGGTTTGCAGGAGATCTCAGGTGAGTCCCTACTTTTTCTCCTCCATCTTGCCAGGATTATTTCAGAAGTCTTCTAGTCTTCTTGCAACAATTCTTTCCCTACTCTAGTCCATCCTTCATTCGACTATCAAAGTGCTGATCTTACCATATGACCCCTGCCGCATTCTATTCAATATTTTAGTAACTCCTTATTACCTCAAGGATACGTTTAAAATCCTCAGTTTGGCTTTTAAAGCCCTTTATAACTAGTCTTTCCAGTCTTTATAAAATAGTCTTTCCAGTCTTCTTACACCTTACTTGTCTCCATGTACCCTGAGATCCAGTGACAATGCATCCCTGTTTTCTTTTGCATCAATTATTGGATTTCCTAACCCAGTAGATTCTCAATGGTTCTTCCCTATACCTAGAACTCTTTCCCTTCATCTCTATCACTTAACTTCCATTGCTTCTTTGAATTATCCACTAAAATCCCATCTTTATTCAAGAAGTATTTCTCAGCCTTCTTTAATCTCAATGTCTTACCTCTACATGATCCCCAATCTATCTTGAACATATCTTGCCTGTGCATAGCTATTTGCTTCTTCTCTCCCATTAGACTATGAACTCCTAGAAAGCAGGGACTTTTTTCCTTATCTTTATTCTGCATGCTTAGCACAGGGTCTAATATATGGTAGACATTGACAAATGCTTGTTTTTATTCTACTATGTTATGAAAATGCTTGTTCTATTTCATAAATAAAAAAGAAAATAAAGAAAGGAAAAAAAGAAAGTGAAGACTGGGTCCAGAAGAAAAAATGCTTGTTAACTCATTGATTTCTATTATTTGCCTTGGTGGTAGATTATGGATGTAAAAGATTGACTATATAGTCAACCTAGTTGAAAAATTTGTTGGGTTTTCTCCATAGCTTTTTTAAATAACAGTTATAAGGGATGACCTCATGAGGCAACATGGACATAGAGGAAAGGACCATTTCCCAAGAGATAAAATGGGCAAAGTATACAATGGATGGTTAAAAACAAAGAAATGCAAACTATCTCTAATCATATGAAATAATACTCTAATTTATTAGTGATAAAAGAAATGCAAATTAAAACAACTCTGTAGTTTCTCCTCATATTCAATGTGTCAACAATGATTTTTGTTTGTTTGCTTGACCTCTGATTTCATCATTATAGGGAGATGGTAATAAGGTACTTCTTCTACCAATGCCTACCAGCAGCTGATCAGCAGCTTAAAATCTTAGTTAACTAGGGCAGTGAGAGTCTAAGTGACCCTGAGGTCACCCAAACAGTATGTGAAACAGAAAAGGTTGGAGCTAGATCTTTTCATATCCAAGATTAGTTCACTATGTTCCACATTCTACTATGTTGGTTTCTCATAAAATTGCTTTGTAGTATAAGAGTTCTGATGAATTTTGACATAATCCTATAACAACTACAACAACCTTGAAGATGAATGAGATATTTCCAACAAGGAAACTAGATGGTGGATGTGACATTTCAGCTGGGCCTTTGATGTCTTCTCTGTGCTTGAGACCTCAATTTGCTTACTGCAGAGTCCAATGCATAGAACTTTTCCTAAGGGAACAAACAGCACGGAAGAGTGCAAATACAAATGCACTCAAGTTTCCAGTCTATTCAGAGTTTCACTGTTCTGTCTAATTCATGTCTAAATTACAGACATGTCTGAAAACTTGGGCTCTATATACTCTGACCACTATACTGACTACATTTGGCCTGGGAGCATAAGAAAATCTGTCATTCTCATTAAGGCACTCTCCAGAGCTTAGCTTAAGGCCCAACACATAGTAGATAATAAATATTGACTGATTAATTGGCAGCAGGGGCTGCCTTCCTGATCTCACAGGGCAATTGGCTTTATTCCCCTCACTACAATGTTAAGAAAGATACTTTGCAAAAATGTGCTTGATTAGTCAGGAGCTTGGGAACTGACAAAGTAGTGTCATTGGGTAGTCACCCCATTTGGTGAGACAGATTACTGCATATAAAATGCAGAAGCTAGGACCTTTTGGATCTAACTAGGTAAGCATAATGCAGTTCTACAGTCCTGCAAACTTTGGCTGTATGTTTTGTCAAACCTCATCACCTATAGAACTCCATCTCCCAAGTACTAGTCAATAACTCTCCTTTCCTTGTCCCACCGTAACACTATGACTGCTAACTCAGGAAGGAGCTATGATTTGATAATGGGGTTCTGGTGAAGTTACCAGTTCTTGAGCTGAAATTCCTTATAAATGACTAGAGGGAAAGAGAATTAAAATGTCCTCATAACACGAGGATTACACTGTCCTCTTTTATATCATCATACTTCGTCAATCTCTCTCATTACGATGCTTCTCAAACAGTAGATACAGATGCCCTGTAGGATTTCTAGAACTGAGGTCTATACTCTGTGTAATTTAGTTATCACTTCCTATTTAAGTCCTTTCATGGTCCTCTTTGGTGCTAGTAAATTCCACTCTCCCCTCTATCCCACCATTTTTGTACTTACTGTGTATATATTTCAAATTTACTCACATACACAAAGATAGTTTTATTTCAAAAGAATCTAATCTCCTTGAGGTCAAGGATGGTTCTATTTCTGTCTTTGTATCCCTAACACCTACCACCTACCAATCAGTATCTAGCATATGAGTGTGTATTATGCAAGTGTGTATATGTGTATATACACACATGAGTTTGGCTTATGTGCAAGTACCCTTTAACTTCTTATCTGTAATAGCTATGACTACTTTTTTCCATCTCTATTCCTATCAAACATTTGCTTTTTTATGCTTATATCTAAATCTAGGATCCTCATATTCTTATACAAATGTTCAACAGGCTTAGTTAGGGCCACCAATCAAATAAAAATTTAGAAATTTACAAATATGATGCAAAATGAAAAAAAGACCATTGATATTGGGAGTTTACTTATCAGCTTTCTCTGGTACATTACAATTAATGAGATATAATATTTTCCTTTATTAGAAAAAAAGTGTCATCATTAGTCTAATGAGAAAAAATAGAAGAGTTTGTTCAAATTAGTCTGTTTTTGCTAAATGTTCTTTGTTCATCCTAACTGAGGAGCAAACGGAAAATCTGCACTTTGCTAGCTTTCATCTAACCTTCATTAAAAAAAATTATTTCTTCCACATTAATCTGAAGGCTAGGTTCAGTATGAAATATTGAATTGATTCTCTTAGATAAAGCAATTCTGTGGAGTACTTAGAAATTTGTTTCTAAAGGAAGAGCATTTTAAAAGATGCTTTAAAAGTAGAATTAATTGAATATTCCTGCGAGTATAATGGTTGTATTCTCCAACTTCTAAGATCACACTGTTCCTTGGGTTGAATAAGAGGGTTAATATTCATATCAAGTCCCCATCCAAGATATTATCTACCAAAAGACCAGGCAAAAATTTTAAATCAACCGGCAACGTATTTAAATAACTCAGATTAACAATGTATATAATAGATAGGGAAAGCAATGAAATTATGTTCAACCCATTCATACTCAAGTGGGCAGAATGTTCACAGACATGCTGATGAGGAAACAATAGCTCAAGGGTAGGGAACCTTTTTCCTCAAGGCTCTCTAGATCCCCAAGTGTGGCCCTTTGACTGAACCCATGTCTGTGAAGTTTGGATTCAGTCAAAGGGCCACACTTGAGGACCTAGAGGGCCACATGTATCCTTTAAATCACAGGTTCCCCACCCATGCAATAGCTCATAGGGAAATACCCCCAGTATAGCAATACAACTCAATGATATCACCCAACACAGTTAAAAATAAGGTTCGCCACTTGAGGTTGGCAGGTTTGAGTACAAACACGGGTTTAGGAACAAATAACGTATATTGCCTACATTGCCCCTTCTCTATCACTTGTCCCCACCCACATATGTTCTTTATATGTATGTCCTGTCCCACATGTATTCCCTAACTATATAATAATTTTCCTCTTCCACTTCTGGTGTTTGAATCAATGGGAGATATATTGCTCTGTGTGTGGTGGTGGTGAAGTGAGAGGAAGGGAATTCTCTTGCTAATTATTTTACCATATTATTTAATTAAATATTTTGTTTTTCATTAATATAATAGTATTGCAAGGATTCAGAGCTACAATTTTTTTAAGTAGATCCTAAATATTACTTGATACCAGAGTAACTTTCATAGGGCTTGTTATCAAGGAATACATGGACAAAAAGAAATAACAAGAAAAATGCACGACAGTCACAAAGTACAGTAAGACTTCAGATGAGGTAATTACTTCCTGAATGAAGGAATAAAGGAAATCTTCATAGAAAAGAAATCATTTAATCTAGTCTTGAAGCATAGGCAGGAAACATAAGCAGTAGAGATGGTTGGTAGGAATTCTAAGTGAATGGAATGAAAAAAAAGGCAGAAAAACTAACTACAGGTTTAAGAAATGGCAAATCACACAATTTCACTACTCTGCCAGAGATGACATATGTTTGCTAAGGTAGCCTGGGGCTAAAGTGTGAGGGATATTGCAAAGAACTTGAAAAGAAGTTTGGGTATTATCCTTATAGGAAGCCACGGAAAAAAAATTTAACCAGGAAGTTATGCGATCACAACACTGTATTAATGAAACTGCTCTGATAGCAATGTGTAGGATGAATTAAAAGAGGAAGGGGGAGAGGAAGGCTGAAAGACCAGTTAGGAGATGACTACAAAAATCTTGACCCCAGACAAATAAGAACATGAACAACTTTGATTCAGTAAGAGTGAAAAGATGAAGTTGTATTCAAGAGATGTCAAAGCATTAGAATTGGTGACTAAGTAGATGAAGGGAAGAAGAGACAGAGAGAAATCCAAGAAGACCCTGAGATTTTGATCATGGGGAAATAATGAGGCTATTAATGCTTATTGTACCACAACATTTATTTGCATGGCAATGCAAATTGGAAATGCTATTAAGCTCAGTTCTTATAAAACAAAGAAATTGCTTTAACCATAAAGGATGCTATGGGTGCTTGACATTTGTGGTAAATGGAGTTGATAATTTGGATACCAATTATTCTCAGAGCATAATCTCTAAACCTAAGGAGCAGATGGTTTTTTGGATGTTTTTTAGTACCTATCACCATGCTAACTTGGCACTCGGATAAATCATATAGTCTTTTGGTTACTGGCTAAAACAAAGTTATCACATCCATTGAGAACAATAGCTCCAGAGTAGAGATGCAAGGTTCCATAAAAATGCTGACATGGGACATAATTACATTTATAAAAATAAAATGAAAGTACTCCTAGAGTGCTTAAGACCTAGCAAGGAATATTTCAAAATCACCTGAATATTTCATCATGCTCTTATCATGTAGCTGCTGACACAAGTTTGTGTTTTGGGAGGGAGGAACTATTACATAGCTCTAATAAACAACCAAAAAAAAAACCCCAGAATGGTCCCCAATTTAATCACTGTGCAGTTAGCTAGCCAGCTCCACTGAATTATTGTTACATACATTTTGTGGCACTATAAAATGCTTTCATCACTGGATGAAGGGTTATAAATGATGGAATGCTATTTTTCTTTATTTTATACTTTTTTAAGGCCTTTTAGCATAAAAGGTCTGATATGATGGCTTCTCTTCTTTTGATGGAATTGTTTTTTCCCCACCACCTTTTAAAACACTTGATGAAAGATAGTTTTGGGAACATCTCTACAATGGCTTTTAAATAAAAATTATTAATACTATGAAGAGTAATACTGCATCAGAGTTGCTCTGTCTACAGCTTTTCCATATACCACATAAAAACACCTGAATTGTGATATTTATATCATTGGAGTTACATTATTGTGAAAGGTAGTATAAGAATAAACCCAAAGAAAAGTGAAAATGTGGAAGTAAATTAATTGAATCTGGTAGGAACATTCCAAATTCAGGTAACAATCATGGCCAGAAAAAATAAATTAGATTTTCTTTTTCTCTTTGTGAAAAGTAGAACCTATGAGGCTAAGTAAGATTCTTCAGGGCATTGTCTAGTCCATGTCCCCATGGCTCCCCTACAATGGCCTTTGATGATGTTTCCAGTAAATCCAGATGAATATGACAAAGGGTTTAGTATTACATGTTATTAAAAAGGATGAGAACTCATAAGCTTAACACTCTCACCTTCCAAAATCCAGATTACATTCTGCATGCCTTGCCAAAATTGGAATTAATCCAGATACATCTGTTGCCATCCCAATCAGCCATCCTACTCAAAAAAAAAGTGATAAAGCTATGTTGAAAGAGTTAAAATATCTAGAAAGCTGTTTCACCTATTTCTAGATCGCAAAATCAGAATAATGAAGCTTCTCAGTGTCCTATAAAGATATACACATTTGCTACCTATACTTTTATACTCATAATGTATTCATGTCTGTACTTATAGAATATAAATATAGATCAACATCTTTATCAATTATACCTATACCAATTATAACTTTATCAACTATACCTCTACCTAAATCTATATCATATATCATATAGCTATACCTACAACTATATATGAGAAGAAGAAAGCAGATAATAGTGGATAAAGATAATCTTTAGAGTCAGGAAGACCTGGGTGTATGTTACACTTTGCAAAAAGAGACAGGTTTTGCTTCTCCCCAGCCATGTGAGGAGCACCAGGTCAGGAAAGCATGCTGTCTTCTGCCGGGGGTGGTTTTTAAGTTATGGACTCCCAAGACCTCTGTGAAGAACACATATTCTACCCTCCGCAGATCTTGAACAAAACAAATACTGATTTAGGCCAGTAAAGGAGAAAAGGTAGGAGATGTAAGGAAGGCCTGTGGACAAGGATTAACATGAGTGGCTACCCAAAATCTGAAAGAAAGGGGCAGATTCCTGTGGAACCAGTCCTGACAGGCTCCTTAAGGACAAGGACTGAGACTGGTGAAGTCCAAGTCCCCTAATGTGAAAAGAGGCTGAAGAAAACTTACAAATAAGCCCTGGCAGTGTATCTACCATCAATGATTTCAAATTAAGGTAAATTTGATAAAAGCTCAGAGCACAAGGAAATAAATCAACAAATACAGTCCTAAAACTAGAAAGAAGATTAAGTACCAAAGAGGTTACAAAGTTTAAAAGGTAAGGGAAACTGAACCAATATCCAATGAAAGATACAAAAGAATATGGAATGTCAACAAGAAATTGTAGGATGATTGAGAAGATAAATGAAATCCACTGTAAAGAATACATTTTTAAAAATTTAAGTCTCATTGCAGAACTTAAAAAACAACAATTTGATCCATGTTGGAGAGTTTCTTCAAAGAAGCAAGTGAGAGAAACAGATTTGCAATATAAAACTAGTGAAGTGGAGGAAAAATCTGGCAGGAGAGGCAAAATACAGCAAATAATGTTAAAAGAATAGGTGATCACTGGACAAGTCATAGCTATTAATATCAAAGACAGCATGGAACGAGACAATTTAAGGATCATAATACATGTAACCAAAAAAATGATACTTTTTTTAAAAGAAGAAAAAAAAGAACTTGACAACTATCATGCAAGAAATATGAGAAAACTACCCAGAATTTTTGAATCCAGAAAATAAAAAAAGCAACCCATGTACACTATTTCCAGAAAAAAAAAAAAAACTTGGGCTTTAAATTCAAAATATATACATATTAAACTTGATAATTTGAATATAAACAACAAATTTTGCATGTTGTTATAAGAAAAACCTTCAAATTTAAATGAAAGGAAATGTGAAGAAAAGATCATTACATGCCCAGTAAAAACTAGAAGGAAGCCAAATGATATTCTGAAAAAGAAAAGAATTTAAGATGCAACCCAAAATGTCATACCCTGCAAACCTGAGACTAATCATAAATGAAAAATGAGGAGTGCTCAACAAAAGAGGCATTTCAGGCATTCTTGAAAATGAAAAGGGAGATGATAGAGATATGTAAATAAAATATTTGACTTGCAAATATCCAAATGAGAAATCCAAGAAAGGAGAATAAGAACAATTAAGGAAAGAATAATTATATAAACGACCTCAAGTTCAAAATAGTTTTTTTTAAGGAAAAAACAAAGAGCTGCAAGGAAAGAAAATAAAATCAGTGATCATCAGGAGATTAAAAAGCACACAAAAAGAGAAGGATATTAGTTGAATTCAATGGAAAGGAAGAGTGAAGATGGAGGAGTGGAAGTACAACCCAGCTCCTGACTGGTGAATCAATATATTTGTTGTTGTTATTCTTTAGTTATTTTCAATCATGTCCAATCCTTCATGATCCCTTTTGGGATTTTCTTGGCGAAGTCTCTGGAGTGGTTTACCATTTCTTTCTCCAGCTCATTTTGTTGATGAGGAAAATGAAACAAACAGGGTTAAGTGACTTTCCCAGGGTCACACAGTTAGTAAGTGTCTGGGACCAGATTTGATCTGTCATCTTCCTGACTCCAAACCATTGCTCTGTCTCCACTGTGCTGCCAAGTCAGTGTGTTGTATAGGACTAAATTATAGGACGGTATGCATTTTTGGGATGGAGAGAGGGGTGGTGACTTACAGAGGTGAATGAATGCTGTACTTTGTCGAATCTTTGGGTAAATAGAGAGCAGATTAGGATGCCTGTGGACTCTCATCAATAAAGGGCATTGGCATGGGAATGGGAGAAGAGACAGAAGGAATTGAAACTTGGAGGATGAAAGAGGGATCTCAACTCAATGAAAGGAAAGGACTTGATTGAAAAGCATGCCCATGGGAAAGAGAAATACTCCTGTGATTGGCAATGGAGGTTTCACAACAGATCTAATCTGGGGAAATTGGTGTGTTGCCACACAACATTTTCTGCCTTCATGAATTGTTTTCTGCCCCCAGAAAAAGCACGTGAAAGATCCTAGGAGCAGTCAGCTTCACGAATGGTATGTGGGGGTGGAGACTGGGAGTCTAGGGGAGATAAGGACCCACGAATAACATGGTATGACTAATAGGAAAGAAAACAATCAACTGGGGGCAGGGGGTGAGGGAAGGAGAGAAGGGTGGCAATGGGTAGGATTGAATGGCAATAGTTGGGACAGGTTTATTTTTACCAGGAGGCATAGTTTTTCTCCATATAACTGATACATGTGAAAGGGAGGAATGCTGAAAAAGGGAAGATGATTGGACAAGATGTATAAAAGCAATAACAGAAATTATCTAGAAGGGGTAGCTCATAGCCAGAATTTCAGAAGTTTTTACTCTATGAGAAACCAAGTGAGATTAAAGAAGATATAAATAAGAATACAGGCTAAGACTAAGTTAATAAAAATTTCAGAATAGGAAGGGAAGAAAATTAAGGAGGAGAAAACAAAATAATCCTAATTAACATAAAGAAATTGGACAAGAGAAGAGATTTTTTTAACTAACCAGTGAACCAGGGGGGAAATAAAGGAGGAAGGGAAAAGAAACAGATAATTAAATGAATAGAAGAATGAAAAATAAATAGCTAATTTAAATTAATCCCCTCCCAAAAGGAAAATGACAAATTGGAATTGTGTAGGGAATGTGAATTGGAAGCCATAAAGCCTATAGAACAGATTTTTAAAAATGAAAGCTGTCTCTCTGAAAAAGACTAAAAGAATTGATAAGCATTTAACTAACATAACTAAAAAGGAAGAGGGAAAAAATCAAAGGAATAAAATTTTAAAAAATAAAGCCACCTTGCTAAAAACTCAGAAGAAATAAAAAAGAATGATCAGAACTTAATAAACACTGTTATAGGCCAACAAAACTGAGAATTCAAAAGAAAAAGAGGGTTATCTACAAAAAAATAAAATAACTAAATTAACAGAACACCAAACAAAGATCCTATATAATCCAATCTCAGAAAGAAAACTGAACTAGCTATAAAGAGTGAGGGAGAGAGTATATAAAAAAAAGAACACCCTAACTCAAATGGATTTACAGAAGAATTCTATCAAACAAAAAAAAATGATAATGTACACAACATATAAATTATTCTTAAAAATTGAGAAAGTTCTGTACTGAGATTATTTAATGAGACAAATATAGTCACAATATTAGCATTGGATAAGGATAAAAAAGCAAAAAAGAGAGATGGAAAGAGGAAGGAGAGAGAAAGAAAGAGAGAGCAATATCATAAGTGAGTCATAATTTAAAAGTTTAAAATAAAATCCTGGAAAAATTAAAGCAATTTATCCAACAAAACATTTGCTATACCAGTGTTGCAAATATAGTTTTACATTAGGAAAACAATTAACATAATTAATCAAATTAAAATAAACCTTTCCAGGCTGCATGATTATATCAATAGATGCAGAAAAAGCCTTTGACAAAAATGCTTCTGCTTTGTAGTAAAGATCAATGAGAAATTCCACAGGGAATGTATGTAATAATTTAAATAGTGTTTGGTTCAATTTAAACTCATTTCATTTCAACAATGATTTATTAAATCTTGGCTAGTGGAGGTCCTTGGTGCTGTGCAAAGATCTAGATCAGAGGACTTTGATTCTACCGTGTTTCCCCGATAATAAGACCTATCCCGAAAATAAGCCCTCCCCTTACTGTGTAAGATTCCTCTAAAATAAGCCCTCCCCTGAAAATAAGCCCTATTGAGATTGCTACTGTCGTGAAGGTGATCCCCTGCACTACACGCTACATTACGGTACCCTCTGTATGCACCGTTCCCCCCGCCCCCGTGAAACGCATGCTGCGCTCCGAGCTGCATCCAATCAGAGCTGCAGCAGTGAGCGCATCATCCTGTTCTTTATTGAATTCATTATTGAATAAAGGTACATTTTTTTGTTCACATTTACCTGTTTATTAAAATTGCTGTCAATGTTCATTAAAATAAGCCCTCCCCTGAAAATAAGCCCTCTGGTGTTTTTCTGTCCAAAAAATTAATAAGACAGTGTCTTATTATCGGGGAAATACGGTAATATCACCTCTGTCACATGGGCAAGTCTCAACTTCTCTGGGCCTCAGTTAACACAACTGCAAAATTAGTGACTTGGACTAAATGATCTCTAAGCATGTTATTCTAGAACTCAATCTCTGTTCAAAATGCAGTGATACACATTAGGGAGACAGGTAGATATGACATGACTATGTTTTCAAGAAGCTTCCAGCATATTGGTAGAAAAAGTATCAGCAGACTTCTTATTAAAATGATATCATGAGAGATCCTAGAGAAGGTCAGCTCTTTCACATAGATGCCAACAAATATTTGCTTCAATAACATAGAAAACAACAAATAATCCTTTAAAATCCCTGAAAGACCAAAGAAAAAATAATCTAAAACTAAGCTAAGTGTGCAGTCTAATGCTAGAAACTCAAACCAGATCAACGGTGGTAGTGCCATTCCGAGTACAAACATGACAGGAAACAACTCATTTGAGAGGACCACAAGAGCCAAAATTGAGCACAAAATTTCAACCTAAAAACTAAGGCTAAAAAATGTTTTTACACAGAAGAAAACACCAAATACAATACAGAAATATAGATTAAGAGAAGTCAAAATGGTAAACACAGAAATTTAAAAGGAACAAATATCAAAATGTTTATACTGAATGGCAGAAATAATTAGCAGGATGGATAAACTTGGCGTATTTTGAATATAAATATAGCAAAATGAAAGACAACCAAGAAAAAGACAAGCCAATGTTAATAATTCTAAAAGAAGACATGATCTAAAAGAACATACATAAAAGCAAAAGCCATTAATCACAAAGATAGTATAGAAACAATTTAAAAATCATAAGACAAATTTAAAAGCCTGAACATCTTAATGCAGAAAACAATACAAGAAAATTGCCCAGTACTTAGGATTATAGAGACAATATACTCACTTTACAATGGAAGGGAAACAACAACAAAAATCCTAATTAAAAATACTATAAATACAAGTGGAAGGAAAAAAATCAACAATAACAAAAAAACCTTCCAGGGTGGAGTCATAAAAATAATTCTCTGAGTACTGCATTCTGAACCAGAGCAAGCTTCTATCTTTTAGTTTTCCATGACATTGAGGAAGGATGATAGAATTGAGTTCTGTGTTGCAGGAGCATGTGTTGGATTGTCCAGCCCTGCCAGAGCATGGTGGGAGGTGGAAAAGTGGGTGCATCTTAGGGGTTGAATATTAGCCTTTTCTGTTTGTTCATTGGGTCTTATTGGAATTCTTGGTAAACTGGACTATGGAGACAGTTGATATCATTTTATATCCTGCACATAATTAAATTTTTGAGATGTTTAAAAGGTCATAAAGGTCAGGGGGAAAAGTCTAGTTCTCCATCATGTTGGTCACATGCCCTGAAAAGGCTTGCCTAATTATTTATTATCTCTGTGACTCTATACATGTCTTTTAACTTCTGTGTGCCTCAGCATCTTCATTTATATAATGAACAAGGATGAATTCTTAAGTTGAACAAGTGATAGAGACAATTGCAAAAGATGATACAATTTTGATTACATGAAATAAAAAAGATTTTACATGAACAAAATTAATGTATCTAATATAAAAAAGAAAATAAAATGATCACCTGGAAAGTAAGTAAACTGTAAGTAAACTTAATGTCCAATATAAATAGACAACAGAAATATTTTAATAAAAGTCATTAAATAATAGATAAGTGGTCAAAAGTTATGAAGAGAGTTCTTAAGAGAAAAATTACAAATTAATAATAATTACGTGAAGGAATACTCTAAATCATAAATAATAATAATAATATAAATGAAAGTAAAAAAAGCCTTAATTAGAAAATTTTAAAATATGACGTAGAATGGGAATAGTCAATGTAGGAGGGGTTTTGAGAAGGTAGACACATAGATGCATTGTTTATGGTGATATGAATCATGAATTGGTATGACCATTCTTAAAAGCAATTCAGAGTTGTGCAAATTAAATTACTATAAATTTTTATATCCTTTTACTCAGAAATTGCATTATTATGCATACAGTGGAAACTACATGATTTTAAAATGGAATATACCAACATGTATTTTTAAAAGAAATTTTTTGTGTATGTGTAGAGAATCACAGATAGTAAACTATTTTAAAGGCATCCTAATATGCTTAGCAGAGTGTCTGGAATACGCTAAACACTTAGTCATGCTTGCTGACTAAGTGATTGATTGATTATATAACAACAGTAGAATTTTGGTAAATTGTCGCCAATATTCAAAATAGACACAGAGAATAATTGGAGCCCTACAATTATAACATATCAAAACTATCTATTTCCTATGAGACACCCTAGCAAGAAAGAAGAGACAAGTGATAGCCAAACATACACTACAAAAACAAAAAAAGATGGCCCATTCACCAATTGCAGAAAGACTATCTTTGATAGATAACACCTTAGATGATAATGTGATCTATGAAGACAATTACGTTTTTGCTTATGCTTGTGGTAAGAGTGGTGTTTGTTTTGTACAGCTGTTGTCATGTTTTCTTTGCTGTTGCTTCTTTAGGTGGCCCCACAGGCATAGCAGGTAGGAAGGGTACTAGGGACATTGCTTGGGAAGAGCAATAGATCTTTGTATTTCAGTATATCCACTCGCCCCAGATTCCTGTCCAGGCCCTCCATCTCTTTCCTTTTCCTTTCTGCCCTGCTCTTTTCTCGCCTTTCTTCCCTCTTGGAGGACTAATATGACAAGATGCAGTAGTGTTAACTGCCGTGTTGATCCCTTAAGCAGGTAGTTTCTTTGACTAAGATTCTAAGATTTGCAAAAACCCAGTCAAGTATCAATTAGTGTCATACATTTTATCTGAGCTTTTACTGGTCTCCAGGAATGCTGAGTTAGCTGACTAGTTTCTCTGTTGACTAGAAGAAGAGGGAAGTAGTCTTTCATATCCTTTTTAGTTTTTGTTCTCTGATTACAGAAGTAATTACATTTTAAGAAATTGTGCCTCACTGAATTTTAACACCTGAGCCTGAATTACTGGACTAGCATAGGTTGGTCATGACTCAGAATACCACCTAACAGTCAGGGAAAACAATTCTCTATATAGTGGACACAGAAGGTTTGTGTTCAGGTTGGGAGACAGAAGGTGGAATTACAAGTCAGTCTTTTTCCATCCTAATATTTCAGATGTGGAGATCCCCACTTTGGAACCTATGGTAAACATAGATTATAAGTATCTTGATACTACATTATCCTACTACACCATCCAAAAACTCAGGATTGGGACAGTAAACCAGTAGATCTTTTGGATGCCAACAGACAACTACGTAATCCACAAGCTTAGGAGAACATAGTGAAGTTCCAAACCTATTAGGCCAGTAGCCAAGTTTCTTTAATATTTTAGGAGAAATATGAGAATTCTTTCACCATGTAACCTGAAAATGTACATTGTGAAGGGCATGTAATATGTTCTTTTTTCACATCTGCAATTATGTATTGAATAGAACAAATGCATTTGCTACATTAACATCTTTTAATTTTTTGTATTATTTTTTGCTAAAATATTGCCAAATATTGTACATTTCTATGTAATATTACTTCTCTTTTGTACTATGCTCCTTTGCTAAATCTGCTTGTATGCAACGATATACATATACTATTGTTATATATGTGTATAGTATGTTTCTGTAAGTGATCTATGAATTTGTTTATGGCATGTTCTATTATGAGCTACATGCAATCCTGGTGTGAATATCATGTAGTAAGCACATATATTTGTATTGAATTATGTGGTTGTGATGACTATCTGTGACTCTGTATTAAATTATGATTATATGTGCTCACAGATATTCAAATATTCTCTGTGAAATTTCAAGAGAACAGAGACTGCAATAATTTTACTGGGATTGTAATAATTTTACTGGTAGGGAGAATGTAACAGGCATATCTCTGGGGATCCACATTTATAGAGGAAAGAAAGACACTGAGCCTGAGACATTCTATCTATTTATGTATAACCACTTTCCTGTAACTGATGTTGAACCATTTGAGTATGATCATCTTAACCCTAGTAAGTAGACTTCATACAGCTTGGAGAAGTTAAATAGCACACAATACAGAATGCTGTCAGAGTCAAGGATTTGAAAATGTTATCTTGTTGTCTGAGTCCTGAGTTACCTCAACTAACTGAACATTTACACAATTGTAATGGGAATGTAAATTTTAAAGATCTTCCCTGCCCCTAGGCTAAAGTGCACCTGGAGCCTGGGGTGGTAGGCTTGTTTTTCAGTAGGTACTTTTTGATTGGGCAGTGAGTCAATAAGATTGTTACATTCTCTGAGCCAGGAGAAGGCTATATAAGCCCTGATGTGTAGCTTTGTTTTGGGGCTCACTTTGAGAAGTGTTCTGTGGTTTGATTTGGATTCTGGGAAGCCGTTGTTGACAGCCCCTCCTCGGCTTTGAAAAACCCAGCTGTTGAAACCCAGATGTTGATTTGGTATGGATGTAATGGTTGGACAGTTTGGAAACTGTCTACTTGATCTGTTTCTCTGTCTTGATAATTCTGCCTGTATACTCTGAAGTTCGGGGTGCTGACCTTTTTCCCCTGAACGAGGTAAACGATATATGTTTGACTGATTAAAGTAAGCTTGTTAACCCATTTTGAGTTGCTTTCCTTTATCAAAGCAGATCTAACAACCTGTATTGGCAGCCACCTTGGGGACGCTTGGGGTGCTACAAAATAAGAGATTTTTCCGCAAGTGAAGTAAGCCCCAAGGCAGACACATGGTAGCTCTCTGAAACTTGGAAAGGAATTGAGCTTTGGCCTGGAGTTGCCAATAAGGAGAAAGGAACATTAAATCTGCATATCAGAACTGTGTTCTTCAATCTCCAAGATGTGAGTTTGAAAATAATGGGAAAGAACAATATGTTCCTAGAATAAATGAATATTTTATGTATTTATTTTTGTTGAATCTTCCTGTTGTAATGAATAAAGAATTACATACAGCTAGGCCATTTTTTTCTGTGAGTAAACTCCACTGATATGCAGTAGGACCAGAAAAGGAGGCCATTTTTTCCAATAGATAAGTCAAGATTCTGATTGATCTATCTACACACCCTAAACCAATACCAGAGAATCCAAGCAGTTAAAAAGAGATATTTCATTTTCTGAGATCCAGAAAAATATTTGGTGTTAGCTGAAAGTACATTCTGACATAGGGTGGAGAGCCTAGAGATAAAAGTGATGGACAGAATTTGTCGATTACCTTAAGGTCAAGTACTTAGTCATCACTGCCATCTATTGATTAAAATTTTAAACTAGGAAATCATACTGTAAAAACATTGAAATGCAGCATTTTAAAATTAAATATAAAGTTAACATAAGTGAGAGTCCAAAGAACAAAATATAAATACTAAAATTTGAGATTATATTCTATATCTGGTTTTTTAAAAAGCCAAATCAAATCATTTATTTTATTGTCTATCTTTAAGCAGCATTATATCAAAACTCATTGTATTTATTTCTTCTATTATAGTTCATTGGGGCTAACTGTTACTCAAGAACTAGCATATGCGAGGAAGTTCATCGCTTCTCTAAAAAGAGAATTGGGAGGGAATGTATCACTGCCACACATTTGGTCTTAACTATTTTAAAAAAAACATTTTTTCCCAGAAATTTCCTTTAAAATTGCTAGAAATTATGATGGCCTAAACATTCTGAGCTTGTTGTATATTGTGTGAAAGGCTCCTTCGAAATATTAGTAAAGCATCCCTTACAAACATAACTTTCATTCAATTACCCTGTCTCTCTCCCTCCCTACAATTTCAATCCCCAAACACAAACTTTAGTTTGTAGTGTAGCAGTAATTTACTTTAGAGAAGAAGTGTTTTTATCCCATGAGTCAGCAGATGAGTTTTCATCAGAACAGCTCCAGTTAACATGAATTTCCTCTGCCCATTTGTAGAATGAAACTAAATCCAGTCTAAAGTAAAGGGATAAATACTTAGGAAGCAAATTAGAGATTGTGTTTATTTACAAGATCTAGTAAAAGAAAAAAAATGGCATTGACTTTGCTCTCTGTGGTTCAAAGCTTAACTTTCTCTGATTTTTCTTGCTAAGTAACTCACAGAACCAAGAGTATGTATAACTGATATTCTAGAATTATTCACACCTATAAAAATTTAATTATAGGAACTATGTCCATTGAATTACAATATCACCATGTTTTTTTTTCAATTCTACACAACCCCACTAAGTCAGACTAATTGGGAGGAAAGTTTCATTTGCAATTTCTTTCAGAAGAAATACAGCTTTATTACTTTCAAGTATGTATCATAATAGGAAGAGAGCTAACCAATGTGGAGAAGGAATGGCCTTGCTATAATGAGCAGAGACGAATTCTTTGCAATTAGTACAAGAGATGTTTTAGAGTAATGAATGCTAGTGAAATGGTTGGAAAGTTTGTTCTCTGAAGTGTTTAACATCTCCCCTCAAGATTTGGTGCAAACTATTTATTTAGTAAATCTTTTTTTCCCTATAGTACAAAAATCAATTTGAGTCCTGAACTTATCTGAAGTATCAAATTTCTGAATTAGTTATGCTTAATTTAGGCTTAAATTAATGAAGTATGAATAGAAATCTAAATATTACCATACCAAAAATCCAGTTGGGGATGGAGGTGAAGGGGAAGAGTGATTAGAAATAATTTTTTTATTCAGTGTTCCAAATAAAATAATGAAAGGGTATTTTTGTCTTCTCTTCCTTTGCAAATATGAGTAACCTGGGGGAAAAAAACTGTTCTATATTACAAATTTGTTTTGTCTTATAATAATTTCTTCCTTCACTATTTGAAGTCATATATGTTTTATAAAGTTTGGGAGTGCTTGTATTATCTCACTCTGAATCACAGAATCCCTCTTCTAACATCAGTCTTGCCAGTATAGTCTCTCTCATTTTAATGATATAAACCTACTCATAGTAATAGAAAAGAGAATACAATAATGTTTTTGGAATTTCCATTTTCCTGATATTTCCAATGCCTTTTAAAAGCTAAAAATTATAATCTGATTACAAATATTAGAAAACCTCTTCTATTTCCTCTTACCCCCAATCCTGTAATGCAAAACTGTTGGTAACAGTTCAGGACAAAAACCAAAACCTTTCTTTAGTGTTAATGACAACAACTGCTCTACAAGTAGATAATACTGGTGGTAGGATACTTGAAGTAAGAAATGTCATGACAGGCACAGCAACATTTACCTATTGAAACTGTGGTCCTATAAAATACTAGATAATTTATCACATTGCACCTTGCTACAATAACATTGCTACATATAGAATCATAAATCTAATACCAGAAGGAACATCAAAAGTCATCTCATTTTAGGATGTGGATTTAAAATTTATCATAAATCTAGACTTGGGAAGCACCTGAGAAGCTATCTAGTCCAACACTTTAATTGTATAGACAAGAAAACTGATACCCAGGGAGACTGAGTGACTTGCTGAGGTCACACATGTATTAAGTGTCATAGGTTGGATTTGAACTCAGATCCTCCTTCCATTATACCATGTTATTGACCATGAGAATAACCTCACTCTAAAATTCAGTAAAATGAATGTAATAGTTATTGGTTAAGTACCTACTATGTGAAAATCATGCCAGTTCCTGAGATTTCAAAAAGAGATACAATATAATATTTTTTTCAAGAATTTTTCAATTAAACAGGGAAAGGAAAAGTATATAAATAACTGAAGCCTGACCTTGAAGAAAGGAATAGACTTTAATAGGTTTGAAGATTGAATAATCATGGCATAGTGGTGTGCATAAGAAACATCATGCAAACAAAAATAAATGCTTGTTTATATAAAATGTGACTTTATAAGACACAGTTTGAGATTTAGTGGATGGAATATGCAGTAAGGTAAAAAGAAATCAGACTATAGCTTAATACATCAATATATTGATAAGTCCTATTGAGTAATGTATGTTAGTCATGTGAAGATACAAAGAAAATATTAAAGTCTTTTCTCTCATGGAATTTACATTGTTTTGTTTTTTTAAGAAAATGGAGCACCTCATGGAAGCACAGGATACTGATAGAGTACAATGGAAATAAAAGATCCAAACAAAACATTCCAGAACATTTGAAATATGAAAGAAAACTATAAGGCATTGTAGTAGTCCAGAAATGTGGCAATGAGGTTCTGATTGAGGGTGGTGATAATTAGAATAGAAAGGAGGGATGTAAGAGATATTGAAGAAATGGGATCAAGAAGACTTGGGGACTGATTGGATATGAGAAATGAGCAGAGGAAAGTTTAAGAGTACCATAATGTTAAGAACATGGGATGGGTGAAAGAATAAAATTGGACATCTAGATTAAGGTCCTCTGGATAGTGCAAATATAGATCTAGAGTGCAGAAGAGATATCATAACTATAGATGTATATCTCAGAATTATCAGCATGAAAATATCAATTGGTTCTCTGGGAATAAATATAATTTCAAAAGGACAAAAAAAAAAGATTAAAGAGGAGAGTCACTGTTGAAGAATGTTTGCAGGCAAGGGTAAGTAAATCTTCATGGGAAAGAAAACTAATTGTGTCCTTATTTTTCATCCTTGGTATCATTGATCTTACGTTTTGTCTTTGGTTGCTTCAAAATGATAACAATCAATATGATAACAAGGGTCCTGAAGGCCACAGATTTTGTTCCTGGTTCTAAATTACTTACCACCTAGTAGTGTCATTCCCTAGTAGATTCTGGAATAAACCAGTGTTGAGTAACACATGACAACAATGAGTTGTACACAGAAATCATAACTAGTACAGATACAGGTTAGAAACATTTGATTTATGTGGGCTGGATAGGGAAAAAAATTCACTACCTTTAAATTCCTGTCAATCTTCATAGTATGGTAAAAGATAGCACAAAGTACAATTTTAAAGTGATTTTTCAATAGCAGTGACTCTGAAGTACATTGATTTATATTATTCATTAGTATTCTCTCACAGATGTATTAAGATCTACTTGACTGCTCACAAATAGTATCACTGGAAATTTCTAAATTAAATCGTTACCATGTCCATCAAACATCTTTGAAAATGTAAATGCAGTTATTGGAGCTGCTTGTCTAAGTCTCCAAAGCCACCAGAAGAAAAGAACCTAACATGTTGGATGATTATATTGTATTTTCTCATAGAAATGGGAATCATTTTACTACAATATGAATTTGATTTTGACATTCAAGTGTATTCCTCATAAAAATGTGTGCAGGTTTTAAAAATAATCATATATCAAGAACTTATTCATTTTTCATATTCATTTCAAGAGGCATCTGTTATGAGTTACCATGTACAGAGCACTGGGAATGCAAAGGCAAAAATTAAGTGGTCCCTGTCCTTGAGGAACTCACATTCTACTGAAGATAAAATGATATGTGTCATTTAATTTCTTTCATTCTCTTTTGCAAAGAAAAATCAGAAAAATTTTGTATAAAATCCTAAAGTCAATAATGAGATTGTTTTAATTTACAGGCAGTCAGTGTGTCATAATATTATGAAATGATATGTTTAGACCTGAAATTTTAGCTCTAAATGATTTTAAAGATTATGTAGTCAAAACCATCCATTTAAAAAAGGTGTTGTTGTTTTTTTTAATTGGGGGGGGGGAGGATTTGTTTTACATTGTGCAAGTGGGAATTTGCATCAAAGTCTCAAGGAAAGAGGAAGCCAGGTCTCAGATAAGGGAAGTGACATGGCAAGGTTCACAGTTCCAAAGACTTACTCCAAATCCAGTGATCTTTTCACTATACCATGGTGCTTCCCAGATAATTTCACCAAACATGGTCGCAAAAAGCTATAGAAGTCATAATAAAATGGAAATAAAGACCAAGATGAACAGGGATGTACTATATAGAGTAGTAAAGTGGACCTGTGATTACATTTATTTGGAAGTACCTCCATTCCACAAGGAGGCATAAGAATAAGACATTTGAAATATACAAGAACATAAGTTCTTCCACAACACTGAGAATTTATAAATTGAGGTTAATAATATACTTATAAAAGAATCAGAGGCCAATAAAAACAAGCAGTCAATACTAAATTTAAAAGAAAGGGTAGGCAGCAAATTCAGGGAGAGATAAATATTGCAATCCTTTTTTGGGGACAAGAGGGATCAAGGCATGGAACCAGGAGAAGTCAATAAAGGCAAAATTCCTGCATCAAAAGCTTCTAAGAAAAATATGAACTAATTACAGGCCATGGAAGAGCTCAAGAAGGATTTTGAAAATCAAGTAAGAGAAGTGGAGGAAAAATTGGGAAGAGAAATAACAATGATGCAAGAAAACCATGAAAAGCAATTCAACAGCCTGCTAAAGGAGACCCCAAAAAATACTGAAGAAAATAACACCTTAAAAAATAGACTGACTCAGAAACAGGACCTTTGTGTGGCTCCAGGTCCCACTCCCTCCAATTCATGTAAAAGGTGACTTGGAACAACCTTTGGAACTACAGAACCCACAAAATGATACAGAGAAGCTAACCTCCCACTGAGGACAGCCTGGCAGGCTGGCAGCAAGTGGCCAGCACAGACCTGACCTGGAGGTTTTAGTGTCAGGGTGGCCTGACCAGTGAAAGGCTAGAGGGACTTCAGATGACCAGCAGCTGTGGCGGTTTCCAGAATTATCAACACATAGATGCTAAGGACAAAGTGAGTGTGGACTTCGTGCAGTGTGGACTTTGGGATCCAGTAGTTGGGAGTGTGGTTGACATTTGCCCCGGGGTTGAGAAACCGCTGAGGCCCGGTGGTATAGTCACTGCCACATGGCAGCTTCAGCACATGGCCTGCATATTGTAGAGGGACCAAGGGACCAGTCTGAGGGGTAATTAGTCTTGCTTTAACCTGCTTGTTATCTGGATTGCAGTCTAGGGTGAAGGTCCTGGGGTGCGTGACCAGCTTACCAGAGCTTGTGGAGGCTTCATAGAGGGCACCTAATTAACACCTTTGATAGCTGAGAAAACCCCAGCATTTGGAATGAAGCTCCCCTGTCTGGTGGCAGAATCCTACTGTGGCAAAAAGCCCAAAAGTCAAGCAATTGAGTGGCAACATGAGCAGGCAAAGGAAGCAAACCAAGCAGAGCAATCCAACTTTACACTTCTATTTTGGGGACAAAAAGGATCAAAGCATGGAACAAGAGGAAGACAGTGAAGTCAGAACTCCTGCACCAAAAGCTTCCAAGAAAAATATGAGTTGTTTACAGGTCATAGAGAAGCTTAAAAAGCATTTTGAAAACCAAATAAGAGAAGTGGAAGAATAATTGGGAAGAGAAATGAGAATGATGCAAGGAAATTATGAAATGGCAGTTAACAACCTGACTGAAGAAAATAACACCTTAAAAAATAGACAAACTCAGATGGCAAAAGATGCTCAAAAAGGCAATGAGGAGAAGAATGCCTTAAAAAGCTGAATTTGCCAGATGGAAAAAGAGTCTCAAAAGCTCACTGAAGAGAATCATTCCTTCAGAATTAAATTGGAGAAAATGGAAGCTAGTGACTTTATGAAAAATCAAGATACTATTAAACAGATCCAAACAAATGAAAAAATAGAAGGCAATGTGAAATATCTCATTGGGAAAACCACTGACCTGGAAAATAGATCCAGGAGAGATAATTTAAAAACTATTGGACTACCTGAAAGCCATGATCATAAAAAGAACCTAGACATCATCCTTCAAGAAATTCTCAAGGAAAATTGCCTTAATGTTTTAAACCCAGAGGCCAAAACAGAGGTTGAAAGAATCCACTGATCACCTCCTGAAAATGATCCCAAAAAGAAAACTCCTAGGAATATTATAGCCAGGTTCTGAAATTTCCAGATCAAGGAAAGAATATTACAAGCAGCCAGGAAGAAATAATTTGAATATTGTGGAAAAACAATCAGGATAACCCAGGATCTGGCAGCTTCTACACTGAGGGATTGAAGGGCTTCGAATATGATATTCTGGAGGTCAAAGGATCTGGGATTAAAACCAAGAATCACCTACCCAGAAAAACTGAGTATCATGTTTCAGGGGAAAATATGGTCATTCAGTGGAATACAAGACTTTCAAGCATTCTTGCTGAAAAAACCAGAGTTGAATAGAAAATTTGATATTCAGATACAAGAAGCAAGAGAAGCATGAAAAGATAAACAGGGAAAAGAAATCATAAGGAACTTATCAGAGTTGAACTATTTATTTTCCTACATGGAAAAACAATAATTGTAACTTATGAAACTTTTCTCAGTATGAGAATAATTGCAGTAAATAGAAATTTGTGTGTATATACACACACACACACACATATATATATATATATATATACACACATTCATATATAAGTCCCTATAGGAGGGTATATGGGCATACGAATACATATGTGAATGTAGGTATGTATGTGTAGAGGTATACATAGATAGAGGGCACAAGACCAATTTAATGGGAAGGGATGATACTTAGAAGGTGAAATTAAGAATTGAGAAAGGAATATAATGAGAGAAGATAGGGAGAGACAGCATGGGATAAGTTATCTCATATAGAAGAGGTATGTGAAAATGGTTACAATGGAGATGAACAGGAAGGCAAAAGGAATGACATACACACTAAATAGGGTATCTCACCCTAAAGGAGAGTGGGGGGGGGAAGGAGATGAGAGGGGGGATGATGGAAGGGAGGGAAGGTTGGGGCAGGGAAGTTGGAAGCACCCATTTTTGAAAAGGGACAGGATCAAAGTAGAGAATAGAACAAGTGGGAGGTGGGATAGGAGGGAGGAAAACATAGTCAGTTTTTCACAATATATCTACTATGGAAATGTTTTCCATAGCTACGCATGTACAACCTATATTGAATTGCTTATCTTCCTAGTAAGGGTGGGTGACAAGGGAGGAAGGGAATGAATCTGGAATTCAAAGTTTTAAAATCAAATGTTATATATATATATATATATATATATATATATATATATATATATATATACACACACATACATACATACTATTATCAACATTATTTTATTTTACATGTAACTGGAAAATAAGATATACAGGCACTGGGGCATAGAGATCCACCATGCCCTACTGGAAGTTTGGAGGGGGTATGTCAGAAGATATGGGAGAGAGCAGATTGGAGGAGGGATATCCAGTGGGATCACTATTTTTGGGTGGTATATAAGGGAAAAATGGGGAGAAAATAAGTAACTCAAAATCTTGCGGAAATGAATGAAGTAAACCAAAAGTTAATAAAGCACTTGATTAAAAAAATAAACAAAAAAATTTTCCAAAAAAAAGTAGACTAGCTCAAATGCAAAAGAGGTTCAAAAAGTCAATGAGGTGAAGAATGCCTTAAAAAGCATAATTTGCCAGATGGAAAAAGAATCTCAAAATCTCACTGAAGAGAATCATTCCTTCAGAATTAGTTTGGAGCAAATGGAAGGTAGTGACTTTATGAGAAATCAAGTTACTATTAAACAAATACAAACAAATGAAAAAATAGAAGACAATGTGAAATATCTCATTGGAAAAACCACTGACCTGAAAAATAGATTCAGAAGAGATAATTTTAAAATTATTGGAATACCTAAAATCCATTATCACAAAAAGAACCTAGAAATCATCTTTCAAGAAGTTCTCACTTTGTTGTCGGTGCATGATGGCTGTGCAGATCTCCAAGAAGAGGAAATTTGTTGCTGATGGCATCTTCAAAGCTGAGCTGAATGAGTTTCTCAACAGGGAGCTGGCTGAGGATGGCTATTCTGGGGTGGAGTTTCAAGTTACCCCAACCAGGACAGAAATCATCATCTTGGCCACCAGGACTCAAAATGTCCTTGGGGATTTGTGAAATGATAGCAGTAGTTCAGAAGAGGTTTGGCTTCCCCAAAGGCAGTATAGAGCTGTATGCTGAGAAGGTGGCCACCAGAGGTCTCTGTGCTATTGCCCAGGCTGAGTCCTTGTGTTACAAGCTCCTGGGAGGCTTTGCTGTTCATAGGGCCTGCTATGGTGTCCTCCCCTTCATTATGGAGAGTGGAGCAAAGGGATTTGAAGTAGGGGTGTCTGGTAAGCTCAGAGGCCAGAGGGCCAAGTCCATGAAGTTTGTGGATCCACAGTGGAGACCCTGTCAGCTACTACATTGATGCAGCTGTGCATCAATCCTCCTCAGACAGGGTGTATTGGGTATTAAAGTCAAAATCATGATGCCTTGGGACCCAAGTGGCAAGATTGGCCCTAAGAAGCCCCTGCCTGACCATGTGAACATTGTAGAGCCCAAGGATGAGATTCTTCCTACCACCCCCATCTCAGAGCAGAAGAGTGGGAAGGCAGAGCAACCAGCTATGCCCCAGCCAGTGCCCACTGCCTAATAGGACTCTGTGACACCTGGAATGGTGTGCCTGAAGCTCTTCTGTAAAGATCTTTAATAAAATCTTTTGTAAAACAACAAACAAAAAAGAAGTTCTCAAGGAAAATTGCCCTGATATTCTAGAACCAGAGGGCAAAATGGAAATTGAAAGAGTTCACTGGTCACCTTTTGAAAAAGATCCCAAAAAGAAAATTCCTGGGAATATCACAGCAAAATTCCAGAGTTCCCAAGTCAGGGAGAAAATATTATAAGAAGCCAGGAATAAACAATTTGAGTACTGTGGAAATACAATCAGGTTAACACAACATCTAGCAACTTCTACATTAAGGAATCAAAGGTCTTGTAATATGATATTCCCGAGGTCATAGGAGCTAAGATTAAAACCCAGAATCACCTACCCAGCAAAGCTGAGTATAATGTTTCAGGGGAAAATATGGTCATTCAGGGGAGGCCAGGTGGCTCAGTGAGTAAGAGCACCAGCCCCAGAGTCAGGATGACCTGGGATCGAATCCCGGGCCCGGGCACTCAGCACCACACCCAGAAATAACTGGCTGTGTAACCTTGAGCAAGTTACTTAACCCCAATTGCTTAAGAAAAAAAAAAAGAAAGAAAATGTGGTCATTCAATGAAATAAAGGACTTTGAATATATATATATATATATATATATTGCCATTTGGAGGGCAATGGAGTTAAGTAACTTGCCCAAGGTTACATAGCTAGTTTTTTTTGTGTGGGTGTTAAGTGTCTGAGGTTTGAACCGAACTCGAGTTCTCCTGATTCTGGGGCTGGTGCTTTACTCACTGCACCACCTAGCAGCCCCATTTTCAAGCATTCTTGATGAAAAAACCAGAGCTGAATAGAAAATTTGACTTTCAAATACTAGAAGCAAGAGAAGTGTGAGAAGGTAAACAGGAAAAAGAAATCATACGGAACTTATTAAAGTTGAACTATTTACATTCCTACATGGAAAAATTATTATTATTCTTTTTTATTTTTTTTATTAATTTGTTTGTTTCCTTTTAGTTTACAGGATTCAATTCCACAATTCCTTGAGTTTCACATTTTGTCCCTCTCCTTCCCCTCCCCCCATGGGAAAAATTATTATTGTAACTCCTGAGACTTTTCTCAGTATGAGGATAGTTGAAGGGAATATACATGTTTATATAAAAGGTTGTATGTGTGTATGGATGCATATGTGAGTGTGTGTATGTATGTATGTGTATACATTGACAGAGGGCACAGGATCGTTTGAATAAGAGGGTATAATGTCTTAAAAATGGAAGTAGGAGATGAGAGGAATATAATGAGAGAATGAGATGGGGAGAGATAGAATAGAGTAAATTATCTCATATGGAAGATGCAGGAGAAAACTTGCAATGGAGCGGAAGAACAGGAAGATGAAAGGGAATGGGTCAGCCTTACTCTCGTCGAGTATGGCTTAAGGAGGGAATAACATACACACCCATTTGGGTATCTTACACTACAGTTAAGTAGGGGAGAAGGGTATGGGAGAGGGGATGATAGAAGGGAGGACAAATTGGGGGAGACAGTAGTTAGAAGCACACACTTTTGAAAAGGGACAGGGTCAAAGTAGAAAATAGAATAAGTGGGTACCAGGATAGGATGAAGGGCAGTATAGTCAGTCTTTTCACAATATATCTACTATGGAAACATTTTGCATAACTACACATGTATAATTTATATTGAATTGCTTATCTTCCCAGTAGGGGTGGGTGAGGAGGAAAGAAGGGAAAGAATCTGGAAACCAAAGTTTTAAAATCAAATGTTAAAAAATGTTTTATATATACAACTGGGAAATAAGATATACAGGCACTGGGGTATAGAAATCCATCTTGTCCTACTAGAAAGTTAGAGGGGGAATGAGGGAGAGAGCAGATTGGGGGAAGGGGTATTCAGTGGGGGTAAGAGAAAGACAGGGAGAAAATTTGTAACTCAAAATCATGTGGAAATGAATGGTGAAAACTAAAATAAAGAAAAAAATATTTCTATTTACTGAAAACCCTATACCATTTCATACTTATTTATGTAGGCATAGTCTTCTTGACCTTCTTGCCAGGAGAGCAGAGGCAATTAGGTGGCACAATGGATATAGCGCTAGACCTGGAAGCAAGAAGACATAAATTCACATTTGGTCTCAGATATTTAATAGCTCTGTAACCTTTGGCAATAAAATTAATCTCTGTTGGTCTGAGTTTCTCCATCTATGAAATGGGAATAATAATAATAATAGCACATACCTCTCAAGCTTGTTTGGAGGAAAAAATAACATCAGCAAGGTGTATGGTGTCTGGCACATAGTAGGTGCTTAATAAATGTTTGCTTCCTTCTTTCTTTCCTCCTTTCTTGACCATCTGCCTTCTTTTCTTCCTTCTTTCTTTCCTTCCCTCCCTCTGAGAGAACTTACTCATAAAATAGAAATTGTAAAGCATTTTGAAAGAACAAAAATGTTCAACAAAATAAGAAATTCTGTCTAAAATTTGAAGAAAATGAAGTAGCACAAAGGGAAAAAAAATCCTTCTTTCCATTACCCTCAATAAATTGGAATCTCTTTCATTTAATAGGTCAAGATAGTCCTATTGTCCAAGTATCTCACTGTAATCTCATTCCTACAGACAGCCAGTGAAATGATAATTTTATCACCTTGAAAGTACCATATCACCACCACCAGTATACCACGGCACCAAAGCCAGCTTCATTTCTTAGGTATTGAATCCAATTTGTTTTTTATAAGGCAAGTTTTTATTGACAGAAAAATATGCTTTTAGATGAACTGGAGAATGCAAGGGCAATGATATGCAGGTTGCTTTAACAACTGCAGGTTTTCCTGCTCTGGAGATACAAGTTGCTGACCTTATAAAACAAAAACTTATAAAATTCCTTTAATAAAAATCAAGATATTACAGCCAAACTATATTTTCCATTTCAAATAAAATCATGACATGTAACTGTCACATAATCCCACATGTGAGTGTACATACATGCATACTCCCTGAATTTTGTACCATGTTTTGGAATGTTCATTTTGAATCCAGAATACTTCATTTCTTAAATTCTCATCTCTCCAATAATTTTGGGGGTAGAAGGAGAGGTCTAGGGTGGGAATAAAGGGTTAAACAAAAATTGGGATTTCATTCATGTGGAGAAATTCCAACATGGAAGCTCCTTTCTCTAATGTAGATAAACAATTCCTCAGTAATCTAAGGAGGATAAGGGGAGGGAATGAGAGGTTAAGAGATTTGCATAGGATAGTTTAACTATTACACTATATGTCAGAAACAATACATAAACCTAAGTCTTCCTAATTTCAAGACAGAGTCTCTGTCCATGATGCCATGCTATTTCTTACACCTGTAATATATTTCTTTTTAGTTCTTTTGCCCTAGATCTGGATCGTCTGTATAAGAAGTTTCTGCTGAGGCAATCTCCTCTTCTAATGCAGATCAGCACCTACTTTGAAAATTATATTCTTTTTTTTTTTTTAAGCAATTGGGGTTAAGTAACTTGATCAAGTAAACACGGCCAATCAAATTAAAATTTATGGGTGTGGTGCTAAGTATCTGAGCCCAGATTCAATCCCCAGGTCATCCCAACACTGGGGCCAGTGCTCTTACTCGCTGAGCCACCTGGCCACCCTAAGCAATTGGGATTAAGTAACTTGCTCAAGGTTACATGGCCATGTGTTTCTGGGTGGATGCTAAGTGTTTGAGCTCGGATTCGATCCCCAGGTCATCCCGACACTGGGGCCAGTGCTCTTACTCACGGTGCTACCTGGCCACCTGTGGCAGCAAGCACCCCAAGCATCCTCAGGGTTTGCTGCCAACACAGGTTCTTGGATCTGCTTTGATAAAGGAAAGCAACTCAAAATGGGTTAACAAGCTTACTTTAATCAGTCAAATATGTATCCTTTACCTAGTTCAGAGGAAAGAGGTCAGCACCCCGAACTTCAAAGTATACAGGCAGAATTATCAAGACAGAAACAGACCAAGTAGACAGCTTTCCAAACTGTCCAGCCATTACTTCCATACCAAATCAACATCTGGGTTTCAACATCTGGGTTTTTCAAAGCCGGGGGGCTCTGGACAATGGCTTCCCATAATCCAGATCAAATCACAGAATGCTTCTCAAAGTGAGCCCCTAAACAAAGCTACACATCAAGGCTTATATAGCCTTCTCCTGGCTCAGAGAATGTAACAACCTTTCGGAGGCACTGGCCAATCAAAAAGTATCTACTGAAAAACAAGCCTCCTACCCCAGGCTCCAGGTGCACTTTAGCCTAGGGGCAGGGAAGATCTTTAAATTTACATTCTCATTACACCGCCCCAAAAATTACAATCTTGGAGACTTTCCTGGGGGACTTAGAAGTTGTGACTTTCTCTAGACCACATTGTCAGTATCAAAAAATGGTATTCAAACCCAGTCTATCCTGACTCTAAGCCACAACATCACAGTATATAAAAACACATAAAGAAAAAAATGGTTAATTTTCCTATGATATATTCTTGATGAGCATCTTTACACTGATTTGTATTTTGTTTATCTATGAGTCTACTATAAATCCAACACCTCTCCCTGGTGTCACCTTCCCATTGTCTTAACTTCAACTCAGTCAAATTTATTACTAAAGAATTCTTTAGGAATCAAAGGTCAAAGTTAAAATTTTTTCTATCATTTAAAAAGACCCTCAGAATGAATTTCTGTTAATGGAGACTTGGATATTTTCTCCCAAGAGTCTTCCTGGGCACTACTTCATTACCTGTGATGGCGTTCATTTGGCTGTCAGATTTGGATTTTACTAAATTGTCATTAAAATAAAAGGTTTGGAAAAATCACATTATTTGACCAAAAGGCTTAAGACTTTTTTGAAAACTGAATGTTATAATGTTATATTTAGGTTTCCTTGAAGGATTGTTTGTAATAAGCCATGAAAAAAATCTTGATCTTGAATGGCAGAGAAATTTCTAAAATGTTGCTCTCTAAATGACCGATCATTTCTTACCTTTTAGGGATTATGTAAATAAAAATGCAACATATTGTTTCAGCTGCCACAGAATTTGCACAAGAATGTTAATTGGAGGTCATTTAATCAATGAATATTGGTCACACACTAAGTTCTGTATCTGAATAAGCACACATGTATGTAATCTAGAAATTTCGATGATTTGACTAATTCCAATTTTAAAATTTCCTTACTAATATTTATATATATGACACTTTGGGAGGGGGATGAAAATTACATATTTCTTAGAAGAGAAAGATCTGTGCTAGCTCTGTTCAAGGGTTGTCATGAAGGAGAGGTACAATGCTTGTTCTGCTTGGCCAGGGAGCAAAATTAGGAATAATGGGTAGAAGTTATAAAGTGGTAAATTTAGGCTATATTAGGTTACATATAAGGAAGAATGTTCTGACAATTAGAGCTATCAATGAATGGAATGGATTGCCTCAGAGGAAATAGAGCTTTATTTAGGTCTTTACACAAGGGCTAGATAAGCATTATTAGATACTGGATACCATTAGGGACTAGACCTGTGATTTCATTAATACAGGGAACTGCCAGGTGAGGAAGAAACTCTTGCTATCCATATAGATCAGCAACTCTCTTAAAACTTTAATCTTAATGTTTGCCTGAAGCTCTAAGGTATTATTTTCCTATGAGAAAATGTATTTGCCATCTTTGGAGGTTTCCAAATAGTGCCTGGATGGCCAATTTTGTTTGATATTATCTGGAGGAGATTAACATTTCAGATATTGTAATGAGAATGTAACTTTTAAGATCTTCCCTGCCCCTAGGCTTAAGTGCACCTGGAGCCTGTAGTGGGAGGTTTGTTTCTCAGGAGATACTTTTTGACTGGGCAGTGGGTCAAGAGGGTTGTTACATTCTCTGACCCAAGAGAAGGCTATATAAGCCCTGATGTGTCATTGTCCTTAAAAATTCTGGTCCTGGTGCCTCGAGATGGCACAGTGAATAGAGCACTGGCCCTGGAGACAGGAGGACCCAAGTTAAAATCTGACCTCAGACAATTAGCCCTGTGACTTTGGGCAAGTCACTTAACCCCAATTGTCCTGCTTTCCACTCTCCAAAAAGCAAGGAAAAAAAATTTGGTCCTGAGGATCACTGTTCCAGATCAGGAGAATTTCCTTTTGGTGCCTCAAACTCAATTTATCTAAGAGTAAATGTATCTTTCCCCAAAGGAGAGAAGAGGAGGAGAGGAAAGGAGAGGGAAGGGGAGTGGAAGAAGAGGGTGGGAAGGAAGAGATTATTAGATGCAAAAATCCATGGTCTCTAGCATGGCAAACTAGGAATACGGAAATACTTGAGGCACCAGCTCCTCTACATGTTGGCTTCTTCCCAGAGATTTTTCTCTCCTTCCAGAGACCTCTCTCAAGAGCACCTGAAACTACATGGGTCCCCTCTGGAAGCCAGAAAAAAAAGTGGTCTCTTCTCTGCCAAGTTTCACCAACTCCTCCCTACAGATGACATTGAGTAATCTTTCTACTGACCAAGGAGAAGAGTCTTATGCAAATGGGACTTTATCCCTGAGTTACATTTATATAAGAAATGCAAATAATTTTGCATAGGGTTGGAGAACTAGCAACTATAAAGGTAATGGAAAGCATCATGTAACAGGAAGCACTTAAGTTGAGATCTGAAGGAAGATTGCAATTCTGAGAGTAGATCAAGTAGGAGTGTATTGCAGGTGTGAGAGATAGCCTGTAAAAAGGATTGGAGTCAAGAATTTGGATTATTATGTATGGGGAAAAGCAAAGCAGGCCAGTTTGCCTAGCTTATTAGGGGGAAAAACATATAATAAATCTAGAAAGTCAGGTTGAGAACCAATTGTGAAGGACTTTGATTGCTAAACAAAATGCTTCGTTTCCTTCAAGGTTCAACTCAAGTGCCACCTTCTACAGAAAGCTTTTCCTTATCCTTTAGTTCATGGTATTCTCTTCCTCCTCAAATTCTGTCACATTGATTTATCTAATTTTTTTTTCATGTAATAGAATGTATAGTATTTAGGGGCAGCTAGCATTTTTCTTTCAGTCTTTATATCCTAAGCCCCACAGTCCCTTTCCTATTTGTGGGGTTAAGAGGTAGAAGCATATTGCCATGACTTCACATTTCACCTCATAAAAAACTCAATATAGAAACTTTTTCCACTAATGCAGATCAGTAACTCATCAGAAAATCAAGATCCAAGGAAAGTGTTTGCATGGGAGACAGAAATTAAGTGATTTGCACAGAATCTCTGTTACCCTTTTCAAAAGCCAGTTTACATGGAACATTGGGAAAGGCATTGAATTCAGAAGTATGTTTCCTTACCTTTTTTATGTCATGAAGCCTTTTGGGAATCTGGTGAAGCTTAAGAACTTCTCAGATTAATGTTCTCAAATGCATATAATAAAATACACAAGATTACAAAGAAAATCAATTATATTGAAATATGCATATAAAAATGTTATTAAATTCATGAACATCCAGTAAAGAATTCTTAACTTAGGGTTTTTTTTTGGTCTTTTTGGAGGGGGGGAGGCAGGGTAATTGGGGCTAAGTGACTTGCCAAAGGTCACACATCTAGTAAGTGTTAAGTGTCTGAGGCCAAATTTGAACTCAGGTCCTCCTGACTCCTGGGCTTCTCTGTGCCACCTAGCTCTCCCAAATTCCCTAACTTAGAATCATAGGAACTGAATTTAAATCCTTGAACACTCCTGTTAACCTCTCTCAGCCACATATTCTTTATTAGATGAATGAGGAAATTGGACTAGATGGCCTCTGAAGTCTTTTCAGTTCTCAATCAAGGCTATACCACACTAACTCTGCTTACATATTTTAAACACTTGTTTAAATTGTTGTTAGGTTGTTTTTTAGTTGTTCTGACTCTGTGTGTGACCCCATTTGGGATTTTCTTGGCAGAGATACAGGAAAGATTTGCCATTTTCTCCTCCAGTTTGCTTTACAGATGATAAAACTGAGACAAACAGGATTAAGTGACTTACTTGCCCAGGGTCACACAGCTAGTAAGTGTCTGAAGCTAGAATTTGAACTCACAAAATGAGTCTTCCTGATTCCAGGCCCAGCTCTCTTTCCACAGAACCACCTAGCTGCCTCTTTTTTAAGCACTTAAATAAATGCTTACTAAAGTGAAATCTTCTTTTGCCATTCATATATACAATCATTCTACAAAGCACAGGTTAAGAGGTAGAAGGGGTCTGAGAATTTGTCTAGTCCAACCCACTCATTTTGCATATGATGAAACTGGAAACCAGAAAGGTTTGGTCCAGGAGCATTTGCCCTGTTTCTAAGCTGACTTTTCCAGAGCAACATAGCAAGGGTTTCAATCTTATTTGCTATTACTTTTTTCTTCGCCTTAATTTCCTGTACTGATGCTGAAATAGTTAAGTTTCACGGAGAGTACGGTGAGCTCTAAAGAGGAAAGGTGCTCCATCAATCGGCTAATAAGTAAATATTTGATGATCTGTACAGACCTCGTCAGCCATGTCCTATCTGTCAGCAAGTATAAAACCAACAGGATAGGAAATCAAGTGACCCAAAGGGAGTCACTACCAGCCACATTATAAATATGGAAGGCTCAAGTCAGCAATAATTGGATCATTCCTGGATCATGTCCTTAGGTTCCAGCCTTCTGTGTTCCTTTTTATTAAAGCCCCTTTTGCAGCAAGAGGCATGTACACTTTCATTATTGGTATGTGTGCTCTAAAAGCTGTTTTCAATACAGCAGCTGTAGAGCAATTCACAATGGGAAGAGAGAATCATCCATCTTCTTTTCTTTCTGATGGAAGAAGAGGAGTTTTATTATCCTCCATGTTTCTATTGAAAGTCAAGATCACAATTTATATATTTTGTGCCTCCAAATCTTGCACCCTTCTACCTCCCTGTTGGGGCATTAAATTCTTCTAGATGAGAAAAGATAACTTATAGGCACATCCATACTAGCAATACAAGCACTTGCCTTTCTCTCTCAACAACTTGTGGGATATTTATATAAGGTAGGGACAGACATAGCACAGATCCAAGAGCATATCATATACTCCATGTGTGTGCAATTTGATTAATTATGTCTTCATTTTAGTTAATATAACATGCATCAGATGGGGCATGGAAGGTTTTATCCTATACAGTAACTGAAAATACCACAAAGAAATAGAGAGTACTTGATCAGTGAAACAGATTAGGCACACAGCACAGAGAAGCAAATGAACACAGTAGCTTAGTGTTTGATAAATCCAGAGATCTCAGTTATTGAAATTCACTATTCAACAAAATACTATAAGGAAAACTGAAACCAATCTAGCAGAAACTAGGTATATATGAAAATATCTTAACTTGGAATCTATGATTTTGTTTCTAGTTAAATATTTAAATAACTGTATTTCAATAAAATTATTTTCCTTTTTAATCTTAAGTATTTTATTTGTGTTAATTTTATATATTCTGAGATGAGATCTATATATTTGACCAGACTACCAATGGGATGTATGATATATGTTTAATATTGCCTGGTATATACCATAATCTCACAGTTTATGCCAAAATGATCTCTGAAAGGATATATTGCTTAGACATAAGGTAGAACATCATAAATAAATTAAAGGAAAAAGGAAGAAATCATCTTTAAGACTGACAAACAGGATCAAGGGGATTGGTGGAAAGAAATTCTAGGGAAGGTAGCCTAGCCATACCAACTCCTAAATTGTATTATAATAATCAAAACTACTTGGTACTGGGTAAGAAATAGAGTGGTAGATCAGTGGAATAGGTTAGGTAAAGAAGACACAGTAGTCAATGACTATAGCAATTTACTATTTTAAAACCCAAAGAACCCAGTTTCTGGGATAAGAACTCACTATTTGCCAAAGGTTACTGAGAAAACTGGAAAATAGTAAGACAGAAACTGGGAACAGACCAACAACTTACGCAGTATACCAAAATAAAGTCAAAATGAATACATAATTTAGATATAAAGGCTGATACTATAAGCGAACTATAAGCAAAGAATAGTTTACTTGTCAGATTTATGGAGAATAGAAAAATTTATGACCAAACAAGATATAGAGAACATTATAAAAAGCAAAATAGATAATTTTTATTACATTAAATTGAAAAGTTTTTGCACAAAGAAAACCAATGAAACCAAGATTAGGAAGGAAGCAGAAAATTGGGAAAGAATTTTTACAAACACTCTCTCTGATAAGGGTCTCATTTCTTTTTTTTTATTATTTTTTTAATGCTTTATTAACTTCTGATTTACATTGTTCGTTTCCATGATTTTGAGTTACAATTTTTCTCCCCATTTTTCCCCCACCCATCCCCCCAAAACAGCAGTCCCACAGGATATCCCCACCTCTGATCTGCTCTCTCCCATATTTTCTCCCATACCCGTTTCAACTTTTCCAGTGGATCTCTATGCCTCAGTGCCTGTATATCTTTTTTTTTCTTAATAACATGTAAGATGGTACAGAGTCAAATTTATAAGAATATAAGTCATTGCCCAATTGATAAATGATCAGAGTTTATGAACAAGCAATTTCCAGAAGAAGAAATTAAAGCTATCTATAATCATATTTTTAAAGTGCTCTAAATCACTATTGATTATCAAGACAATTCTTAGGTTTCTTACCACCTCACACATATCAGGTTGACTAACATGACAAAACAAGAAAATTATAAATGATGGAGAAGTTGTGGGAAAAACTGGAACACTAATGCATTATTGGTGGAGTTGTGAACTGATCCAACCATTCTAGAGAGCAATTTGGAATTATGCCCAAAAGACTATAAAAATGTTCACACCATTTGACCCAGCAATGCCAGTTATAGGCCTATATCCCAAAGAGATCACCAAAATGGGAAAAGGACCCATGTGTACAAAAATATTTATAGCAGCTCTTTTGTGGTAGCCAAGAATTGGATATTGAGTGGATACCCATCAATTGGGCAATGTTTGAGCACGTTGTAGTATATAAACATAATGGAATACTATTGTACTATAAGAAATAATGAGCAGGCAGACTTCAGAAAAACTTGGGAAGACTTATATGAACTGATGCTGAGTGAAATGAGTAGAAACAAGAGAAGATTGTACACAGTAACAGACACATTGTAAAATGACTTAACTTTGATTGACTTAGCTTTTCTCAGCAACATGAGAATCAAAGACAACTCCAAAAGATTCATGATGGAAAATGCTATCCAAATACAGAGAAAGAACTATGGAGTCTGAATGCAGATTGAAGCATACTATTTGCCCTGTTTCTCTTTTTTGTTTTATTTTTTCTTTCTTGGAGTTTCTCCCATTCATTCTAGTTTTTCTTTACAACATGACTATTGTGAAAATAAATTTAATAAGAATGTATATGTAGAACCTTGATCAGATTGTATGCTCTTTTGGGGAATGGGGAGGGAGGGAGGAGGACACAATTTAAAACTCAAAAGCTTATGGAAGTGAATGTTGAAAACTAAATTAAATAAATTAATTTAAAAAAATTTTCAAAGATTGATTAACAGGGGAACCAAAGATCTTGAATTAGGATGGGGCGGGTTACAGATCATTTTTATAACAGAAAAAGAGAAAGAAAAGAATTACAGAATATTAAGTAATTTGTTTTGCTATATTCCTGGTTGGCTTGATATTTTCCAAGATTAGAATGAGGAACTTGGGTGATTTGCATTATTAAGTTGCTGGACTTCGAGTACAAAGACATTTTTGGAGCACAGCAATTATCAGATGATCTGATTGGCTGTGGTTTTGCATTATGAGACACTCACAATATGCATGGTTATGAGTGTTAACTTAGACTATCACAAAAAGCAGTTTAGGCTACCGTAGAATGAGGAACTAGTCATGCCATCTCAGCTCTGGAGGAGCTCAGCTCTTCTATACAGGAGTGCAGCTCTGTAGGAATGAGAAACAATCTTTCTACAATGATTATATACTTATTAATTTAAAAGCTATCTGAATAAGGCCTAAAACAAATCAGTAAGACAATATAAATTTAAAAATTATTTCTTTCAATCCTTTCCCCCTTCCTTATATTCTTGAGGAAATCAATTTCCTCATGGATCACCTAAGCAAATTATCAAATTCCTTCAATTGGCCCAAAGATTTTATGACCAATTGTTCTCATGGTGTTTGCCTATCTCCTGGTTTTTAAGTTGAGTTCTCCTGCTGGAGCACAGGGGAACATTGACCTAAGCTTCTTTTGTTGGGAGCCCTGGACCTACTCACTGGCTTTGTGTGCTGGGGTCTCAGGTGCTGGCAGTTGGAAGCTGTAGGGGTCTGGCAGCTTACCTGGTGCTGAGCTGGGATTAGCAATACTGAAACTCTGAGGATGGAGTAGGAAATCTGGCCCCCGGGCATGCCTACTCATTCAGCCTTCTTTAAAGCACTCAAATGTTTGGCTGCTGGAAGTTGTCTGCCAGACTGGAGCCATGCCTCCTGCAGTTGTGCTTCCTGGAGCTGTGCTGAAGCACCTGGAGATGTGGCTACACCAGCCACATGGTGGTTTTCTGAGATGGTGTCTATTGGTTTCCCTGCCGGTTCTGAGGCACTTGAAGATCCTAATGTTTTTGGGGCTTGCCTATTCCACCACCCTGGGTCTCAGGATCTCACCTGGTTTGCTGAGGTGGGGCCTGCTGCTGACTTGTCAGGAAACTTCCCATCCTGTACTGCTCCCTCTCTCACAGATCAAGAAGGGCCTTTCTCCCTTAATTCCCCAAGCTTCTTGGACTACAAGACTGCAGCACCCCTGTATTTCTGCTGACTTAGCTGTTCCAGGGTTTTTCCTAGGGTGATACTTTCTGGGCTTTCAGAAAGGTCAATAAGGAAAGGTGAGAATGACTTACTTCTTACTCTGCCTTCTTGGCTCCTGGAAGCCTTCCTATGATCAATTGGTCTAAAGGGTCTGTTTGACTCTGCATGACTAGTCGGTTGTCCAGCTTCTACTAACAGGTCTTTAGATGCTTGTAGCAAAAATCCCAAACTAACTAATACTTTTTAGCATTCTGCTAAAAAACTCAACTGCTAAGCTTGGGGCTTGGTCTTCATCTAAAGTATTCAGCAGTACTCCCGGTGGATCTCTCTTACTTATACCTGTCTTGAAACGTTTCTTAAAGTTATATATGTAACAATGTCTTTGATTAATTCTATTGATTATATGATTATTGATTTTTTAACACAAATGCAGGCACTTTTTCCAACGTGCCCTTCTAAAAAAGATTTTATAGCTAATAAACATAATGACTCCACAATGAAAACCAAAAGCAATGGCATGCATTTCAGAATGAACTGACTTTAGATGGTTCATAGCTTGAAGACAGAGTCTCAGGAGTCTCGGGAATCTTAGGACAAAGTCCTCCACTGAATGGGGTGAAGAGGCCCAATTGGGGTCAGACGCTCAAGAATTGTTGGATACCTTAAAGTTTCTGGAAGTATCCTTTAACAGTGATGTAGTTTTTAAGTACCTTCTAAAAGAATAGAAGACTTAAATAGTTATCTCAAAGTACCTTAACATGATTAAACAGTTATTATATAATATTAATAAAAAATGAGACTTCAATCCTAAAGCCTATAACAGTAAAATTAACTATGAATTTAAGTAAAGTATTAGACATTGATTCAGGGGGAACCACATCTATCCATATGGGTTTGGCACCATGAAGTAGCATAATATTTGTAGGATTCATTTTAGCAAAAAAAATATATTACGAGGGCTACAGCAACAAGTCAGAAAAATCCAGGTTAGGAGTATACATCCCAGAGTAAAAAGTGTCCATTTTATCAGAATGCTAAAAAGTATTTCCTCCAGAAAACCAAGATGCTATCCAAGAAAACCAAGAAGGATCCCACCAGGAAGCAGAGCCAGATGTTGTTACATAAATATCATTAGCAATGAGTTGAGCATCAATTATGATTTTTTGGTAGATTCTGGATACTCATGATAAATTCTCTAATATAGGAACAGCACGATTGGTTAAATTGGCAAAAAAAAAAAAAAAAAGAGCATAGGCCCCTGCCTATGCAGCAGTGAGAAGAATTAGTACTAACTGATGTTGGGAAACTTTATTTTAATGAGTTAACCTCTATTTGAAGGGGAAAGAGGCCACTGGATATCTCACCAATAACTTTAATTGTAGCCTGGGCAAGTAGCTTAATTTCATAGAAATATTTCTAACAGATTTGGTAACATAAGTCATCCCAATGCTTGGGAACAGAGCCCAGAGAACTTTCTATCCAAGAGTAGATTCAGCTGCACGGTTTGTGATGGCTGATCTTTTCAGATGTCTGTGCCACCAGACTCCTAAATTTCCTGTATCACCTTTGTCTACTAAGCCTATAGAACGATTACAGATTGAAACCAGAATGGCTATTCCACATGTCCCACATTTCCCCACCCAGGAAAAAGGAAAGAAAAAGCTAACCCAGCACAGATGAAAAATTGACCTAGAGACACCAACCCCCATGTTAATTTAGCAGCTTCTGTGTCATTATTGCTAAAAACAGTTCTATTATTATAAGTAAGGGTTATGAAGAGAAGATTTCTAGGATGAGAATCATTTTTTGAAGTAAAAAGTTGGACTTTAGCTAAATGATAATAAATGATTCTGTTTTGTTGATCTCAGGGATAGGAAGACTGGGATTATTTTAAATTACACTGTTTTCAAAATCTATCTGCCTATTTTCAATCTTACTACTGTTAACAGAGAGGTAAAACTAGCAGAGGTTTTCTGAATGGGAATGGGAGTGTTCTGTCTTTATATATTTTATGGATCCTTGGACTGGGGATCTGGATCTGAGTGTCATTGCAACTTGGCCAGAAAGGGACCAGACTGTTAGCTGGACTCCAGTTAGCAGCATTAACCTTGCAATTGGCAAAGACAAAAGAGGCAAAAAGTCCTACAAAAGTGGGTATATCTGTACAATTATTCCCTTGGTCAGTCTTTGGTATGGTTTCATATGGCTGAACAGGAATAGATCAATGTGGGTTTGATGGAACAATTGATACTTCCAATGTCCATATGGTCCAATGACTCCTACCTCACCATAAGAATCGATGATAAAATTGTAACCTTGCCACATATCAAAATAAGTATGAATTGGAGAGAGAACAGAGCTATAAATAGCATTGCTAGGACTATTATTATACAGCAAGAGGGAGGTTTGCATAACAATATTATACAGAATAATAGTAACAAGATAATGACCACAATAGCAGCTAGGTGATGCAGTGGATAGAGGGCTAGATCTAGAGTCAGGAAGACCTGAGTTCAAATCTGACCTCAGACACTTACTAGCTGTGTGACCCTATCTAGTCACTTACCCTGTTCACCTCAGTTTCCTCAAATGTAAAATGAAGTGGAGAAGGAAATGGCAAACCACTCCAGTATCTTTGCCCCAAATAGGGTCATGAAGAGTCAGACATGACTGAAACAACTGAACAACAACAATAGGTATCTAACTACCCTTTGATTAGTTTATTTAAAAAAGAGAGTACTTTCTGCACTTGAGGTCACACGTGCGGCATTAGTTACACTGTAGGTGCTGTTGCTTGAGGGAGGATTAATTGCATTCTCCCAACCACCACTGAACCATTAAATTTGTATAGTTAATCCAATTAAACGGTCCTATGTCATCAGTTGACTTTAGTCACTGAACAATTCCTCCTCTCGTATTTCAGCTTGCTTCTTGTGTTGTTATTATGTTTATCTGAGAATAATTTCCAGCTATACAGATAAGGCCTACATTTCCACCTTGTGGTTGTTTATAGCTACCACTGTCTTTACTTTGGTCTTGAGGTTAGATTGGAATAGAAATCTTGATATTATTCTCAGCAGGAATCATATACCACTCTGGCCAACTTCTAGACAATCACTGGTTAGTCTTGTGTGAAAACCCCTGGCTCTACCACAATAATGCATACCAGGTCTTGGCTCAAAACCTGGAGGAACAATAGTTAATAATAGTAAAACTAAAAGAAGACTATCAGAAAGAGTGGTTTGGGGTCCTGGTCCTATTCTACCTTTCCTACAATTATAATGCTAAAGACTAAAAGGTCTTTTAGTATACCAAAAATTATACACTCTCCTATGAATATTTGATTTCTACATTCCTCATCAGAAGAGTTAATGCAAATTCTCAGGAAGCAGATGAAAAAGATAATGCTAAAACTATACGAGAAAGTAAAGCAAACATTATGTATCACAAGCATAGACCTATTCTTATAAAGCAAATTAAAATAAATTTGTGTCCTTGTTCCAACCAGGAGCAAGCTTAATGCAGTGTATCCACATATCCTTTTCTCTGATATTGATTGCAATTGAGGTGGTCAGCAACACCTGGAAAATTCACAGATTTTTATTGTTCCATAGCTATATACAAATAAGATAGGTATATACAGAATTAATTGTAGATAATCTCAGAGGGAAGGCATTAACACTGAAGACTGAGAAAAGATTCTTACAGAAGATGGAATTTTAGCTAAGATTTGAAGGAAGCCAGGAGCCAAGATGAGAAAATAGAACATTCCAGACTTTGAAGACAGCCAGTGAAATGCACGGAGATCAGAAATGCTTTGTTTAGTGAGAGGAACAGCAAGGAGATAGGAGTTGGCTGAGTTGTAATAGATAGGATGTAAAATGTTTGGGAGTAATGATTGTTTCATTATTTTCCCTTAAATCCTGAATATCCAGTACAGGACCATATTAGGAACTTAATAAATCTGTATTGATTGAATAAATTAGAGATGGATAAATGAAAAAATATATTAAGAACTTACTACTAGACCCTGTGTTAAGCATTGGGGATGTACATTCAAAACACAACATAGACTCTGCTCTCAAGGAGGTTATATTTTAATAAATGAAAATGAATATATGGATGTGGTGAACAGGGATAAGAGTCCAGGGAAGTCACAAGGATGGTGGGAATCAAGCAAACAAGCAAAAAGACAAGTTCTTTGTGAAAAATAGAGGTTGAGAATCATAAGAGTCAGAAACCAGTTCACGAATAAGGAAATACAAATACAGAAAACCTGTGTCCTGGTATCTGATCAGGCAATTAATAACTAAGAAATATACAGGTACTAGAGAGACAGGGACAACAGATGAGAAACATCTGAATTGAGAAAACTTTGATTACTGAGGTAACCCTTGGTCAATTACCTTAGTTTTCATTAATTTCCTATGAAGACAAGTATAACTCTCCCAGTATAGCTAGTTTAAGATGCAGGTAGAGAAAAAAAAAGTAAATTTGGGAGCATGGCTAGATGACAGAGGGTAGATTCTTTTCCCAAAGAGCCCTTGTTAACCTTTTCATCCCATGATAGAACTCTGATTATTTGATGCAAATAATTACTCCATTGTGACTGAACCCAAATAGAGATTCAGATAAACTCAGGGGAATTTTGAAACAAACATCCAATCTGGTTGTGAATCTACTGAAGTGAAGGAGAGATATTTCTCCACAAAGCTATTTGTTCATAGAGATGCGTAGGCCAATCCCCTGACCCCTGTCAATTCCAATCCTCCTTTCATGAATCATAGTTGTCCAATTATAGTAGTCTTTTTATTAGATCAGAAATGCAGCCATATGATACTTTGATAACTTCACTGGAAAGCACAGATCCCTCTACAGTCATTCAAACATGGTTTGTTCCACATCCCATCATTTCAGTCAGGAAACACCTCAGTAAGTCTGATTTGTCAAGACCAACAGGGTTGACAGCTGATCCTCTATCAAATTCAAGTTCAATTTGAAGAAGGAATACTTCTTTATCTGCTATAGGAATTTGTCATTACCACCTTATCTTCCATATCCCTTAAGGGTAAGAATTCCTTTCATGTCAGCCTCAATGAGGCACTGTAGCCAGTCCTGCCAACTTGGCAATAATGATAACTCCGACTGACATGGTGATTTACAGCAAACTACAAAGTACTTTCAAATAAGTTATCTATTTCAGTCCTCACAATGTCTCTGATGTGGCTCCCAATGTCATAGGGTGATAGAGTATAGATTTAGATGGAAAGGACCTTAAAAGCCAAGAAATCTAACCTCTTTGCTTACAAGTGAAAAAAACTGAGGCTAAGAAAAAAAGGTTAAGTGACTTGTCTAGACCACAGAGTCTGTAAGTATCTGAAGGAGAATTCAAATTCAGGTCTTCCTGATTAACTAAGTTCAGTGTTCCAGTGTTTTCTCATAGTTGGACTTCAACCCAACCCATTAACAATAAACTTTTTTAGATCAGATTCATGCGTGTGAAAAGCAATCAATAAATGTTAAATAAGAGTACTGGAGATACAAAAAGAGGCAAAAGACAGTATCTGCCCTCAAGGAGCTCACAATCTTGTGGTGAATATGGTCAATACAATCCTAGACAGATCAGCCCATTTTCACTAATATACCAAGGCAGGTCGCTACTACTTGCCATGCTCTTATTTAATCTCCTTAGTGATAAAATGATTTGTGTTGCATATTTTCCACAAGAAAATTCTCCCCAAGTGTTTTCTAGATGTGATTCTTCACTTAGGCAGCATTTCCCTGCTTATTACACATTACTCCACTTCATCTGCTATAGTCCAGTCAAACTGTTCTCACTATTCTTCACACATGGCACTTCATGTACTATCTCCCTACTTTTGGACAGGTTGTTCCCATGTCTCAAATTCCCATGGCCTAGACAAGTCACTTAGCCTTTCTCTCTTAGTCCCCCTAGTTTCCTCCAAAGCTTAGCTCAGATTCTGCCTCCTATGGAATGCCCACCAACTGCTACTGTCTCTCAGGTTACTTTGAATGAATTTTGTATATATTCTACTGCATGTATAATTATATGCCTATATTTCATCTCCCCAAGAAAATGAATTCCCTTTGAGGACAGGGATTATTTCAGTTTCATTTTTGTAATCTATTATGGAATTCATGTGGTCTTACTTATACCTATGCATTCTTCTTTACCAAGTCAAACCCTCTCCCCCTTACTCTGTCATTCTCTTTTTAATACAATGCTTTATGAGCCATTCTCCAAAATTAACGGGTTTTGCCTATGACTATTCCCTCCCTGACTCTGCCCTCCTCAACTTGAACTAATATTCTGCCTGTCTTCTCCTTTCTCAGTTGAATTTAATATATTCACTATATTATTGTTGTATAAAATAAGTGTTTTAATTTTCTTTGTCAGATAAAAGGAGAGACAATGAGATACTCATGCCTCTGCCTTGTCCCTTTCTAAGTATTTATATGCTCTTCTTTTCATGTACTTCATTTTGTGAAATAGTAAGTTCCTCTCCTTTCCTTATTTCCTTTCTGGCATATTATTTTTATGTCCCTTTTCTTCTCAAAACCAACAAAACAGATTAAAATCACACCCAGGTCCATATTACTTATTATTTACACATTTTGTTTAACTCCCTTTGAAGGTGGTAAGGTTCTAAAGTGTCCCTAGTTTCTTCTTCCACTAACAGAATATAAACATTTCCTCTTCGTTTATCCTCTTCTAAAGGCTCCAATGTATTCAACTTTCCAGGTTACTCTTGGCTTCTGTGTTTGACTTTCACAGTTTCTACACAGATCTGGCTTTGTCATTAGGAATGTTTGAAAGTCCTTAAATATTATCCTTACTTTTTCAGGGCAAGTTATTCTGGGTTATGTGCCTTTACCTCTCATATTTTTTATTATTCCATCCTTAGATATCCCTTCTTTAGGGTAGTTATACAGTATAATTTTGTATGATCCCAATTCTAGCTCTTTCATATTTAAACTCTGTTATTGCTTGTTTTTGTTTTTTAGCTACTTTCAATATTTCTTCATTGATTTGGAAGTTCTATTTTTTAGCTATCACATTCCTGGATGTTTTCAGTTTGGGGCTGCTTTCTAGTGGTCATCTACTGTACTGTGTTTTCTTTTTGCTCTCTGGTTCTAACAGATATGGGCAGTTTTCTTTAATGATTTCTCTTAGTCAATCAGCCAGGCAAGCAATCTACTATGCACCTACTGGGCAACTGGGTGGCAGAGTGGATAGACTGCCATGTCTGGAGTCAGTAAGACTCATTTTCCTGAGTTCAAATCTGAACATACAAGCTATGTGCCTCTGGGCAAGTCACTTAACCTTATTTGCTTCAGTTTCTTATCTATAAAACAATTTGGAGAAGGAAACTGCAAACTACTACAGTATGTTTGTTAAGAAGAACACCAAATGAAGTCATGAAGAGTTAGACACGACTGAATAATAATGGATTTCTTGAAATAAAGTTTCCATAGTTTTTATTTGTTCATCATCCCCATGGAGCCTAATTGTTAAATCTCTTTCCATATATTTTTTAGGTAAGTTTGTTTTTTATAGTATATACTTGGATATTATCTCCTATTTTTAACCCTTTAATTATATTCTAACATTTCTCCTTACCTCATGGAGTCTCATTAAATTTTTATCCCTGTTACAGTTTTCAGCGAGTACACTACTTGGGTAAGGTTTTATGGCCTTTATTCTAAATTATTTATTGTCCCTCCATTTTTTCCTCTGGGGCTCTAACTTCATTCATAATGTCTTTTTTTTATCTCTTGCTTCACTTCTTTTAGACCATTTCGTAGTGCTTGCTGACAAATCATTTTTAAACTCTGGCATTTACATACCTGGTGTGGAGTTATTATCTTATTCTGTGATTGCCTCTTAGGCTTCTCTTAAATAATATATATATTTTTTTTTTTCATTTCCAGCCTCTAATGGTAATGGGAATTTGAAGATCTTCCCTGTCCCTTAATAATCTTAAGGGAATTTTAAGATCTTCTCTGATTTGAAGATTTTCTCTGCCCCCTAATAGACTGTATGTAGTCACATGAAACCTGTGGTGGGAGGAGTTTGTTGAAGGGTGGAGCAAAACTCACAGAAAGCTGAGAATCAGAGTAGCTAGAGAGTGGGAGAGAGAGGACACCCCCAGAGAGACAGCTAAGTTTGTGAGTGTTTGCCCCCTGCTGTGACAGCTAGGCTTCTAAGCATTTGTTTGTGGGAAGGCTAAAGGATGCTATGTCTTCATGCTATGCTATGGTGTATTAACTTCTTTGCTGCTATGATGGATTTGACTTTCTAGTGTCAGGATTTGTTTTTTTTTTTTTTTTTGGTGTCTGAATAAATGTTTTGCTTCTGTCTTTTATGGGGAGAGTCTACTATATTTTGTGATTGAGAACTATGCCAGTATATTCATAGTAGCTGTGGTCACCATGAATATTGTGCTGGTACTACAAAGCCTCAGTTCTTGGATTTGGACTTTGTAAAAAGTCCAAGCTTTGCCCTTTCTAGCACTTCTGGATGGTTTAAGTATGCTCTGTTGTCCATATCCTTTCTGTAGTATGGATGTCATTGCTGTTCTGAATATGTTGTCTAGTTTTTGTCCTCATGCTCTTCCTTAATAGCTGGTTTCTCTTTCAGTATTCTGGTGGTCCCCTATGGTTGCTGATCTTGACTTTTGTCCCCTTTTCTTACTCATTCTTAAGTTGTTTCTATTCCCTGCTATATAGTTCTGATAGGCTTCAACACACATCCCAGAATGGACACCCATGTTCTGAGTTAACTTTGTCTTCTGCTGTGCTACTTTGTACCCTGAGAAATGCACAGGCAGACATGTCTATATGCACAATGAGTTATACATACATTCTCTTTTCCTTCTTTCTGTTCTGATAAATCAGGCCTGGGATTCAACTTTAGATCTTGATTATCAGAGCTCTCACTGGTTTAAACTCCTGGACTGGCCTTATTCAGAGCTTCTGTGATCCCTCTCCCATAGCTGACAGGTTTCAGGTCCATTTATCCAGGCTTTGAATTACTTCCTTGATGTCAATCTGCTCCCAGTACTACCATAGCTCAGATCTGTTTACCAAAGTTCATTTGGCTTCTCCAGTCTGACTCTTCTCCAAGACACTACCAACTTCTGTCCATCTTTTCATGCTTTCTAGATTCACTTTTGTTTCTCTTTGTCTTATTTTATTACCTAGGATCCTCTTTAGACAATTGCTGGAGATTGTGTGGGCTTTTCCTCAAACTTTCATGTCACCATCCCAACAGGATACTTAATTGTTGCTTTTGAAACAGAAAAGCTATTTCACCATCAACTTCTCAGTCCAGTTTCAGGGAAGAAGCATTTATCTTCTTTTGACCAAAGATGGAAAGAGACTCTTTAAAATGTTCAAGTGGGTATGAAAAGAAGAAACAGTCATGGAGTCATTGGAAACAGAGGGTTGGAGTTCATATTGTTATGTATTAATAGTGCAAGGGTGGTACTCCACACCACAAATCCAATTATTGTAATCATAGAAAGGTTAGACCAGAGGTATCAAACACATGACCTGACTGTGGGCTGCATCAGATTGAAACGCAAATGGAAAATATTTAATAAAATAAACAAAAAATGCAATAGAACATAGACAATATGTGGTTTTCGAAGTTCCAGTTTGATACCAATAAACTAGACTTCCTTTTAACTCTAGCACCAAAAGTGTAAACTAGGTGTGAAGAAGTCCTTAATCAATTATGGAGGGGTAAACTATTTTGATTATTGGATTAAATCAAATGATACAGTACAGGAAATGTATTCAATTTAATTGACTAGCATTTGGGGATTTTATTGGGATTGAATGAAAGAATCAGACATACTTCTGGATCTATCTGCATCTGAACAAACCACATAGGAATCAAGCATTCCAGCAGGAGCATTCCAGCACCAGTGAGTTAAATGATGGTTTAAGGAATTGCCCTTGGATAAGAAAGATTGATTTCTCTCAATTCCCACAATTGACCAGAGGATAATCTTGTCAATTTCAAAAGGTCAGAAGATTTGCATTTCCTATCAACTTCAGAAGCAGTGTCCCCAGAGTATCAGTGACTGGTGGCAATGACTATATCTGTAGCTGAGAGATGTAACAAGGACAAACTAGAAACACTGAGAAATAGGTGCTTTAGTACCCTACAAGGGCACTGACCTTTGGAGACCAACAAAGAGCTATACCTAATTCAAACTTCATGAATATACCACAAAAGTGGGTTTTTTTTTAAGACTTCTAATAACTATGAGTTACAATTTTGCAATTTGTGCTTTCTAATCTTAAATTCAATTTCTCCCATGGACTTTCTGAGTATTTGTGAGAGTGGGTCCTATACTTTTGGAGGGATTGATCTTTGTACCAATTCCTTTTTATTATACTATGTCAATAAATACTCTTTTTCTAATATATATATGAGTATGTATATGTATGTGTGTATATGTATATATGTACATACATACACACACACATATATTGACTGACAATAGGAGTTCACAAATACTAGAAAAACTCAAACTTTTTAGGGTTATCTCCCTAGAATATGGAGTGGAGAATTCAGTTACCCACTGATACTGGACCCCCAGTACAAGGAGAGAGAGGCATTTAGTAAAGTAGCACCAGAGAAGGTACTATAATATAATGTTTTAATACTTTGTACTTGAGTTTTAAAAAGGAAAATCTAAAATGTTTATTTTGAAACTCAACGTTGTATTGAAACATTCCAGACTTACATGTTAAAATCAAGACAAGGAATGAGATAAGTTATCTGATCATAAGAAAAAGAATATTCTCATGGAAAAATACTGCTATTATGTGTTTGAATAAACTCATATTAATTCAAAAAGCTACAGAGTCCAAATGCCCACAAATATTTTCCATCATAGAATAATAATCATTTCTATTCAAGATAATTATGGACAAGAATAGACCTAGTCATTAAATTAAAAAAAGACAACAGTAACTAGAAAGTAGGTCAAAACCAACAAAGTTGTAACCTCTTATAGATTTTTATGTTGTATTGTTTTATTTAAATTCTTTGAATATAATTGAATTCTAGTGTTTTTTTTTTTTCCTTTTCTTAGTGTTAACTTCATTTACATCATGGAAATCATTGACTGCATTATTCTTTTGGTACCACATGCTTTGTTCTGCATCAATTTTTTAAAGCCTTCTTATGTTATTTTCTGAATTCTCTTTTTTCTTCATTCTTTACAGTGCAATAATATTAAGCTGCATTCATACATTGGTCACAATTTATTTTGTCATTTCCAAATCAGTGGATACATAATTTACTTCTACCTTTTGTTTTTCCTTTTATCAGTAGTGCTCCTATGAATGCTTGGTATATTTGTAATCTTTCTATGACTGGACTTCTTGAGATATTAAGTCAATAGAAGATCTCTGAATATGAATAGTTGATTCACTTTTATTGAAATTAGTGCAAACTCTTTTCAAGAATGGTCAAAGTCATTCACTGAAGCTTAAAAAACTTTGTGTTTCTTGTTTTTTATTGTTGTTCAGTGGTTTTATTTTGGGTTTTTTGTGATATGACTAATATGGATATATGTTTTGCATGACTTCACATACAGAAGTGATATATTGTTTGCTTTTTCAATGCATGGGGAAAGAGTGGAAGAGAGGGAGAGAATTGAATCTCAATTTTTTTAAATGTCAAAATAAATTGAAAATTTAAAAAGAATTGTCAAAGCCACTCAAAGCTCCATTAAGAGTATATTTGTGGGGGCGGAGCCAAGATGGCGGAGGAGAAGCACGACCTGACCTTCCCGCGGCTCCGGCTTCCACCCTCCCCAATCCATGTAAAAAGGGGACTCTAAACAAACTTTGGAGCTGCAGAACCCACAAAATGACACACAGAAGCTAACCTCCCGCTGACAACAGCCTGACAGGCCAGCAGGAATCGGCCAGCACAGCACTCTGGGAGCCGAGCCCAGCCCTACACCGAGGCTTTAGCCCCAGGGCGGGCCTGACCAGCTGCCAGCCAGAGGGACTCCAGATCAGCAGCAGCTGTGGCCGTTTCCAGATTTATCAATACAGAGATGTGAAGGACAAGGTGAGAGACCAGTGCAGTCTGGACTTTGGGACCCAGGAAGTGGGAGTGCGTGGCTTTTACCCGTGGAGCGAGAAACCGCTGAGACACCAGCACAGCCTGCCAGCACCACGTGGCGGCTTCAGCTCCTGGCCTGCAGAGTGTAGGGGGACCAAGCACCAGGCTGAGGGGTAATCGCTCTTGCTTTAACCTGCTTGGATCTGGATTGCAGTATAGGGTGGAGGTCCTGGGGTGTGTGTCCAGCTTGCCAGAGCATGTGGAGACCTCAGAGAGGGCACCCATCTAATACCTCAGGCAGCTGAGAAAACCCCAGCATTTGGGACGAAAACTCCCCTGTCTGGTGGCAGAGTCCTACTGTGGCAAAAAGCCCAAAAGTCAAATCATTGAGTGGCAAAATGAGCAGGCAAAGGAAACAAAGCAGACAGAAGATTCCAACATTACACTCCTATTTTGGGGATAAGAAGGAGCAAGGCATGGAACAGGAGGAAAACAGTGAAGTCAGAACTCCTGCACCAAATGCTTCAAAGGAAAATACAAGATGGTTAGAAGCCATAGAGGACCTTAAGAAGCAGATAAGAGAAGTGGAGAAAAAATTGGGAAGAGAAATGAGAACAATGCAAGAAAATTATGAAATGAGAGTCAACAGCCTGACTGAAGAAAATAATACCCTAAAAAACAGACTGACTCAAATGGCAAAGGAGGCTCAAAAAGGCAATGAGGAGAAGAATGCCTTAAAAAGTTGAATTTGCCAGATGGGAAAAAGAATCTCAAAAGCTCACTGAGGAGAATCATTGCTTCATAATTAGATTGGAGCAAATGGAAGCTAATGACTTTATGAGAAATCAAGATGCTGTTAAACAGATCCAAACAAATGAAAGAATAGAAGGCAATGTGAAATATCTCATGGGAAAAACCACTGACCTGAAAAATAGATCCAGGAGAGACAATTTAAAAAGTATTGGACTGCCTGAGAGCCATGACCAGAGTAAGAGCCTGGAAAGCATCCTCCAGGAAGTTCTCAAAGAAAACTGCCCTGATGTTTTAGAACGAGAGGGCAAAATAGAGGTTGAAAGAATCCACCGATCACCTCCTGAAAAAGATCCCAAAAAGAAAACTCCTAGGAATATTATAGCCAGGTTCCGGAATTCCCAGATTAAGGAGAGAATATTACAAGCAGCCAGGAAGAAACAATTTGAATATTGTGGAAACACAATCAGGATAACCCAGGATCTGGCAGCTTCTACACTGAGGGATCGAAGGGCCTGGAATGTGATATTCCAGAGGTCAAGGGAGCTGGGATTAAAACCAAGAGTCACCTACCCAGCAAAACTGAGTATCATGTTTCAGGGGAAAATATGGTCATTCAATGGAATACAGGACTTTCAAGCATTCTTGCTGAAAGAACCAGAGCTGAATAGAAAATTTGACATTCAGATATAAGATGCAAGAGAAGCATGAGAAGGTAAACAGGGAAAAGAAATCATAAGGAACTTATCAAATTTGAATTTTTTTTTTGAAGCAATCGGGGTTGAGTGGCTTGTTCGGGGTTGCATGGCCAGTTGTTTTTTCTGGGTGTGGTGCTGGGTGTCTGGGCCCGGATTTGATCCGGGTCGTCCTGGCACTGGAGCCAGTGCTCTTGCTTGCTGAGCCACCTGGCCAAAGTTGAACTATTAACATTCCTACATGGAAAAACAATAATTGTAACCTATGAAACTTTTCTCAGTATTTGAAGGGATTAGAAATATATATATATATATATGTGTGTGTGTGTGTGTGTGTGTGTGTGTGTGTGTGTGTGTGTGTATGTCTTTATATGAGGGTATGCGGGCATATGAATACATATGTGAATGTGTATATATACGTTTACAGGTATACATAGATAGAGGGCACGGGACCAATTTAACAGGAAGGGATGATACTTAAAAGGTGAAATTAAGAGGTGAGAGGAATATAATGAGGGGAGATGGGGAGAGACAGAGTGGGGCAAACTATCTCATACAGAAGAGACAAGGGAAAATGTTTACAATGGAGGGGAAGAATAGGAAGGCAAAAGAGAATCGGTCCACCTTATTCCTATTGAATCTGGCTTGAGAAGGAAGGGGATCTCACCCTCCAGGAGAATAGGGGGAGAAAGGAATATGAGGGGGGATGATGGAAGGGAGGGCAGGCTGGGAGGGAGGGAAGTTGGAAGCACCCACTTTTGAAAAGGGACAGGATCAAAGTAGAGAATAGAACAAGTGTGAGGTGGGATAGGAGGTAGGGAAATATAGTCAGTCTTTTACAATACATCTACTATGTTATTTTTTTGCATTAGCCACACATGTACAACCTATACTGAACTGCTTGTCCCCCCCAGTGGGGGTGAGTGGCAGGGGGGGGAAGGGAATGAATCTGGAATTGAAAGTTTTAAAATCAAATATTCAAATATAAAAAAAAAGAAACCATGGAAAAAAAGATGTAAAGGATTCAGCAGTATGAGACCTTAAACTCTAAAGTGAGAGCATTGTTGAAGTATTAAATTGATAATTTGATTACTTTAAATTAAAATGTTCTTGTATAAATCAAACCTATGTAGCCAAGAAAAGAAGGAATGCATAAAATTTGGGAAAAACTGTCATAGACAAATGTCTCAGATAGGTGGTCCTTAAAAAGGCAAGCTTAGGGGGGGCTAGGTGGCAAAGTGAGTAAAGCCCCGGCCCCAGAGTCAGAAGGACCAGAGTTCAGCTCCGGCCTCAGACACTTAACACTCACACAAAAAAACTGGTCGTATAACCTTGGGCAAGTTACTTAACCCCAATTGCCCTCCAAAAAAGCAAAAAAAAAATAAAAGGCAAGCTTGCCAGCTCTGAAATCAGGAGGCACTTTGTCATTTGAGGGACTTGTTCCTGGCAGTGAAGAGGAGAGCCAGTTATGGAAATAGAACTCAGCTCTTAATGGGGGAATTGTTCTTTTTGCCTTTTCCCTTGCTCCACTTTGGTGAGGGGAGTAGGAGGGGGAAGGAGGGGATTTCTCTTTCTTGTAGCAGAGTGACTTGTTTACCCAGTAAGAGATGCTACCCCTGGCAGAGAGGAGAAGGCCTGGGAATCCAAGCAGAATAACTTGTAGGAGATATCCTCCAGAAGGAGCCACAGGAGAACACCAAGAGAAGAGAGATCATCCGGGTTGTGAGTTGCCTTGGCCACGTCTGTACGTGTGTTCTTCTCTACTAGAAAGAACCATATCTGAAGGGGAACCTCTACATTAGATAAGTAGCTTCAAGTGTGGAATTGGAAGGGGTAGCCCAAAGGAGGTGCTTTATCTACATCCCTACTGTATTCCTTCAATAAAATGTAAGCTTCTTAAAAAAAAAAGAGTATATTTGTGTACTTGTCTTCTCACAACCTTTATAACATTAGCTAATTACGACATTTATCATCTATGTCAAATTGATGGGTATGTGTTAACTTCAATGTTGGAGTTCTATAGTATTAGTGATTTAGAATATTTTTATATGGGTTTGATATTTTGGACTTCTTTGCAAAAATGTTCATATTCCTCCACCACTTAAAAATGTGGAATGACTCATTATAAATCTGTCACTTCACCATAGACTTTTTTGTTCTTTGCTTTTTTGGAGGGGGAGGAAGAGCATTTGAGTTTAAGTGACTTGACGAATGTCACATGGCTAGTAAGTGTGTCGAGTAACTGAGGTTTGATTTGAACTCAGGTCCTCCCGACTCCAGTGCCAGAGCTTTACTCACTGCTTCACCTAGCCACCCCACCACCATAGACTTTTAATGCTAGACTTTTATTAATGATATTTTGTAAAAATATTGTAGCCCAACCTACAAACTAGCTTCTTCAATAGGAATGATTTTATCTCTCCTCTTTGGTTGAAAAGTTATTTTTACCATTGATTGTTATGATGAGCTTTATAATATTTGTAATTTTTCTTTGTATTGTCAAATATTTTGTACTGCTCCTTAAATTTGGAAAACGGATCTATTGTAATTTGAAATGGTTTTCCTTGGCATGTGAAAAGTCTCCAGGAACCTTAAAAAAATTGTTTAATATTGAATCTCTGGAATTTTACCAAAACATTTCTGCATGAGTTGGGGTTGGGATTGCTTCTTTTTCATTCCTTATTTTTATTTTTTAAGATAATCATACATTTAACTCACACCTCTGCTTTCTTTCTATGTATACTCCTTATAACTGCCCTAATAATGAGAAAGATTTTTAGGAGTTACAAATATTATTTTCCTATGTAGGAATACAAACAGTTTGACCTTATCAAATCCATGTGATTTCCCTTTCCTGTTTATCCTTTATGCTTTTCTTGAGTCTTGTATTTGAGAGTTAGATTTTCTATTCAGTCCTGCTCTTTTCATCTGTTTCATTGAGTATCCATTTTCCCCCTGAAGGATTGTCCTCAGATTTGCTGAGTAGCTGATTCTTGGTTGTAATTCTAACTCTTTTGACCTCCAGAATATCATATTCGAAGCCTTCTGGTCATTTAAGATAGAATTGGCAAAATTTTGTGTTATGCTGTGGTTCCATGATATTTGAATTGTTTTTTCTTGACAGCATGCAACATTTTGTCCTTGATCTGAAATTTAGCTATAATATTCAGAAGAGTATTCATTTTCTAATCTCTTTCTGGGAGTGATCAGTGTATTCTTTCAATTTATATTTTATACTTCTAGAACATCAGGGCAATTTTCCTTGATAATTTCTTGAAAGATGATATCTAAGGTCTTTTTTTATCATTTCTTTCAGGTAGTCCAATAATTTTTAAATTATCTCTCCTGGGTCTATTTTCCAAGGTAGTTGTTTTTTTTTTTCTTTTTGGAGGGCAGTTGGGGTTAAGTGACTTGCCCAAGGTCACACAGCAAGTTTTGTGTGTGTGTGTGTGTGTTAAGTGTCTGAGGCCGGATTTGAACTCAGGTTCTCCTGACTCCAGGGCTGGTGCTCTATTTACTGTGCCACCTAGCCACCCCCAAGGCAGTTATTTTTCTAATTATGTATTTCACATTTTCTTCTATTTGTTCTTTTTTTTGATGTTGTGTGTTTCCTGATGTCTCAAAATGTCATTAACTTCCACTCACCCAATTCTGACTTTAAAGGAATTATTTTCTTTTTTAACACTTAAAAAAATTTTTTTAATATTTTATTTTTCCCCAGTTACATGTAAAAACAATTTTAACATTCATTTAAAAAAGTTTGAATTGCAGATTCTCTCCCTTTCTCCCTCCCCACACCCCTCATTGAGAAGGCAAGCAATTCAATATAGGTTATACGTGTATAGTCATTCAAAATGCTTTCATAATAGTCATGTTGTGAAAGACTAACTATATTTGCCTCCATCCTATCCCCCCTTTGTTTATTCTATTCTATTTTCTTTACTCTGTCCCTCGTCAAGAGTGTTTTGCTTCTAACTACCCCCCTCCCTAAGTCTGCCCTCCATTCTATCACCGTCTCTTCTCTTTCTCTTCTCTTATCCACTTCCCCAGTACTGTCCTGTAGGGTAAGACAGATTTCTTTACCCAATTGAGTGTGTATTTTATTCCCTCTTTGAGCCAATTCTGATGAGAGGAAGATTCACTCACTCACTCTCACCTTCGCGCTCTTCCCCTCCACGGTAAGAGGTTTTTTCTTACCTCTTTTATGTGAGATAATTTATCCCCCTCCTACCTCTCTCTTTCTCTTTCTCCCTGTATATTCCTCTTTTCCCTTAATTATATTTTTCTAAGATATCATCTTTTCATAGTCAAATTACAACTGTGTCCTTTGTCTACATACACTCCTTCTAATTATCCGAATACCGAGAACGGTTCTGTGAGTTACAAATATCATCTTTCCATTTAGGAATGTAAACAATTTAATTTTAATAAGTCCCTTATGATTTCTCTTTCCTGTTTACCTTTTTATGCTTCTCTTGAGTCTTATATTTGAAAGTCAAATTTTCTATTTAAATCTTTTTTTTTTTCTCAAGAATACTTGAAATACTCATTGAATGTAAATTTTTTCCCTTCATGGATTATACGCAGTTTTGCTGGGTAGGTGATTCTCAGTTGTAATCCTAGCACTTTTGTCCTTCAGAATATCATATTCCAACTCTTCAATCCCTTAATGTAGAAAAAGTTAAATTTTGTATTATTCTTATTGTGGCTCCATGATACTTGAATTGCTTCTTTCTGGCTGCTTGCAATATTTTCTCCCTCAGCTGTGAACTCTGGAATTTGGCTATAATATTCCTGAGAGATTTATTTTTGGGATCTCTTTCAGGAGGTGATTGGTGGATTCTTTCAATTTCCATTTTACCCTCTGGTTCTAGAATATTAGGGCAGTTTTCCTTGATCATTTCTCAAAGGATGATGACTAGGCTCTTTTTTTGATCATGACTTTCAGCTATTCCAATAATTTTTAAATAATCTCTCCTGTAAAGACTCATGGAGGAAAGGTAGTCTTAATGTAGAATGCAACAAACTACTTGCTCTCTCTCTTTTGTGTTGTGTTTTGTTTTGTTACTTCTTTCTCATTGTTCATTGGTTATAATCCTTCTTTACAAACCAATTAATATTTAATGTGAAGGTATTCATAGAACCTATATTTGATTGTATGCTGTCATGGGAGGAGAGAGAGCAGGAGGAAAATTTGAAATTCAAGGGATTGTGGAATTGAATATTGTAAACTAAAAGTAAACAAATAAATTTATTAAAATGAAATAAATTATCTCTCTTGGATCTATTTTCCAGGTGAGTCGTTTTTCCAATGAGGTATTTCACATTGTCTTCTGTTTCTTTCATTCTTTGGGTTCTGTTTGATAATTTCTTGATTTCTCATAAAGTCATTAGCTTCCATTCAGTCCATTCTAATTTTTAAGAAATTCTTTTCTTCATTGAGCTTTTGGACCTTCTTTTCCATTTGGCCAATTCTGCTTTCTAAGGCATTCTTCTCCTCATTGACTTTTTGGACCTCATTTACCATTTGGACTAGTCTGGTTTTTAAGGTGTTATTTTCTTCTTTTTTGGGGGGGACCTCCTTTATCAAACTGTTGACTCATTTTTCATGATTTTCTTGCATCACTCTCATTCCTCTTCCCAATTTTTCCTCTACTTCTCTTACTTGATTTTCAAAATCTTTTTTTAGCTCTTTCATGACCTGTGACCAATTCTTAATTTTCTTGGGAGATTTGGATGTAAGACCTTTGACTTCATTGTCTTCTTTTGGTTGTATATTTTGATCTTCCTTGTAACCAAAGTAAGTTTTTATACTCAGAGTATTTTTCCCCATAGTTTGCTCATTTGCCCAGCCAATTATTTGACTTTATATAACTCTTTGTTAAGGTAAGGTTCTGCTTCCAGTGTGGAGTACAATCTATCCCAAGCTTTAGGGGCTTTGTGTAGCTGTTTTCAGAAATACATCTAGGGACTTGTAAGCTTTCAGTTCTTACAAGGTGGAATTATCTGAGAAGTGTTTACTCCCCTTCTGGTCTGTGCTCTGGTTTTTCCTGTTAATTTTTTTTATGCTTCTCTTGAGTCTTGTATTTGAAAGTCACTCTTTACTACCATAGAACTATGAGGAAGATCCCTTCTTCACTGCTGCCACAAGCTCTATGCTAGTGCTCCTTCTCACCCCAGGACTACCACCCATCACGACCACCCAGATTCAAGTATAGAAAAAGCCACAGAGTCCTACCTCAGTGGTATCAAAAAGACCCTCAAAATCTCCTTCTGGCCAGTTGTTTGATCCCCTTGCTGTCTGTGGGCTAAGGCCTCTGGAAGCAGTCACTGCTGCTGCCACTGTCTCTGCCACTGCCAATTCAGTCATACCCAAGGCCTGCTTCAGGTTTACTGGACTCTAATGGAAATGCAGATTTAAAGATCTTCCCTGCCCTTGGCCCTTTGACAGGCTTAAGAGATTCTGAGAACCTTCCTTGATTTGAAAATATACTCTGCCTCCTAATGGGCTGAACGTGGTCACATGGAGCCTTGTGGCAGGAGGCTTGGTTTTCGGTAATGCCCACACCTTGATGCTGTGTGATTGGGCAGTGGGTCAAGAGGATGGTTACATTCTCTGACCCAGGAGAAGGCTATATAATCTCTGATGTGAGACTTTGCTTTGGGGCTCATTTTGAGAAGTGTTGTGTGATTTGACCAGATTAGACTCTGGGTAGCTGTTGAGAGCCCCCCGGCTTTGAAAACCCAGATGTTGATACTTCCCTCTCTGGTAACTGTGATTTAGTATGGATGTAATGGTTGGACAGTTTGGAAGCCTGTCTGCTTGATCTGTTTCTCTGTCTTGGTAATTCTGTCTGTATACTCTGAAGTTCGGGGTTCTGACATTTATCCCCTGAACAAGGTAAACGATATATGTTTGATTGGTTAAAGTAAGCTTGTTAACCCATTTTGAGTTGCTTTCCTTTAGCAAAGCAGATCTAAGGACCTGTGTTGGCAGCCACCTGGGGACGCTGGGGTGCTTGCTGCTACAGCCCAGGGCCGTGCTTGTATGGTCTGATCTGCACTGTACATCCAGGTCCCTGATGACCTTCTAAGTTATTTTTGTTTCCAGAAGTCTGGAAACTGCCACTTCTGCCAGGGATTCAGCCACCCTGAGACCTGCTCTGGGTTTGCTGGGGCCCAGTCTACATCCACATAGCATGTACTTTCTGCATTCCTCTCTCATCCTGGTACAACAGACCTTTCCTATTGACCTTCTAAGTTGCCTTGGACTGGAAATTTGTTTCATTCTGTCTTTTTGTGGGTTGTGTTACTCTAGAATTTGTTTAAAGTCCTTTTTAAATGTATTTGGAAGGGTTTGGGGGAAAACTCAGGTGATTCCCTGTCTTTACTCTGCCATCTTGGCTCTGCCCCTCAATTTTATTTTATTTTTTATTTTTGGAGGAGGGAGGGCAGGGCAATTGGGGTTAAGTGACTTGTCCAAGGTCACACAGCTAGTTAAGTGTCTGAGGCTATATTTGAACTCAGATCCTTCTGACTCCAAGGCCAGTGCTTTATTCACTGCACCACCTAGCTTCCCCTCCCTCAATTATTTTCTTCATTGAGTTTTTCCATCTGGCCATTTCTACTTTTTAAGGAGTTCTCTTCAGTGAATTTTCGTATATCTTTTTCTATTTTGCCAATTCTGCTTTTCAAGTCAGTCTTCTCTTCGTTGGATTTTCATGCCTCTTTGGTCCATTCTGTTTTTTAAAGTTTTAATTTCTTCAGTATTTTTAATACCTCCTTTACTGAGCTGTTGATTCCTTTTTTTCATGATTTGCATCATTATCATTTCTCTTCCCAATTTTTCCTCCACATCTCTTGCTTGATTTTCAAAATGCTTTTTGAGCTCTTTCATGACCTAAGACCAATTCATATTTCTTTGAGGCATTGGATGCAGGAATCTTGACTTTTTTTTGCCTTTTTCTAAGTATGTATTTTCTTTACCTTTGTCACTATAGTAATTTTCTATACTCAGAATTTTTTTTTTGTGCAGCTGTTTTCAGTGGTAATTCTGGGGACCTGTAAGTTTTCACTTCTTCTAAGGTGGTATGATTTGTGTTTACTACTCTACTGTAGTGTTCATTGGCTTGTAAGTTACCACAAACATTCTTTTCAGTCCTGGAATTGTGACCTTGCTTCCTTGTGGTTACAAGTTCTGCTGCACTAGTGTTTCTCCTTGCACTGAGACTAAGACCCAGGACTGTGACCCAGATACAAGTTTAGGCAATGCAACAGAGTACTGCCCTTGAAGCCAGTAAAGGGACCCCTGTAAATTTCTTTCTGACCCATTGTCTAAACATCTTACTCTCTGTGGGCTGAGAGGTCTGGAAACTACCACTAGCACCAATGATTCAGTTTTCCCAAGACTTGCTCTTGATTTACTGGGGCTTCATATGCACTTGTGTCACATGTTCTGGCCTGCACTCTTTCTCATCCTTGAGCTGGAAAACTGTTTTGCACTGCCCTTTTGTGGGTTCTACCACTCTGGAATTTGTTTAGATTCATTATTTAAAAACATTTGGAGGGATTTAGGGGAGAGGTCAGGCAAGTCCCTGCTTTTACCCTGTCATCTTGGCTCTGTCTCTCTTTGTTCCCTTCTTATTTAGGTTTTTCATATCACTGTCTTTTACTTCACAAAATTTATTCCCAACTTTTTGTCTACTTATTGATTTTTAGTCTCTCTGGGTTTTTTTGTGAGATTTTTTTCTTACATTGAATTATTTCCTTTTTTTTCTTTATCATTCTTTTACTTTATTTGGCATGTTTCTTGTTATATTGTGAGATGGAGAACTACTAGGCTTAGATATGATCTCTGACTTAGCCATCTTGCCAGACATCTAGATCATGTACTTTCTTACATACCGCTATAAATGCAGGGGTGGGGGGGGGTGCAGCTGAGAGTGGGGGGAGTCAACTCCTCATCTAGATAATAAACACTTCAAAGAAATGAATTCTGCTTTTATTTCCCAACTCCTCCTATGACACTCAGCATCATGAAATAATGGCATATGTTATAGTCTGTAAAAAAAAAACTTATTAAATTAAATTGAAATGAAGCATCTCAATAATCCAAGCCAGAAATAGCAAAGTCTGAACTATCTTTTTTAATTTTGTTGAGAAAGAATTAGTCTGTGCTTTGCTGAACTATTTAAAATAGTCCCCCATTCATTGCTTCCAAGCTAGTCACCCCTAGCCTAATCTCAGTAATCACATACATACAGTAAATCTCTCTGCTTGACCTTAATTTAATGAAGAACATATGGAAAGTAGGACAGAGACTATTGGCTGCAGCATTTGGTGGAAGGGCGCAATCTGCATTCGAACCCCCATTTCTCTACCTCTGTGTATATCACATCTCAAAGGTGTGGTGGTAGAGAAGCAAAATGTTCATTTATGTGCAAATGACCCTCAAAATGCTTCCTCAGATGCTATATTGAACTGCCCTTTGGTGTTCCAAGTTAACACTCCACACTCTTTCTTATGCTCTAACAAGCACAATATAATGTATTTTTTTTCTGACTGAGACTCAGTAATCATAGCTTTCAAATCTATTTTAATATACATTTTCCTGTTTTATTATGTTTGGAGAGTATAGCTGAAAGTGGATTTGAAAGTAAGTTTTCTAACTTGAAGGCAAAAGTAGTCTGGGTTGTTTTTTTGTATTTGCTTGCTACAATTTACTGTCCTCTGGCCTGGGAATCTTATTTAGAATAACTCACTATCTTTACCCCAAATTGTGATATTAATATAGACATATTAAGATACTGTATGCAACTCTGAATGCAAAAGGTCAATGATCCATTGTGAATGCATATTTAAACTGCTAGATGCCTGTTGACATCTCTTTATTTATTCATCTTCTCTAAAATATAGCCATTCTTCCTGTCAAGCTCTCAAATTAAATTATATTAAATCATTCATTTCTTTTTGGCCTTTATTGCCACTAGTCTAGGATAATTCACATAATGCAGTATCCCAACATTCTAATATCCTTACTAACTTAATAGCATATATATATATGTAGCAACTTCAGCGGATCTATCACTTAAAGAAAAGTTTATACTAGTTCATTTTAGGCACCACTTGCTACATGAAGCCTTTCTTGATCTTCCCATTTTAGTCCCCACAAAAATTATTTTGTAAATTCTTTGTACATATTACAAGATATATAAGTTATTTGAGTACAAGAACTATTTTAATTTTGTCTTTATATCCCCTAAGCTGGGAGAGAGCTTGGCACATAATAGACACTTAATAAGTGCTTATAATATTAAATTGAATTGAATAGTTTCAAGGACACCAAAATCTAATTGGGCATGAACAAAATGCATCTTTAGTGGAAAACGAAGTGTTTCTTTTTAGAGAAATGCAATAATGGAAATAATAGTAAAATGCTCGTCCTAGTCAACATTTGAAACAGAATAAGTTTTAGTTAGTTAAGAAGAAACTGATGGACATGTGCAATGAAAGAAAATGAATGAAAGTTTTTCTTTAAAACTAGAAATTACTTCCCTCCATTTGTTATCCAAAATTCCAGGGTTTCACCATAACTTTATGTCAGCACCTTATAGCATATTGCTTTGTTATTTACAAGACAAGACATGTATTTGCAGTTTGACTCTGTCACAACTCATATGATGTAGAATAAATTGTTTAATATCTTTGAACTCTAGGTTTTTTGTTTGTTAAAAGATGAGATTGAACACTTGTACCTCCAAATAGTTGTAGAATGTGTAGTGGCCACACCCCAGTAAAGCTGTCTTAGTGGACAGTCTAAACCAGATTGCAGGTAACTGCTAGGTCTCAAATCCATCTGAGTCAGGAAGCTGTCTACCCCAAGTATGTGAAGACTTCCCTGGTGAAATGAGTGAATGAGAATAATTTGATCCAACAGCCATGAAAGTGGCTGACGCAGGCACTCAGTAATTCTTTGGCTGCTTTTAGGTAGACAGCAAGATGAGATCATTTTGGCCAGAAATTTCTCTGGAATGACCAAACTTTTCATTTTTATTTTCTACCCTGATCAAATTCTGAGTCAAGTTCAAGCAAGACTAGTTGCCTCTGAAATCTTTTTCAACTCTGAGACAGACTCTGAAAATAATCACTATAATGCAAACTCAGATCCCAAAGTTTCACATACCAGTCCTATAGTGCAGATAGTCATGGACCCATAGAGGAATCTCTGTTCTTTCATCATGATAGCAATATTGGCAGCAGTATCACTGATTGACATTAAGTGAAAAACAAAGAAAAATAAGAGTAATTTTCCCTGGAGAAGGAAATTAACTAGGGCGAAAATTTTACTTCTTCTTTCTCTGGCAAAAGATCAGTGGACTTCAATGACTGACAAAATAACCCAGGTGTGGATTTTTGTGGCCTTTTATGTGACAGATGTGGAATCCAGGTCTCAGATTTGAGTCTCATGTGAAGCAGAGCAAGAGAAGCAATGACCCAAGCAGCACTTCTCATCCTGACTGACACACTTGAGAAAGCACCAAGGTCTTCTTAAAGCAATGAACTGGAGCCATTTGCTTAAGGGTACTCTTGCTCAAACTGTCAAAACAGACTGCAAAAGAAAAGCCAAAAATTCAATTATTGGCAAATAATATCAAAACATGCATCGTGAAAGTAATATCATAATAGTTAGCAATTTATTTTAGCAGCTTCTTTGTAGTCTTATGCCAATATTAGACTGAATCATCAAAGTTGATTGTAATAGTATGGTGTGACAATTATAATGTACCAATGAAGTAATGGGTTAATTTAATAATGATGCAGAATGTCAAAAAATTCTTCCAAGGCACATTGGTTATATATCCCATCTACTCACTGATGAAGTAGTTCTTCAGCTCTGACAAAGGGACAGATCAATAACCCAGGACTTCTCTCGTGTAACCCCTTGAGCATCTCCAGTGGCTGTAATAACATTTGATCCCTCCCAGTGTCCATTTTCCTTTTACTTAATTTAAATTCTCTTTGCTTTAACTTTAGCCTATAATTCTCTGATTTGTCTTTATCAACTAATACTATGAGTGCTCCATATCCTCTTTATAACATCCCTTTATACACTTGAAGCGTCATCATTTCTCCTTTTAGTTTTATTTTCTTTATCTAAACAAGGACACCTCCTCAAAATTCAACTCACATTTTCCAAACTTTTATGGACTTCTCAGTTTAATCTGAATCCTGTGGTGAATTTATATCTTCCCCTCTCCTCCTTAAGTTATGATATTCCAAACTTGTGGTTAAAATCTATCACAAAAAAATTAAAATTGAAATATAAATTTGTCTTGTCATCTGTTCTTTATTTTCTTTTTGTTATTAATTAATTAATTTAGTTTCAGTTTTCAACAATCACTTCCATAAGATTTTGAGTTCTAAATTTTCTCCCCTTCCCACCCTCTTCATCTCCCCAAGACAGCATGTAATCTGATATAGGCTTTACATATGTTATAATTCTATTTTCTAAGGAAAAATGACATAAAAAGGATATCTTAACTTGTATGTGAATTGGATTTAAGTGAGGCAGAAGTGCCCAAAATTTGATCAGCCTCACTCTTTCTTCCAGAGTCATCCAAGTCAAGGTGACTGGGGATAGCTCAGGATATAGTGGATAACCTTGATGTCTGTAATGTCTGACAGGCTCCAAGCATTCCCTAGTGCCTGCTTCAACCACTTTCATGGCTGTTGGATCAAACTAGTCTCATTCACTCATTTCACCAGGGAAGTCTTCACATACTTGGGGTAGACATCCTCCTAACTCACAGATAGATTTGAGACCTAGCAGTTACCTGCAATCTGGTTTAGACTGTCCACTAAGACAGTTTTACTGGGGTGTGGCCACTACACATTCTACAACTATTTGGAGGTACAAGTGTTCAATATTTTTAACAAACAGAAAAACTGGAGTTCAAAGATATTAAATGATTTATCCTACATCATGTGAGTTGTGACAGAGTCAAACTGCAAATACATGTCTTGTTTTGTAAATAACAAAGCAATATGCTATCAGGTGCTGACATAAAGTTATGGTGTTTCATGACTGAAACCCTTGGAATTTTGGAAAACAAATGGAGGGAAGTAATTTCTGCTCTTGTTTTATGGAAAGACTAATGTTCTTAAATGTAGCACTGACTATTAGAGGGTAAGATTGAATAGATGTACATTCATGCATTCATGTACATGTAGGGATGTGTGTATACAGACATACAGGTGACAGGGGAGGGGAGGTAAGGAGAGAAAAACAATATACTTATTTTTTTAAACAAAGATAGAAGTAAAATTAAAAATTGCTAAAATATCTAAGATTTGAACAAAAGTAGCTAGTATGTTGGAGGCATGTGATACCCCAATATTCTCTTTTTTTCCCTGATTCAATCCTTGCACTCCTCACTTATCCATTCTCTAACTGATCTTTCCCTCTCTTCTTTCCCCTATCTCACTAAATTATATTAAATAAATATAACATAAGTATTATAACAATATGTTATATCAATATAATTATTCTTTTATGTAATTATAATATATTATTAAAATTATTATAGTACAAATAATTTATATTATATAAGTATAAAATAATTACTCATTTTATATTACATATGGTATTCTTTTAAAATTATAAGATAGTATAATAATGTGATTATTGTGTATAATTACATAATGATTATAATAAAATTGTATTAAATGTTATTAGTATTATTATCTGAGAATATTATTATCTGAGAATTACATGGTACAGTAAAAAGAACATAAGCTCTGTTATCAAAGGATCTAGGTTCAAATCCTTGTTCTGCTGCTTCCCTCCTGTGTGATAATAGACAAATTACTTAACTTCACTTGGTCTTAAGTTTTTTCTCTAAAATGAAAGGCTTCTGAGTTCTCTTCCAGCTCAATATCTCTGATTATCAGTACCTTTTTTATATTTACAAAAGTACAAAACAGTAACAAAATTCAGGGATTGTTAATATTTTAAATGATTAAGGTGCAGGGGAAAAGAGGGAGAAGAGAAGTAAGAGGCCGTGTAATTTTGATTCAGGGAAAGGCATGTAATATCTGTGTCACAATTTCTCCTTCTATAAAATAAGGATAATAGTGTTATTGAAATGAGAGCTATAATTTATTATACATGTTTTCTTGATGCCCTTCGTTTTACCATTATAAGCAGCTGTTATATACAGGGTGTCCCTAATAGTGAAGTTTTAAGCTTATAGCTTAAACATATGTGTATATGTATAAGTTTAAAGCTTATACATGTTTACATATATGTATGTATATATGGGGTGTCTACATATAGGTCATTATATATGTATATGTGTGCATTTATACAGACATATATTTTATATGTGATATATTATAACATAATATTATTTGTACCCTATTACTCTATATTATTTCACTTTTTAATAAATTTGTTATTCCAGAAGATCAATGATGAAACATGGCAAAAAGGCAATGGATTTAGGTATAGAATTTTACATATATATTTTATTTATATTTGTGTATACGCATATATGTAAATTTTGTTTTTAGTCATTGAGAGTATATTTTGTTCTGGTACTTACCACAGTACTTGTCATATAGTAGGCACTCAAAAAATGTTTATTGATTGATTGATTCATTCATTCATTTGACTCTATATTTGTTAGAAGAAATTTGTTTTCTTTTTTAATGGGTTCAGTAAGAGAGAAAACTGATTTATTTAAACTTATTTATTTAAATTTGATATTTTATTATTTGTTTGATATTTTAAATTTGATTTATTTTGACTATTTTATTTATTCATTTATTTAAATTTGAAATTTGAAACTAAATTAAAAAAAAAAGAGGTACGAGGTGCTACATAATGATCTAACATATTGTATTCACCTTCAGATAATGCCACTACACAGTGTTTTTTTCTTTTTTTTTTGAAGGGGGGAAGGCTAGGCAATTGGGGTGAAGTGACTTGCCCAAGGTTACATGGCTAGTAAGTGTTAAGTGTCTGAATCTGGATTTGAACTCAGGTCCTCCTGACTCCAGGCCCAGTGCTCTATCACTGTGCCACCTAGACACCTAGCCACCCCTACACAGTTTTACTTAACTGTTTTACTTAATTACCAGAGACCCATCACCCAATGGTCTTTATATATATATGAAATATAAAAATAAAACATCAATAAATCTGTTTTCTTTAAAAAGCAAATTAAATGAAGATATATAGCATACGGGATTATCTACTTTGTAACATTACTTGCAAACGTCTTTCTGTGGCATTCTAATATCCTCATCAAGAAAACACATTTAGTTCCTCCAGCAGTATGTTGACTCATTGTTCATTTAACAATGAACCAACATTTAGAGCGCCAACAGCTTAGTTAGTGTGCATAGATGGTCTAAAAGCTGTGTGATATTTATCATGTTCTGCCCCTGCAGAGGCATAAGTGGGCAAAATAAGACTGACGGTCATTTTGTAGTTTCCTTTGTTTCATACTTTACCATGGCCAGAGCTTCATCAATCAGGGGCCAGGCTACTATTATAAGATCAAAGATTGAGAACTTCTAGTACCTTCTAGTACCTCTTAGGTACCTCAGAAGCTAGATAGTATAGTCTCATTTTAAATATGGGGCATCTGAAGATTTAGCACCTTCCCTATGGGATTACCTTCCATTTACATTTTATAAATCTTCTATGTACATAATTAATTTGTATATAATGTCCTCCATTAGAATGTAAAGTCCTTGAGGGCAGCAACAATGGTTTTGGTTGTTGTTTTGTTTTTGCTTTCCTTTGTATCTTCAGTATTTAGCATAGTATTTGGCATACAATAAATAATTCATCAGTGCTTGTTGACAGACTAGCTAAAATTCATAAAGGTTAAGTGACTTGTACAAGGTCACACAGTTTTAGAGTTTGAACCTAGGTCTTTCAACTGCACAGCAAGTGGTCTTTCCTGGAGGTCTCCGCGCTGAAAGTTGCTGACGACTTGGAGATCAAGCACTGGCTTCCTGAAGCAAAAACCTTCAGAACTGGAGCCTGCCAGTGAACAGAGATCTGTTTGGCAGGCACACCTTTTGTATTTTCCTTCTTCCTCCCTGACTGCTTTTTCTGTCTGACAGACAGTGTTTTTTTTTAGTGCAGAAAGATCTGGAGAATTGAATTTAAGTTCCAGCTTCAGATACATCTGAATCTGTATGACTTTGGGTAAATCACTTACTCTCCTTTGTTCTCAGTTTCTTCATTTTGTAAAGTCAGCACCAGCAGCAATTAATCTCATAAGACTATTGTAAGCAAAGTACTGCCAGGTACATGCTCTCATGCAAAATTGTTGATGTTTATCCTTATTATTAAAAAAATAAAAAGCAAACCCAAAAAGTTGATTTGGTATGGTACTATTTAACAGAAATTAAAGTTGTTTGTGTGAATTGACTACCTCATTTGCCTACTTCATACTTTATTAGAGAAGGTAGCACAAAGATTATATATCTCATCAAATAGATCTGATTTAACTTTGTTATAAATTGTATTTGATTGCAATAGCTTTTTCATACTCTGTCTTCATAATGATCCTCTTACAATGTTAAAATGAAATAGAAACAGTGGTCATAATGGTAGCTTATCCATAATTATGAAAACATATATTTCTTTCCCCCAAGAGTTTTAAAATATATACCTATTTTATAATGTTTACTAGGCCAACCTTATCTACCTGACAAGACTTATAAGCAGCCTGATGGATGAATTCCTTTAAAGAAATATAAAGCAACCTCATTTTCATCCTTTTTTTAACCTAACAATATGCATCAGAAATCTGGCAGAAGGTTCTGTCAAATTGAACTATTGAACTTGGGGTGCTATAAGTCCCTCCCCAGGCAAGAGATTTAAATCATTTTCAAAGTTAATTTCCTGCTCCCAGATGGAGAACAAATCCAATCGGGTTTACTTCATTCTTCTGATGAACAGGAAAATGTCAGTTGCATACTCAAAGGGAGAGATTCTAGGAGCAGGCAGTCTGCAGGCATACAATATTGCAGACAAAGAAGGTGATTCTTAATTCTAATGGATGAGCTTATTCTGAATCTGAATGCAGATTTCAATTTAATCTAGTCAAGTCTCTAAATCTCTCCTTCCAGCCTATTTCTTTTCAGAGATTATGTCCTGTTTACAAGTGGCAATAAACATGTGTATCTCTAAAATCATATTCATTTTAAAGGAAGAAAAGCCTTTTCCTGGATCACAGAGGTCGTTTGAATAACATGCTTGAGCTTTCTTCGAGTGAAATGAGGTTGGGACCTTTCAAAGCACATTAGAACTTGGGGTATTGGCAGGAACTTGCCCTATCTCTGCTCTAGCTTAAAAATAAGACAGGGCAAGTTAACATTTGAATTACTGAATAATAGAACTATGGAAAGAAAGAAATAACCAGGGTTCATGTTCTTCATTTAAGAGCCATTGGAATCTATTTAAAGCCATGTTTCTATAGACCTTTTTAGAAAGGATTCACATCAGCTGTCAGGTAGACATGGAGTTCTTACATCTCTCAATTGTGTTCTTTCCAAGTAACAAAACTGTATCCAGCATAGCAGCAGATACAACATTAGGGCTCCTTGGAGCAGGTTAACACAGGCTAGGCATTTCTCTCCTTTTAAACTACCACATGTAGCTTTGCTATTGAAGAAAAACAAAACAGTATGTTAGACTCATATATCAGTAATTTTCTTGAGTAACCAATTCCCCCTCATCTTTGCTTTAAGGGGAAAATTATCATCAAAATCAACAGTGCAAAGAAATTATTTTGGAGAGGTTTGAAATGGGCTTAGAGAACTGTATTCTAAAATGGAAGATGGCTGGACTGGTGCATCTCATGGTAAAAAGAAGGAACAAGGAAGGAAGGGAGGGAGAAGGAGGAGGAAGGGAGAGAAAGGGTGGGGAAGGTGAAAGAGAAAGGGAGGAGAAGGAGAGGAAAAGAGGGATATGGAGAGGTATTGTCTTTATCAAGGTGAAGAATGAACTTTTAAAATTAAAATAATGAAGCAGCAAGGCATATTGAGTAGTGATGAATGAGGAGTCATGAAGAACTGAAGCCCAAATACCGTCCCTGACCCTTACTCTCTATGGAACCATGGACAAGTCACTTCACCTTTGTCTATCTTAGTTTCCTCATCTGCAAATGGGATTACAATACCCATAGTATACATACATATCTATGTATGCATGTATGTATGCATGTACTTATTTATACATAGCAATGGATATATACACATAGATGTGTATGCATGTATACATGGATATATATGTGTTGTGTGTATACATATATAATCAGAGGGATGTTGCGATACTAATACGATACTAAAATACTTTTCAAACCTTTAAGCACTAGATAACTGTTCTTATTAGCAACAACTACAGTAAAAATAGTGAACCTGCAGGTATTTTTATTTTAAATATATACATATATATATATATATCTTTTGTTTTACATCACCTTAATTTCCAAACATTTCCCACATTTTTCCAATGCCCAGTGGTCCATCCTTTGTAACAAAGAATGAAAAAAGAAAGGGGAAAAGTAGTTCAGTAAAACCAACCTGAACATCAGCCAAACCTGATGGTAATTTCCATATCCGTAGTCATCTACTTCTTCAAAGAAAAGAGGAAGCACATTTTTTTCACCTCTTCCCCAGGCAACCTTTCTTGTAAATCATGGATTGTTAACATTTCTGGAGTCATGAATCCCTTTGGTAGTCTGGTGAAGTCTATAGACCCATTCTCAGAGTAATGCTTTTACATGCATAAAACAAAATACAAAGGGTTACAAAGGAAATGAATTATTTTGAAATATAATTACCAAAATGGTTTTGAAAAATAAATTTGCCAAATCCAGGTTCAGAAACTCCATTTTAAATGCCATTTCAGCAGTGTTTAAAGTAAGACTGGTGGTCATCCTTCAATGCCTTCTCCTAAGTGTGCTCGGCACAATCAGAAGTAAATTGTTTGTGCCTGATGGGTAAAGTTCCCATAATCAACTGCCGTGGAAATGGACAGATCTTACATTGTGAATCAGCAGCTTCTGCTCTTCCACACAGTACTGAAGCCTGTTAACTGGGTCAGCTTGAGTTTAGGGGTTAGAATAGGATATGAGCTTCACATCGGACAGCTTCCTCCATTGGAGTTAGGCAACCAGAAGATTTCACTTTAAATTCTGCCTCCATCTCTCTTTAAAAGTTTCTTTCTTTCTAAGGAAGATTAAAAACAAGATTATTTTGCTCCTTTTTTTCTTGTTCATTTCACTGGAAATTCTTTGCAATAGGGAAAACAAAAGGAATCAAACAAAAAACTTCCTTGAAAATGAGGACCATGTCATTTTTTCTCTTTGTATCATCAGCACCAAGCACAGTACCTGGCCCAGAACAGGTACCTAGTAAATGTCTATGGAATTGAACTAAATTTGAGTTCAGAAATGACTACAACTGAAGATAAAGCTGTTGATACCTTCATCTTAAGTTTCATTAAAGGAACCATGGAGGGTGAAACAACATTACCTGCCTTCATCTTAGGAACAACTAAATTCATTTACTTTCAACAAATAAATATTATTATATTACATGAATTAATTTATTAAGTGAATATTGTGTGCTAGGCATTATACTAAGTATTGGGGATACAATGAAAGGGGGAAAAGCCAACAACAAAGAGAGCCTTAGCTCTCAAGGAGCTTCCAGTCTAATGCAAACAACTGAACAAACAAGCTCCATACAAAATAAATTAAAGACCATCTCAGAAGGAAAGTAACAAGATTAAGAGTTTCCAGAAAAGACCTTTTGCAGAAGATGGAATTGCAACTGAGAGATAAAAGAAACCAAGAAATCTAGGAGGCAGAAATGAGAAGTGAGAGTTTTGAGAATGGGGGCATGAGTAGGGAGATAGAATGTCTTGTGAAAGGAACCAGCAAGTAGGATAGTGTCACTGGATTACTGGATTAGAGAATTATAAGAGAGAGTAATGTGTCAGAAAAATAGAAAAGGAAGAAGTAAATAGGTTATGAAGGGTTTAAAAAGCCAAAGGATTTTATATTTGATCTTGTAAGTAATAGAGAACCACTAGAATGTATGGAATGGGGAGTGGGGAGCCACGGTTAGACTTAGGCTTTAAAAGATCATTTCATTTGATAGCTAAATGGAAGATGGATTGTAGTGATTAAAGACTTGAAGCAGGGAGACTAACCAGCAGGCTATTACAACAGGAATGGCAAGAGGTGATAAGGATTTACACAAGGGTACTGGCAGTACCAGAACTGAGAAAGGAGAGGTGACCTATGGTGACCTACCTTACAAAGATAGAATAGACAAGACTTGACAACTGTCATTCATTCCATGAATTAATGAGTGTCGGTTATGTGAAATACATTAGATCAAGTATTATAAGAAACTGAAAGGTTAAATGTCGCGGGTTTTGCTCCTGAGAGGTAGCGCTATCTCATATCAATCTTTAAATCTAACTTCACGAGTTTAGAATCCTCCTTTTGGCTCTATGTTAACTAGATCATTATCTGGGAAATGTGGAATTTCCATATGCCTCTAATTTCCTGGATACAAAATGAGGGTAAAAACAATAATCCCCATAACAGAATTATGTTGAGAGTGAGATACATGGTGGGGTATGGTGAGGTAAAGTTAAAATGATGGGGTGTTAGGAAACAGTGTAGTGTGCTCCCCTCCACAAACTCTGCCAGAAGGATCTAAAGAATGCCCCAGACTGAACCCCATGTGGAAAATCCAGAAAAATGTATAGTGAATCTGGTCCAGGGCAGTAGAGAGGCAGACAGAGAGGGAAGCCAGGAGCACTTTTTATGGAGAACTCTAGTCACTGGGAGAGGCTGTGCACTCAGGCAAGAGGTCAAGGTCACCTTCAGACCCATACTGTGGGCTATATAGAGCACAAGTGAGAACTAGAAGCTTTGTCAGCCACTACCTAGTTTCTGATCATAGACCAATAATAGAACTGCACAGGGAAGTGGCTCTTCTAGGTAGTGAGGCCCTGGGCTGTAAATGAGAGAGGACAAAGTTCAGAAGCCAGAACAACAGTGTGGTTAAGACCTCAAACTCAGAGCAAAGTTTTTTCTAGCATCTAGCCAGCCTACAGAAGAATAACAGGGGTGAAAAGTCTCAGACTCCCACAGAAGTCTATGATTCTTCCAATTAGTTTTTTTCTTTTTTTCTTTAATAATTGTTTAATATTTTACAAAATTCATTTCCACCAGATTTTGAGTTACAAATTTTCTCCCTGTTTTTCCCCTACCCACCACCCCAAAATACCAGTCCCACAGGATATACCCTCTTCCAATCTGCTCTCTCCTATATTTTCTCCCATACTCCTTTTATCTTTTCCAGTAGGGCATGGTGGATCTCTATGCCCCAGTGCCTCTACATCTTATTTCCCAATTACGTGTAAAATAGTATTAATAATAGTATATATATTTAAAAATTTTATTTTAAAGCTTGGAATTCCAGATTCATTCTCTTCCTCCCTTGTCGCCAACCCTTACTGGGAAGATAAACAGTTCATTGAAGGTTGTACAAGTGTGGCTAATGCAAAACAATAACATAGTAGATACATTGTGAAAGACTGACTATATTTCTCTCCCTCCTATCCCACCTCCCACTTGTTCTATTCTCTACTTTGATTCCATCCCTTTTCAAAAGTGGGTGCTTCCAACTTCTCTCCTCCCCAGCCTGCCCTCTCTTCCATTATCCCCCCTCTTAGCCCCTTTCCGCTACTCTTCTGTAGGGTGAGATACCCTACTTACTGTTTATTTCATTCCCTCCCCAAGACAAATTCAATGAGAATAAGGTTGACCCATTCCCTTTTGCCTTCCTATTCTTCCCCTCCATTGTGACTATTTTCCCTTGCATCTTCTATATGAGATAGTTTACCCCATTCTGTCTCTCCCCATCTTCTCTCATTATATTCCTCTCTCACCTCTTAATTTCACCTTTTAAGTATCATCCCTTCCTATTAAATTGGTCCTGTGCCCTCTATCTATGTGTACCTATAAACATATATACACACATTCACATATGTATTCATATGCCCATATACTCTCATACACACACACACACACACACACACATATATATATATATATATATAAATATATATTTCTATTACCTTCAATTATTTTCATGCTGAGAAAAGTTTCATCAGTTACAATTATTGTTTTTCCATGTAGGAATGTTAATAGTTCAACTTTGATAAGTTCCTTATGATTTCTTTTCCCTGTTTACCTTCTCATGCTTCTCTTGCTTCTTGTATCTGAATGTCAAATTTTCTATTCAACTCTGTTTTTATCAGCAAGAATGCTTGGAAGTCCTCTATTCCACTGAATGACCATATTTCCCCCTGAAACATGATACTCAGTTTTGCTGGGTAGGTGACTCTTGGTTTTAATCCCAGCTCCTTTGACCTCTGGAATATCATATTCCAAGCCCTTCAATCCCTCAGTGTAGAAGCTGCCAGATCCTGGGTTATCCTGATTGTGTTTTCACAATATTCAAATTGTTTCTTCCTGGCTGCTTGTAATATTCTCTCCCTAATCTGGGAATTCCAGGAGCTGGTTATAATATTCCTAGGAGTTTTCTTTTTGGGATCTTTTCCATGAGGTGATTGATGGATTCTTTCAACCTCTATTTTGCCCTCTGGTTCTAAAACATCAGGGCAGTTTTCTTTGAGAACTTCCTGGGAGATGATTTCTAGGTTCTTACTTTGATCATGGCTTTCAGGTAGTCCAATAATTTTTAAATTATCTCTCCGGGATCTATTTTCCAGGTCAGTGGTTTTTCCTATGAGATATTTCACATTGCCTTCTATTCTTTCATTTGATTGGATCTGTTTAACAGCATCTTGATTTCTCATAAAGTCATTAGCTTCCATTTGCTCCAATCTAATTCTGAAGCAATGATGCTCCTCATTGAACTTTTGAGATTCTTTTTCCATCTGGCAAATTCAGCTTTTTAAGGCATTCTTCTCCTCATTGCCTTTCTGGGCCTCTTTTGCCATTTGAGTTAGTCTATTTTTCAAGGTATGATTTTCCTCAGTCAGGCTGTTGACTCTCATTTCATAATTTTCTTGCATTGTTCTCATTTCTCTTCCCAATTTTTTCTCCACTTCTCTTATCTGCTTCTTAAGGTCCTCTATGGCCTGTAACCAGCTCTTATTTTTCTTTGAAGCTTTTGGTACAGGAGTTCTGACTTCGCTGTCTTCCTCCTGTTCCATGCTTCACTCCTTTTTTGTCCCCAAAATAGGAGTCTAATGTGGGCATCTTCTGTCTGCTTTGTTTCCTTTGTCTGGTCATGACACCCCTCAGTCACTTGACCCCTGGGCTTTTTGCCACAGTAGAACTCTGCCACCACACAGGGGAGTTTTCATCCCAAACGCTGGTGTTTTCTCAGCTGCTGGAGGTATTAGTTGGGTGCCCTCTCTGAGGTCTCCACATGCTCTGGCAAGCTGGACACACATCCCAGGACCTCCACCCTAGACTGCAATTCAGATCCAGGAAGATTAAAGCAAAAGCAATTACCCCTCAGACTGGTGCTTGGTCCCCCTACACTCTGCAGGCCAGGAGCTGAATCTGCCATGTGGGGCTGGCTGACTGTGCAGGTGTCTCAGCAGCTTCTTGCCCTGGAAGCAAAAGACATACACTCCCACTTACTGGATCCCAAAGTCCAGACTGCACTGAGCTCTCACTTTGTCCTTCCCATCTGTGTGTTGATAAATCTGGAAATGGCCACAGCTGCTGCTGATCTGAAGTCCCTCTGGCTGGTGGCTGGTCAGGCCCGCCCTGGGGCTAAAGCCAGAGTTGGGCTGGGCTCAGCTCCCAGCGCCCTGGGCTGGCTGATTCCTGCTGGCCTGCCAGGCTGCCCTCAGTGGGAGCTTAGCTTCTCTGTGTCATTTTGTGGGTTCTGCACCTCCAAAGTTTGTTTAGAGTCCCCTTTTTTACATGGATTGGCAAGGTGGAAGCCGGAGCAGCAGGGAGGTCCTACTTCTACTCCACCATCTTGACTCCCTCTCCCCCCACCCCCTAAAATGCCAGTTGTTCCACTTTGAACCAGCAGAGTTTTCTAGTTGGCTGATAGGGGCAGAGTTCAGTGGCATTCTACTCTTGCCCAGTTTCTAATCTAGGTTAGGAATTCAGAGCTCAGATCAGGGGGCAGCAATCAAACTTTGTCATAGATCAGACCACTTTGTGAGTCCTAAAAGTTTGTGGGTCCCTACACTTTCTCTGAGATCCTACATTATCATAACATTCAATATTCTCAAGAAAGCAGCAACAGGATGCACCCATACCTCTCCAGAAGTGCTGCAGAAACAAATTCTTTAGTTGTTGTCAGTGATGTCTGACTCTTCTTGACCTTATTTGGGGTTTTCTTGGCAAAGATACTGAAGTGGTTTGCCATTTCCTTCTCTAATACATTTTACAGATGAAGAAACTGAGGGAAACAGGGTTAAGTGATTTCCCAGTGTCACACTACTAGTGAGTGTCTGTGGTTAAATTTTCATTTAGTTCTTCAAAACTTAAGGTCTGGCACTCTGTTTTCTCTACCACCTAGTCCTAACATCAAGTCAGAAGTCAGGACATAAGATGGGTAAATGGGCAAACAAAAATAAAGAACCCTATCATAATGAGCTATTATAGTGGCAGAGACACTCAAGACAAACACAAAAGTAAAGAATTACTTAAAAGTTTTACCAAAAAATGCCTCAGAGAAAAATATAGCTTGATTGCATACTTAACTAGAATCCCTAGAAAAGATAAAACAAGATTTGAAAAACAGAAGAATTGAAAAATAGGTTGTTTCTTTTTTTGTTGTTTATAAACGGAATGACGTGTTTGAATAAAAAAAATGAAAAAGAAATGACCTAAGGAAGAAATGATTGGAAAGGGATGTAATAGCTTGGCTTAAGATTTACAAAACCTTACCCAAGTAACAAACTCTTTGAAAATTAAAATGACCCAAATAGATGCAAATAAATTCATGAGGCAAAAAGAAATATTAAAACAAAATCAACAGGTTAAAAAACAGAAAACCCTTTGATCCAGTAATAACACTCCTAGGGTTATATCCCAAAGAGATCATAGAAATGGGAGAAAGACCCATATGTACAAAAATGTTTATAGCAGCTCTTTTTGTGGTAGCAAAGAATTGGAAATTAAGGGGGTACCCATCAATTGGGGAATGGCTGAACAAGTTGTGGTATATGCATGTTATGGAATACTATTGTGCTATAAGAAACAAGGAGCAGGCAGTCTTCATATTTACCTGGAGAGGCTTAAAAGAACTGATGCTGAGTGAGAAGAGTAGAACCAGGAGAAATTTGTACACAATGACAGACACAACGTATGTGTGATGACCAACTTTGATAGACTGGACTCTTCTCAACAATGCAGTGATATAAGTCAATCCCAAAAGACTCATGATGGAGAGAAATATGTGCCTCCAGAGAAAGAACTAGAAAGAACTAAGTTTATATCCAGGTGGAAGCAAAATACCTGATTTTTTTCCTTCTCTTATTTGGTTTTATGTCCTCTTTACGATTTTTCATTCCAGCTGGTACAATCCGTCCTTATAACCTGACTAATATATAATGTGAAAGTATTTACAGATCCTATACTTGACTATAAGCCGCCATGGGAGGGGAAAGGGGAGGGAAGGGGACAAAATGTGAATTCAAGGAATTGTGGAATTGAATACTGTAAACTAAAAGGAAACAAACAAATTAATAAAAAAAAAGAAAAGAAAAAAATAAAAAAATAAAAAATACAAAACAGAAGAAAATGTAATGTATCTCATAGCAAAACAATGAAGTTTAAAAATAGAAAAAGGAGAAAAAATTAAGAATCATTGGAGTAACTGAACTTCATGACAAAAATAAGAGCCTAGACATTTTATTTCAAGAAAAATGGAAAGAAAATTGTCCATATCTCCTAAAAACATAGCACAACATGGACATAGAAAGAATCCACCCATCATCTCCTAAAAGAAATCTCTATGTGAAAGCTCTAAGCTACATGACAGCCAAAATCCAATGCTTCCAGGTAAAAGGAAAAAAAAGTATTGCAAACATCCAGGAAGAAAAATTAAAGTACCAAAGAGTCACAGTCAAAATCCTACCCAGTCTCACAGTGGAGAACTTGGAATATTATGTTCCAGAAGAAAAGGATATGGGCTTATAGCCAAAAATAACTTATCCAACAAAACTGATTATAATTCTACAGGAGAAAAACAAAACTTTAATGAAACAGAAGTCTTTCAAACACTCTACAAGAAAATATCAGAGCTTCATAGAAACTTTGGAGTTCAAGTACAGGGATGAAGAGAAATAAAAAACAAGGTAAATATGGATGCCCAATAATATGGGTGATGTCTTTTGATTCTTGTTTAAATTGGATTTAAGTGAGGCAGAGTTACTCAAAGTCATTGGCCTCACTCTCTCCAGAGTCAACACAGATCAGTGGCAGGAGACAATAAAGATGACTAATGATGATTCAAGATGCAGTGGATGACCTTGGCATTTTCAATGTCTAACCTAAGAACTCCTCAGCACTTGGTTCAGCTGCCTTCATGGCTGTTGGAATAAATTGTTCTCATCTGCCCATTTCACCAGGGGAAGGCTTCACATGCTTGGAGTAGACACTCCTCCTCCCCTTCCCCCCCTCCCCTTCCCCTCTTCCCCCCCCTCCACAACTCACCAGTGAATTTGAGTTCCCTTCATTATCCTCAACCTGGTTTAGTCTGTCTGCTAACATGGTTTACCGGAGTGTGATCACTGTGCAAACTATAGCTTCTTGGAGCCACGGGTGAGAGTTGGGTGGAACCAGTGAACACCAAAGGTGGAAAGTAGCCCTAAAAAGGACTGGGTAGTCATCATATCAGAGGTCCTAGTCTTCACTGAACACACCCTACACCCTGCACAATGATAAAGGGGTAAACAAGGATAAACTGCTTACATTCAAATGCTGAGGAAATTATATGTGTGTCATCTCAAAACCATATCATCATCAGCAGTCATAGAGGGAATCTGGATTGACAAGGCCTGGGAATAGTTCTGTTATGTCCTGATGATCTTAAGAAAAGAATAGTAAAACAGGGGAAGAGAAAAAAAATTGGGGAGAAGGGGTGAGAGGAAAGAAAGTTAAGGGGAAATTATAATCAGGGTATGTAAGTAGACATCTATACAAACAAAGAGGAGGAAGACATGAGAGTAGTGACTGACATAGGTCTCCCTCTCAGTTGAACTAATCAAAAGAAGGAAAATACATATATACAGTTGGACCCAGAAATACATTTCACTAATCAGAAAACTAGGAGGAAAAGGGGAGAAGGGGTAGGAGAAATTTGAAAGAAGATTGATTAAAGGAGGGATTAGTCCTATCCTATGCAAAACAAATTCTAAGTGTGTACAAAAATATTTATACTTCTTTTTGAGGTGGCAAAAATAGGAATCTGAGAAGTTGCGTATAAATTGGGAAACAAATGGAGGGGGCAGAGTCAAGATGGTGGAGTAGAAGAAGGTCCTCCTTGTGGCTCCAGCTTCCACCTTCCCCAATTCCTGTAAAAGGGAACTCTGAACAAACTTTGGAGCTATAGAACACACAAAAAGATATAGAGAAGCTAAGCTCCCACTGAGCGCAGCCTGGCAGGACAGCAGGAATCTGCCAACACAGTGCTCTGGGAGCCGAGCCCAACTCCATGCCAAGGTTTTACCTCCAGGGAGGGCCTAACCAGTGACTAGCTGCTGGGACTCCAGATCACCAGCAGCTGTGGCCGTTTCCAGATTTATCAACACATAGATGCTAAGGACAAAGTGAGAGGTCAGTGCACTGTGGACTTTGGGACCCAGGAGTTGGAAGTGCATTAAGCTTTTGCCCCCAGGGCTGAGTAGCCTCAGCTGTATAGCCCCCCCCCCCTGCACTGCCCCCCCGCCCCATAGACCCCCGCAACCCAGCTTCGGCTCCTGGCCTGCATAGTGTAGGGGTACCAAGCGATCAGTCTGAGGGGTGATTGCTCTTGCTTTAACCTGCTTGCATCTGGATTGCAGACTAGGGTGGAGGTCCTGGGGTATGTGTCCAGCTTGCCAGAGCATGTGGAGGCTTCAGCAAGGGCACCCAACTAATACCTCCAGCAGCTGAGAAAACACCAGTGTTTGATACAAAGTTCCCCTGTCTGGAAGCAGAGTTCTACTGTGGAAAAAAGCCCAAAAGTCAAGTAATTGAGTGGCAAAATGACCAGACAAAGGAAACAAAGCAAACAGAAGAACCCAACATTAGACTTCAATTTTGGGGGAAAAAAGGATCAAAGCATGGAACAGGAGGAAGACAGTGAAGTCAGAACTCCTGTACCAAAAGCTTCAAAGAAAAATAAGAGCTGGTTACAGGCCATAGAGGACCTTAAGAAGCAGATAAGAGAAGTGGAGGAAAAAATTGGGAAGAGAAATGAGAACAATGCAAGAAAATTACAAAATGAGAGTCAACAGCCTGACTGAGGAAAATCATACCTTGAAAAATAGACTAACTCAAATGGCAAAAGAGGCCCAGAAAGGCAATGAGGAGAAGAATACCTTAAAAAGCTGAATTTGCCAGATGGAAAAAGAATCTCAAAAGTTCAATGAGGAGCATCATTGCTTCAGAATTAGATTGGAGCAAATGGAAGCTAATGACTTTATGAGAAATCAAGATGCTGTTAAACAGATCCAATCAAATGAAAGAATAGAAGGCAATGTGAAATATCTCATGGGAAAAACCACTGACCTGGAAAATAGATCCCGGAGAGATAATTTAAAAATTATTGGACTACCTGAAAGCCATGATCAACGTAAGAACCTAGAAATCATCCTCCAGGAAGTTCTCAAAGAAAACTGCCCTGATGTTTTAGAACCAGAGGGTAAAATAGAGGTTGAAAGAATCCATCAATCACCTCATGGAAAAGATCCCAAAAAGAAAACTCCTAGGAATATTATAACCAGCTCCTGGAATTCCCAGATTAAGGAGAGAATATTACAAGCAGCCAGGAAGAAACAATTTGAATATTGTGAAAACACAATCAGGATAACCCAGGATCTGGCAGCTTCTACACTGAGGGATCGAAGGACTTGGAATATGATATTCTGGAGGTCAAAGGAGCTGGGATTAAAACCAAGAGTCACCTACCCAGCAAAACTGAGTATCATGTTTCAGGGGGAAATATGGTCATTCAGTGGAATAGAAGATTTCCAAGCATTCTTGCTGAAAAAACCAGAGTTGAATAGAAAATTTGACATTCAGATACAAGAAGCAAGAGAAGCATGAGAAGGTAAACAGGGAAAAGAAATCATAAGGAACTTATCAAAGTTGAACTATTAACATTCCTACATGGAAAAACAATAATTGTAACTGATGAAACTTTTCTCAGCATGAAAATAATTGAAGGTAATAGAAATATATATATATATATATATATGTATATATATATATATATATGAGAGTATATGGGTATATGAATACATATGTGAATGTGTGTATATATGTTTATAGGTACACATGGATAGAGGGCACAGGACCAATTTAATAGGAAGGGATGATACTTAAAAGGTGAAATTAAGAGGTGAGAGAGGAATATAATGAGAGGAGATGGGGAGAGACAGAATGGAGTAAACTCTCTCATATAGAAGAGGCAAGGGAAAATGGTTACAATGGAAGGGAAGAATAGGAAGGCAAAAGGAAATGGGTCAACCTTATTCTCATTGAATTTGTCTTGGGGAGGGAATGAAATACACACTAAATAGGGTATCTCACCCTACAGGAGAGTAGGGGGGAAGGAGATAAAAGGGAGGATAATGGAAGAGAGGGCAGGCTGGGGAGGAGAGAAGTTGGAAGCACCCACTTTTGAAAAGGGATGGAATCAAAGTAGAGAATAGAACAAGTGGGAGGTGGGATAGGAGGGAGGGAAATATAGTCAGTCTTTTACAATGTATCTACTATGTTATTGTTTCGCATTAGCCACATATGTACAACCTTCAATGAGCTGCTTATCTTCCCAGTAAGGGTGGGTGACAAGGGAGGAAGAGAATGAATCTGGAATTCCAAGTTTTAAAATAAAATTTTAAAATATACATATATATACTATTATTAATATTATTTTACACGTAATTGGGAAATAAGATATACAGATATTGGGGCATAGAGATCCACCATGCCCTACTGGAAAAGATGAAAGGAGTATGGGAGAAAATATGGGAGAGAGCAGATTGGAGGAGGGTTTATCCTGTGGGACTGGTATTTTTGGATGGTGGGTAGTGGAAAAACAGGGAGAAAATTGTTAACTCAAAATCTGGTGGAAATGAATGATGTAAATCAGAAGTTAATAAAGCATTTGAAAAAAGAAAAAAATAGTAGAATTGGAAAAAAAATTGGGAAACAAATGAATGTTAGGGTATATAAATTTGATAAAATTCTATTTTTGCTGAATTCTCATCAATGTAATAAAAAATTAGGATTTCAGAGGACTAATGATGAAAAGTGCTATCCATTTCCTGATAGAAAAGTAAAGGACTCAGAATACAGTATATGAAAAATATTTTTAACATGCTCAATTGAGATATTGATTTTGATTGACAATACATAGTTGTTGTAATGGGTAATGCGTAATCACAACGTTTGTGATTTGCCCAGGTCATACAATTCATTATAGGCACTTTGATGAAATGTCTCCAATATTGGACTTGGAATCAGAAGTTACAGTTTCAAGACCCAATTCTGTCACAACCTTCAGTTTCCTAAACTATCAAGTGACTAATGCTTACCATGCTTGTCTCACAGGATTACAGTAAAGATCAAATGAAAGGAGATAATATGAATACGATAAGAATGTAAAAAAAAATTTGGTAAACACTGCAAAGCATTCTTTCAATCTGTTTTTGTTGTTGTTAAAAGTTTTCCCTGTAGATATTTTATTTCAGTGGAATCATACAAAGCAGGCACTTAATAAATGTTTGTTGGCTTTAATTGAATTTATAACACTGGCTGAGTTACTGAAAAAACTAAATGTCTAACACTCTTGAGTTGAGTTCTAGATTAGGAATTGAAAGATGTGGGATTAAATCTTGCCTTTGACACTTATTCCTTGTTTGACTTTAATGTGTCATTTAACATATCTAGGCCTCAAGTTTTCACCCTCTATAAAGGAGAGTAATATCTAAGGTCCCTCCTAGCTCTAGGTCATATGATCTTATGATTCCCTAACAATTAAATCTTGCTGAAATGCTTGTTGTGACATGCAATTACCTAGGAAATAACTAGCATCAAAGGATATTTAACAATTGATCTCTGTTTATTCCTAACCTTTTTTTATTCACCTGAAATCAGACTTGCTGATATGAGAGAGTGCTTGTTCATTAAAATAAGAGTTTTGTTTGTGTTTTGTTGTCCAACCAGTAAGATTAAGTGTCAGAGATAATTTATGATAGGTCAGAGATTAGCAGAATGATAGGTCACCTAAACCTGTAGGAGCACGGAAAGGGTGAAAATGAATGAGTGTTAACACATGGCTATTAAACATTGGATGCTCAAGATCATCTGTGTCATTCCTTGACATATTTCCATCTAGACAGATAGATAGATAGACAGATAGATAGATAGATAGGTAGATGAATAGATAGATAGAGATGAATGGATAGATGGATGGAGATCAATAGATATAGGTAACTATAACTATACTAGTACAATTAGACTAGCTATAGCTAGATAGATAGCTTTGTGGACAGAGAGAGAGAGAGAGAGAGAGAGAGAGAGAGAGAGAGAGAGAGAGAGAGAGAGAGAGAGAAGTGAGCTTTGAATACTCTGAGAAAGGACAGCTGTTACCTCATGAGTTGATGTTCTTAGGTTATGCATCCAAGTGAAAAATATGTAATTGGGCAATTAGAATAAATCATTATGCATGAATTTCAATTAAAATAAAGAGGTTTAAATATCAAGAACAATTCAATGTATGTTATTATTTAAGAAAGATACAGGAAATGAGATAACATTTAAAGCAAGAATTAAAGAAATTTAACTTTCTTTGCCATGGTCCTGACTGATTTCCATTATTTCTCTTTGACAGTTATTATCAACTTAATGTACAGTTGCTAACCTGCTCCTACCCTTCCCTTGAATCTGAATGCTCAGCAGCTCTAATCATATCCTGTAGTAGTAGATGATGTTTACATGCTGACCCAGATGCTCTTGTGCTTTGAGGCTTAAAGCATCAGAGAAAAGCAGATCCTTCCCTTAGGATTTGAGTCTTTGAGAACTGTTCACACCCTATAGTTTATCTGCTGACCCAGCTGCTCTGGTGCTTTGAGGCTTGAAGTATCAGAGGTAAGCATGAATAGACCACTTCAGATGTGGAAGAATTGTAACTTCTAGAATGCTGGAACCAAAAGTTTTCATTTTATTGACTGTTGTACTTAGGTTATCTCCCTATGCCCCTAGCTATTCATGCTGGGATAGATAAAAAGCCTTGTTTCCCAGGTGACCCATACCAATACTACCAGAATGATGGTGCTAGAATCTCTTTGTAAATTTGTTATAATGTCAGAGTCATCCCTCCTCAAAACTACTTCATATCTGTTTTATGTCTTCTTTCCATCTCTTTGTGATAGCTTAATCAATATTACATAGGATCAAAGATATTGAACTGCAAATGATTTCTTGGAGGTTACCCAGTTTAATATCCTCATTTCATGGATGAAAAAACTGAGGCTCATAGAGGTTGTTACTTGCTTAAAGTTACATAAATAGAAAGTGGCAAATAAAAAGTGGCTACTCTAAATCCAGCATTCTTTTTATCACACAGTGGTGCCTTTAATTTTGTAATTTTTGTCAGAACTCCTCATATCAGTCTTGCTTAAATATCTTTTGAAGAGCCTTTATCTTTTACCCCTTATCTAAATATCTTAAATCATTTTGGAAGGTATTTTTTTGTTCAGTTGTTTTTCAGTTGTTTCTTACTGTTCAAGATCCCATCTGGGGTTTTCTTGGCAAAGATACTTAGAGTGAATTGTTATATACTTCTCCAGCTCATTTTACAGATGAGGAACTGAATCAAGCAGAGTTAAGTGACATGTCCAGGGTCACACAGCTTGCAAGTGTCCAAAGGCAGATTTGAACTTAGGAAGATGAGTGCTCTTGACTTTAGGCCTGGTATTTTATCCACTTCACCACCTAGCTGCCTTTGGAAGGTATAAAGTCCAGCAAAACATTGCAAGAAGTCTGAGTATTCAAAGCAATAGTTTTCCCACATAGGTGGTCATGCCCTAGAGTATATCTGAGTTACTTTACAAATTCCTAATTCAGTTCAGAAGATTTCTGTTACTCCAAGGAGACCAATGCTGAAGATTTGTTTTCTTCAGGACTTCATAATCATCTCCTTCCAGCCAGTCCTTGGAGGCTTTTCATCAAAAGATTGACCACTAGTTAATGCATTCCTTGGCCACAGTAACTCATGAAACTATTTAGTAAGGTTTGTAGGCCTTTTATTCTGAATCAGTGAAGGCAATACCCACAGTGAAAATAATCACAGGTCTTTTATAGTCTTGAAGGAGATAAATGGTGTAGAAATAAATGAAGGAGGGATCACTTCAGTAGTTTGCCTAAATAGAAAAGAAATTTATCTTCTGGAGAGGTGATGTGCCAGTGTAAGTGTCTTATAGAGACTACCCAGTAAGCATGTAAGCTGAATACACATTGCATAATAATACTTGGATATTGGTTCACTTAGAAATTCAAGTTTTCAATTAAAAGGAAAAAAAGCAGAAAAGACTAAAATGTATCTCCTTAAAGATTAGCATCAAAGTTTCGAGTATTGAGCTGGAAAATAGTACAACTACTATTTTATTCACATAATTAGTCAGTGATTAAACATGAGACTTGTTATAGCTATCATGAGTACCATTGGGCTAGCACAGTCTGTTTGGAAGAAAAGTGCTTTTTTTTAGGGAGAAATTAACAGGAGAAGAGGATATGTGTACCCTAGAGTAGATGGTGTTAAGTTGAGGCAGAAAGAAGGATACCACTGAAAGCTAAGAGGAACAGTATTAAAAATGATCTCATCAAGTTGAAACAATACAAAAGAACAAATAAAATTCTATTAATTTAATAGAGGTAAAATTAAATCCTGAACTAAAGTCCAAAATATCAGTTCTATAAATACAAGATTGACTAGGCCTGGTTTTATCGATTTCATATGGAAAATGCTTGGTAGGGTCTTAGTTGACTCCAAGTTCAGCAACAATTAAGTGTAGGATGTAGCTGTTAATAAATCTAATAAAAGCTTATTCGACTTTCATTAGATAATATAGTGCCCTTCATTAAACCTAATGTAATGCCAAGCAAAGACAACTTCCCAAGGTTCAAAATACCAGCATAGGTGCTCTCCATTTTATTCAGTGAAAAATTAAGAACAGAGAAAATCAAAATATAGCATAATTCCAAAATACGGCATTCACCAAGTATAACTCAATAATCTCCAAGTACTACTCCACCCCTGGACATTATAATTCATTTAGTCAATCACAAAGTCCCTCTTCTCAAATGGAGATTAGTTTCCAATCATAAGTAAAGTACATTCTTTTGGTCAATCACAGAGCACAAAAAAGTCAAAAGTTCCCCACCCTTGGATCACAATTGAATTTACCCCAGAGTTACAAAAAGCTTAAGCACAGCATTTAATACCCAAAGAGAGGTATTTTCTTCATATTTACCCAAGGCAAGTTCTCAGCAATCTCTGCTCCTGGGAAGACAAAGCTTAGCAAGGCCACAAGATACATTGTCAGTGTCTTCATTAATTCATTCTCTGTCTGCAGAACAGTCCTAGAACCCCTGCAAACATCAGCAAAACCCTCTTCCAGGATTTCTGTAAACATACAACAAGAAAATCCTTCTTTAGGGCTTCTGAACCAACAGAAAGTTTCTAGAACCTCTGCAGCAACTGCATTGGCCTTCACCAGTGGGCACAATTCACTCTCTGTCTGCAGAACAGTCTCAGGAGCTCTGAACCAACAGCCAGGTTCCAGAACCTCTGCAACAACAGGACTGTCTTTCACCAGTGAGCAAATCTGGCAAAACAACATCAAAACAGACAGACAAAGTACCAGCATAACAGCCATGTCTCTTCAGTCTTTGGCAGCTCTGGGTGGCAGCTCTCAAAAGTCCTGGGCAATTCAAACTGGCCCTCAGCAATCCTCTCCATCTCTCTCTGCCTCCAAGATGCTGCTTCAAAAAAGTTCTTCTGTCTCTCTCTGTTTGTGTCTCTCTAAATTCACGTCACCAGATCCTCCCAGTTCAGCCCTCTCTTTCATGTCAACAAGTCCATCCCACAAGTGGGATTCACAAGCTTTGGGTTTTAACACAATCAATTAAAAAACCATGTCAATACAGAGGGATCTTTAAATTCCATTACTATTACACCTAGTTCTGATTCTTCATTGTGTCATGGAGGTAACCATGGTATAAGGCTCATGAAAGTGAAAATCTGGTCCTACCAAGATGGGGAGTCTTCCAGAAGCTTCCAGAATTGATCAAGTGACAGAATATCATTTATGGATGAAATTACCATGGCTCAGAAAGGCAGGTCCCTTGCCTGAAGTTTGACAATGAGATATTAAACTTTTCTCTCTTTTTTTTCATTTAACAACTCATTAAGCTATCTATTAACATGTAGAAGGTTTCACAATACTCATTAGTAGAAGAAAAATACTGATGAAATCATAGGTCATTTTAATCCCTAAAGAAATATCATTATAAAGTGTAGAAACAATCTTGCTATTCATAGTCACATCTAAGGAAATGTTGCGTGAATAAGAGAAACCTTGCAAGAATATCATAAACACTTTGGAAGGCTGCCATTTGGAGAAGAGGTTGGACTCATTTTGCTTAGAAACAGAGGGCAGAACTAAGAACAATAAGAGGTAGACTTCAGCTGAAGGTGAGGAAGAAGAAGTATGGTATAATATAATGAGCACTGAATAAGGAATCAAGAAGCCAAGATTCAAAACCTTGTCCTGCTACTGCCTATGTATGTAGTCCTGACAAATTATTTAAGTTTTGGAGGCTTTACTTTCCTCATCTGTAAAATAAGGGGATTGAAACAGGTACTTTCCGATGTCTTTCAACTCTAAGTCCATAATTCCATAATAATTATAGTTCCCTTGAAGTTCAAAGGACTGCCTTGGTAGGTAAAGAATTATCTTTTTTTATCTTCTCTTAAATGATACTTTCTGGTGGGTTTTTAAAAAAAATATCACCATTGTTTTCAAATACAGTCCTTACCCTCCTTCCACCTGCTTCAGCAAGGATCCTTTGTAGCAAAGATTTTAAGAAGAAAGATTGGGGGGGCGGGGGGGGAGCAGTTCAGTAAAGCCAATGAACACATCAACATGAAAGTAAATGTAATATTACACTTCCATAGTTTCCCACTTCTGCAAAGATATAAAAGAGAAACATTTTCTCAACTTTCCAATGAATTTTCAAGTACAGGACCAATTACTACTTTTTAGAGATATTATAGAGAATTTTTGTTCAGATACTAGCTGGACTACCTAACCTCCAAGGTCTCTTCCAAATATAAGATTCTATTGTTCTAATTATAAAATGATTGTTATGGTTTCTGTTGCCACCGCAACAGGCTCAGTCCATAGAACATCCATATAGTCAATTCTCGCCCCCCACGGTCACTACTTTCTCCCTAGAGATACACTAATTAGACAGAATGGCTGAAATTTTCAAGGATCATTACACATAGTGTTCGGTGCATGTAAAAGGTTTCTGCTGCTGCACAAAGCCAACATTACAATGAGACCCACAGGCAAATAGGTTCTGTTCTTTGTTTTGAAAAATGGTTGCAAACTTTTTATCTTACAAACAAAACACTAAATAAAGAAATCTGGTGCACTTGGAAATGAGAAAATTGAGTATAAGTCATGTAGAAACCTGCCAAATTCAGGGGTATATGAATATGGGCAGATGATCTTTACCTCAATCACTGGCTCCTATTGGAGACTATTCCCATCCCTTAATTTTTAATGCCTTTTCTGCCTAACTGTACCTTTCATTCTCATTAGAATGTAAGTTCCTAGAGGGCAGGAACCGATTTTGCTTTTACCTTTGTTCTCCAACATTTAGCATAGTGTCTAACAGCATTGGGTAAGAATTGGACCTAGGTTGTAACCCCTGCATGAAGAAATTCCATCCACCCAATACTGGTTACCACTTTTTGGCAATTCAGAGAGTTGTTTAGAGTTCTGAAAGTCTCAGTGATTTTTCCAAGGTCACTGGGTCATCATGTAACAGAGACAGGACTGGCACCCAATCTTCCTGTCTCCCCAAGGCTGGTCCTTTTTTCCCTTCATAATGGCCACCTTTCAATGAGTACATAGTAAACAGTTAATAAATGCATCAACAATGTAACTCACAGTTCCTAAGACCCTCCTGCCCCTGGGGTAACTCCGTACTGATTAGGGAGAATAGTGGGTAAACCTTTTTAGAAAGGTTTGGGAGAATCCTTCCAAGATCTTCCATCTAAAGAGGAGGTCCAGGGTAGTCATTTTATAATTTCCCACTAGGAAGTAGGACTTCAGCATAATCTCCCCCATCCCTTTTACATGCCCCACTTTTTAACTTCTTTTTATGTTTTGCTTTTTCCCATTAGATTGTGAACTTTTTGAGGTCAGGGATTGTGTTTCTTTATATCCCTAGCCTTAATACAATTCCTGGCACATAGTAGGCACTTTATAAATGCTGCTTGATAATAGATTTGTTGCTATGAAAGCCTCCATTTTTTTTAAGGAATTGGGGTTAAGTAACTTGCTCAAAGTTACATGGCCAGGTGTTTCTGGGTGGGTGCTAAGTGTCTGAGCCCGGGATTCGATTCCCCAGGTCATCCTGACACTGGGGCCAGTGCTCTTACTCACTATGCTACCTGGCCACCCCCATTTTTTTTCTATGGCAATTTTTGCCAAATATTGAAGTCATTAAAATAGTAGAAGTTTCTCCTAATCCAGGGAGCTAGCACATAAAACTATATAAGTATTTTGAAAACACAATTTCCATTTATATTAGAGAGTATAAACACTTCTGAAATACACAAACACACATACACACATACACACACATGCATACTTCAGTTTGATTAAGGCAGAAGTTCTTACTGAAATATTTAATCCTGGGAGCAAGAGAATAAAAGAGAAGCAGAGTAATTTATGTAATTTCACAAAAACCATCAGTCAATATAGCTTTTTGACATATCTACTCTAATCCTCATAAGCAGAAAACTGGCAATTATATATAACTGACATTTGAGATCAGAACATTTTGCATATATAATTTAATTTACTCTTTAAAGCAGGTATCATTATCCCCATTTTACTGATGAAGAAACTGGGGCTTACTGCAGTGAACAGACTTGTCTAAGATTATATGGCTGGTGAGTGGTAGATCAGCCCTACTCAAACCCAGATCTTTCAGTGACAATCCTTATGATGGTTACATTTCAACAAGTGACATCTTTGAGAGCTCTAGAAACTATTTGTAACAATTTATCATTAGGTTTCTTTGAATAATTTCTTCTAAAGTATAACAACTACACATGGTATAAAACTCTAAATGATGTTTTAATATTGTCTTTATATGATAAAGCTTTTAAAATAAGCTTTATATAAGTTAAATAATTTATTCCCTCCATTCCCAGCATAATAAAAAGAGTTCTAGTATACAAAAGAATTAGAATGGATGTAATCTATTCTAAGCTTCCAGGGGCAATGAGACTAACAATTTTCTTTCAAAATCATCTTAAAAGGATTTTCTCTCTGTCTTTTTTCTTTTCAAAGCCAGATTTCTACAGGGTCAGCCTTAGAGAAGCAGCTCAGTGTAGTGGAAAAGGCATAGAATTGGAAGTCAGAAGGCTTATGTTTAAGTCCCAGAGATGCTATGTGCTTTTTATTTTTTTTTGAGAAAATTAAAAACAAATTTATTAACACACCAATGCAGAACAGATTGAAACCAAGCACTCTTTTTAAAGTTATGAGCAAGCATCTTCTATAAAAGACCAAAGGTATTTTGATTAGGTCATGCAGTCATGAGGAGGTGGGATTAGTGCAGCTTCAGCTCTTCTCTAAGTATTTTGATTGGATCACATTTTCAATGAGGAGATAGGGTCAGTGAAGATATGTAGCAATTGCTGCCACGTGCACATTATGAGGAGATGGAATTTTACTAAGGAGATATGGTTAGATCAGATGTAGAACCACCTTCTCTTGTAGGACTTCCCTGTCCAAATTCAAGAAAAGTTAAAACATGGGTCATCTCTTCCTGTTGTACTTTGTTGGTAATGTATAGACATATTGATGACTTTTGTGGGTTTATTTTATATCCTGCAACTTTTATGAAGTTGTTAATTATTCCAACTACATTTTTTATTTATTCTCTAGAATTCTCTATGTATATCATCTGCAAGAATAATAGTTTGTTTCCTCATTGCATATTCTAATTCCTTCAATTTCTATTTTCTTTCCCCACATCTTCCCTTTTATTATAAAAGTTTTTTCCTTTCATACCTCTTTGATGTGAGATAACCTTCCCTCTTCATTCTCCCTTCCCCCTTCTCCCAGTGCATCCCCCTTTCTCCTCCCTTAATTTTATTTTTTAAATCATCCCCTCACAGTCATCTCACACCTGTGACCTCTGTTTACTCTTTGTAACTTCTCAAATAATGATAAAGTTATTAGGAGTTATAATTATCTTCTTCCCATGTAGAAATGTTAATAGTTTAACTTTATTGAATCTCTTATTATTTCTCTTTCCTGTTTACCTTTTTGTGCTTCTCTCTAGTCTTGTATTTGAAAGTCAAAGTTTCCATTCACCTCTGGTCTTCCCTTCAGGAATACTTGAAAGTCACTTATGTCATTAAATATCTATTTTTCCTCTGAAGGATTTGCTTAGTTTTGCCAGATAGGTTATTCTTTATTGTAATATTAGAGCTCCTCTGCTTTCTGGAACTGGATATCCCACCCAAGTAATCTGATCCTTTAATATGGAAGCAGCTATGTCTTACATGATCCTTACTGGACTCCGTAATATTTGAATTGTTTCATTTTGACTGTTTACAATATTTTCTTCTTGACCTGGGAGCTCTGGAATTTGGCTATAATATAATATAATAATATAGATATATTATATCTAGGATTTTTTTTTCAATCATAGCTTCCAAGGAGTCCATTAATTCTTAAATTATCTCTCCTCAATCTATTTTCTAGGTTTGATGTTTTTCCAATGAGGTATTTCCCATTTTCTTCTGTTTTCTCATTCTTTTGATTTTGTTTTACTGTGTCTGGGTGTCTTATAGAGTCATTAGCTTCCACTTGTCCAAGTAATTACATTTTAAAGATAAATTTTATGTCTGTTTTTAGTTTACAATATTCATTTTTTTAAAAAGCAATTGGGATTAAGTAACTTGCTCAATGTTACACAGCCAGTTATTTTGTGTGGGTGCCAAGTATCTGAGGCCGGAACCGATCCCAGGTCTCCCAATGCCAGGGCCAGCACTTTTACTCGCTGTGCCACCTGGTCTCCCCTTACAATATTCATTTCAACAGGATTTCAAGTTAAAAATTTTCTCCCCATTGGTCCCCTACCCACCACCACAAAATAACAATCCCACTGAATACCCGTCCCCCAATCTGATCTCTCCTATATCCTTCTCTATGCTCCCTCTGACATTCCAATAGGGCAAGATAGATCTCCATACTACAGTACCTGTATATCTTATTTCCCAGTTGCATATAAAATAATGATGATGTTATTTTTAAAAAATTGATTTTAAAATTTTGAAGCTAATTTAATTAAATTTAAACTTTGAAAGATTCTTTCACTTATTCCCTCATCTTCCACACTTACTGGAAAGATAAGCAATTCAATATAAGTTGTATGTGTGTAGTTACACAAAACATTTCCATAGTGGATATATTGTGAAAGACTGACTATATTTACCTCCATCTTATTCCACTCCCCATTTATTCTATTATCTACTTTGACTCTCTCCCTTTTCAAAAGTTTATGCTTCTAACTACCCTCTCCAGCAATCTGCCCTCCCTTCTATCAACCCCCTTCTTTTACCCTTCCCCCCTACTTTCCTGTAGGGTAAGATACCCAATTTAGTGTGTATGTTATTCCCTCCTTAAGTCATATTCAGTGAGAGTAAAGTTGACCCGTTCCCTTTTGCCTTCCTGTTCTTCCCCTCCATGGTAACAGTTTTCCCTTGCCTCTTTTATATGAGATAATTTACCCTGTTATGTCTTTCTCTATCTCCTCTCATTATTTTCCTCTCTCACCTCTTAATTTTATTTTTTAAATATCATCCCTACCTATTCAATTGATCCTGTGCCCTCTCTCTATGTATACATGCACACATGTGTACACACACTTACATATGTATTCATATGCACATACGCCTCCTATAAAGACATATATATATGTATACATATATATATATACATTTATATTCCCTCCAACTATCCTCATACTGAGAAAAGTTTCATAAGCTACAATTATTGTCTTTCCATGTAGCAATGTACATAATTCAACTTTTATAAGTTCCTTATGATTTCTTTTCCCTGTTTACTTTCTCATGCTTCTCTTGCTTCTTGTATCTGAATGTCAAATTTTCTATTCAACTCTGTTTTTTTCATCAAGAATGATTGAAAGTCCTCTATTTCATTGAATGATCATGTTTTCCTCTGAAGCATTATATTCAATTTTTCTGGGTATGTAATTCTTGGTTTTAATCCTAGGTCCTTTGACCTCCAGAATATCATATTCCAAGCCCTTTAATCCCTTAATGTAGAAGCTGTCAAATCCTGTATTATCCTGATTGTGTTTCTACAATATTCATATTGTTTCTTCTTGGCTGCTTGTAATATTTTCTCCTTGATCTGGGAATTCTGGAACCTGGCTATAATATTCCTAGGAGTTTTCTTTTTGGGATCTTTTTTAAAAGGCAATCAGTGAATTCTTTTAATTTCTATTTTGCCCTCTGGTTCTAAAATATCAGGGCAATTTTCCTTGAGAATTTCTTGAAGAGTGATTTCTAGGTTCTTTTTTTTTAATCAAGGCTTTCAGGTAGTTAAATAATTTTTAAATTATCTCTCCTCGATCTATTTTCCAGGTCAGTGGTTTTTCCAATGAGATATTTCACATTGCCCTCTATTTTTTTCATTTGTTTGGATCTGTTTAATAGTATCTTGATTTATCATAAAGTCATCGGCTTCCATTTGCTCCAATCTAATTCTGAAAGAATTATTCTCTTCAGTGAACTTTTGAAATTCTTTTTCCATCTGGCAAATTTGGCTTTTTAAAGTATTCTTCTCCTCATTGGCTTTTTGGGCCTATTTTGCCATTTGAGTTAGTCTATTTTTTAAGATGTTATTTTCTTCAGTCAGTTTGTTGACTTTCTTTTCATGATTTTCTTGCATCATTCTCATTTCTCTTCCCAATTTTTCCTCCACTTCTCTTACTTTATTTTCAAAATCCTTCTCGAGCTCCTCCATGGCATATAACCAATTCATATTTTTCTTGGAAGCTTTTGGTGTAGGAGTTCTGATTTCATTGTCTTCCTCCTGTTCCATGTTTTGTCCCCAAAGAAGGAATCTAAGATTTTATTGCTATGCTTGCTTTTCTTCCTTTGCTTGCTCATGTTGCCACTCAATTGCTTGACTTTTGAGTTCTTTGCAACAGTAGAACTCTGCTTCCAGAAGGGACAGCTTTGTCCCAAATTGCTGATGTTTTCTCAGCTGCTGGAGCTATTAGTTGGGTACCCTTTCTACAGCCCCAAAAGCTCTGGCTCACTGGTTACACACTCCAGGACCTCCACCCAAGACAGCAATCCAGATCCGAGCAGTTTAAAGCAAGAATGATTACCCTCTGAGTGGCCACTTGTTCCCCCTACAATCTGCAGGCCAGGAGCTCCAAAGCAGCCACATGGAAGTGACTGCACAGCTGCAGAGCCTCCATGGCTTCATGCCTTCTCATGCCAGGGTGGTGGCTACACCACGCTCCTAGTCCTCCTCAGTTCCAACAGAGTTCTACACTGACCTTTTACTTTGTCTTTGGCATTTCTGGATTGATAATTCTGGAAACCACACAGCTGCTGGTGAACCACTCTCTCTAAGTCCTTTCCAGCTGCTGCTGGTTGGGAATGCCATGAGGCCAAAACACAAGCTCATGAGTGGCTGTGCTCAGCTTCCAGCATGCTGAGATGGACCCTTCCTGTCAGCCTGGGTTGCCTTCAGCAGGAGATTTGTTTTTCTCTGTCACTTTGTGGGTTCGGTAGCTCTAAAGTATGTTTAGAGTCATATTTTATAGGTATTTGAGGTGATTATGAGGGGAGCTCATGGAGTTTTCCCGCTTCTACACCTGCCATCTTGGTTCTGCCCCAGTAATCACATTTTTTAAGGGATTGTTTTCTCCACTGAGCTTTTGTATCTCTTTTTTCCATTTGGTTAATTCTACTTTTTTTTTCCTAAATCATTTCAGCTTTAATAGACTACAACATTGATTAAAAAGGTGTGGCAACATTAGGCTTTTTCATTTTAGGTTGATTGCCACCAAGTACAGAGAAGAACACAGGCAAATTGAGACTGGATTCTAAGAAGCAAATGTAAAAGGAGTAATTTTAAAGTTGTAACAATGGGTTAAGAGAGTCAAAGATTTGAACTCTTCTTGAATGAGGTCTCCTAGATGTAGGAAAAGGTTCTTGGGTCAGAGTCCTTGGTGGCTGCCATTGTTTGGTGGATTGTTAATTCATAGGATCAGTTGTGCTTGTTGGGTCATGAGAACCTTGAATCTCTTTTTGATAGTTATACAGTGTCTTGAGTACTTGTCTTCTGGAGAGAAACTGGCTGGGTGAGCTGAACATGTCTGTTGTCCTGCAGGATTTGGTTTTTTCTTTTAGGGTGTAGACCCTGTCCCCTTTTTCATTGAGGTAATACTGTAGAAACTTTGTGGCTAATTCACTTTGAAAACTGGATACGCCTAGTTACCCTGTAGTCACCAGCACTAGCAATTCTTTTGGCCCTGGAACTATGACTGGGTGCCCCTCTCTCCTGCAGACATAATTGTTAGTCCTTCCCTTTTTCTTGGAATTGAAACCAGGGTCCCTATTCCCCTATGAGTGACCACAAGCATTCCTCTCCATCCTGTAACCATGACCAGACCACAAGTGCTATTTGTCCTTTTGACCCTGGTACTCTGACCCAGAATGGCATATGGTCAATGCAACAAGGTCTTGAACATAGCACCAGCAAAGTTTCCCTTGAAATATCCTTCTTACCAGTTGTTTAACCTCACCCATACTCCTACCATCTGTGGACTGAGAGTTTTTGAAGCTGCTGCCACTGCTGCCAATGCAGCCACCTCCTAGGCCCACTGTTGTCTTTCCAGAGCATGACCTGTACTGCATTGTCTGCCCTGCACCCCAGGCCCACCTAGCTATCAATGTGGTGGGAGAGACCTTTCATGGTGACCTCCTAAGATGTCTTACGATAGAAATTTTTTCTTAATTTTAAAAATTATTATTATTTTTAATAATTCTTTTTAAAACTTTGAGTTTTGAATTCTCTCCATCCCTCACACTCCTCCCTACACACTGTGAAGGCAAGAAATCTAACATCAGTTATACATGTGAAATCATGCAAGACACATTTCTATATTAAATATGCTGCAAAAAAGCAAGAAAAAGTGAAAAAAATATGCTTCAATCTGTACTTAGACTCCATCAATTCTTTCTCTGGAGGAGGATAGCACTTTAGAAAATTGTTTCACCTAATTTTTTGGTGATTCTGCTACTCCAGAATTTAATTTGAGATGTTATTTTAGGTTTGTTTGGAGAGAGAGCTTGGCTGAATGCTTCTCTCCTCCACCATCTCATCTTATTTCTTAATCATATTCTTAACTAATATTTCACTGAATCTTTCCTATACAGATTTCCTTATATTACTAATTTTTACTTCTGTAGTTGCATAATCTATTTCAATTTAGGTAACTTAGTTACTACTTTACCAAAACAGTTACATTCTGTTGAATCATTTCAAACCAGATTTACTTCTACTTATTCTCTAACAGAAGAAATCAACTTCTATGAAAAGAAAAGTACCTATCACCCTTTAGGAAAAAGATGAGAGGTGGGTGCAGTTGGCATTCAATCTTAACCCTAATAGAAAATCTCAAAAAAATTCACTAAGATGTTTTAACGGTTAAAAAAATAAAACATCATTTCAGAAATTTGCAGAGAAAATACTATATTTCAGTTATAATTTTAGTGTCTGGTTTATAATGCCATAAAGTTCTGTAAACTAAGAAAAAGACTTCCTTTCTTTTCTTGTCTTTTTCTTATCTCTGCACTTTCCAGTCTGGCCAGGGTTGTGAAGGAAAACAGAAGAAAAAAATCTCAGTTACTAATATTTGGGAGAACTGTTTTGAGATTCTACCCTCCTAAACTCCCTGTGAGTCCTTGTCTCATGGCAGTTTTTTAAAATGGATTTAAGTATTTCCCTTCAAAGTTCTCCAAGGTAATAAAAAACCTGTACATACTAGAGAAGTTCTGAAATGGAACCCCACCAAGCCAAACTCACTGCTTATATTGCTCCTTCTTAGAGCTCACCAAGAATTTTAGTTCCTTCTCTGATAATTTCCTTCAAAAATTATTTCTTAAGTGTGCCACTGTCTTTTGTTTTTCTTTTTCTTTTCTCCTAGTCTCTAGATTCTTCAAATTTGATTTTAAACTGTGCATTTAAAAATGATCAAAAGTCCTATAATTATCTAGCCAAATTTATTTCTGATCATTATAAGTCCTGGTTATTGAGTCTTCTCTGTGCTGGACATTTCTTGTCAAAGTATCAGGTTTTTTTTTTTCTTTTCCCAAGCTTTTAACAGATTTTAACTTTTAACAGATTTAACAGCCTAAAAGGGAGATAACAGGAGGTTTATTCTATGCCAACCACATATTGATACTAGCATCCCTTTAACTTTTCTGTTCCTAGGTAATTTAATGTTGGGTAAGGACCTATACTTACCAACTACCCTTGTCCATGTACATCTGTTCCTTTTTTTATGCACAAATAAGAAAGAATTAGTTTGGGTCTGGGACCTATTTGTCCATGTCCTTCCTGGGTTTGTGGAAATTAAATTCTCCAGCTACTTCATGGCTAACAAACTGCCAGGAAGAGTCTACTCTGACCCATGATCAGGTAAAGACATGACTGCCAGTTGCAGGGGTGGAGTAGGCTCATTCTCAGCAATAGTCATGGGTGAAGGCACCATTGAAAAATCCTCCTGACTGGCTCACCAGGTTGTTAAAAAGAAAATTCTATGTTTGGATCTTCATCCTGATGAAAGAGGCAAAAATCAGGGGGGAAATAAGTAATAAAAGGAATTTATTAGCACACCAAAGGATTGGTGGATTAGCCAGTAGGCCTACCTAAGCTATGTGCTTTTGAGCAATCACCTGATTTCTTGGACACTCATTTCTATTATCTATAGAGTAGGGATGGTAATACCTGCCCAAATACTTCACAGAATTTTTGTGAGAACCAAGTGAGCTGCTAAAAGGGAAAGGATTTTGTAAACTATAAAAATTATTTTTAAAATTATTATATGTACCCCATGTCCAAAGGCCATTTGCCTAAGATTATCTTCATTGTTGATAATTAATTATTCCAGGTCTGTGTGGTGAGTGGTGTTGGCAAGAGCTTGAAAAAGTAGACATCCTTGTCTACTGGTTTCCAGCTTTGAGACAGAAGACATGTAATTCCAGATTTTTTTTTCAGGGAGAGGTCCCTAAAGTATGAGAAAGACTCTGGGAAGAAGCAAATATGCACAGTAGCTGAAACCTTGATCCTGTCCCTATTCTCAGCAGACTACTGCAGAGATTTCATGGAATTTTCCCATAACTGAGATCCAGGACTCTCTTTTGGTTGAACTGAGATATCATAGACTCTGCAAGAAAGTTTATTTACTTCATGTATTATCTGGTAAATTTTCACCTGTATAACTTCTCTGACTTCTATATGCTATTGGCTTGAACAATTGGGTTTATTTACTATTCACTATGTGCAGCCTTTGTGTAACTGGCATTTGTTGGGAAGAGAGTCCAGTCTAGTACATAAAACTTTTTCCCAGTTAAGAGATGATGATGAAGTTCATGGTTTAAATCTAAAAATTATTTCTCCTAAACCATAAGTTATCAAAGTGTAGCCCAGGGACATTCAGAGATGTCCTCCAGACCCTTTCAAGGGGTACAGAAGGTGAAAATTATTTTCATAATATACTAAGATGTTCTCATTTATAATATGGTAAATATTGATAGATATAATCAAAATAAAATCTCTTTGCAGGGGTCTTTAATAATTTTTAAGAGATTAGAGTAATTCTGAGACCAAAAATATTTGAGAAAGAAAATGTTTTGTGGGAGTACAGAGATATATAATTTTATTCTGGTTCCTACATTCTGAGAAAACCTGTGACCCACCTCTGGCAATGATCTTTGTTTTCCTCCCTGGTAAGAGTATAACCATGGTGGAGACTGGTGTGTGGAAAAGACTCTAGAGGTATCTATTCATGTGTGAGCCATATCTATATAGACCTACATGGATATACAACTAATATGGGTAACACATCTTATATATAAATATTTTATAGATATAGATTGTAGGAAAGAATTATGACTTTTATGCTTCCTACTACACTCTAGTTTCTCCCATTTCTTTTTTGTTAATCAAATTTGTCCCTTTAAAACTCATTTGCAATTTTAACTTTATAAACATTCATGAATCATTGATTTTGGTTTTAGAAAGTTTCTGTTTTTTACCATGATGACTTCCAGAAACTTTACCTTAAGGCATAATGCATTTTCCACAAGAATGATGTTATAACTAGAAAAGAGAAGGAACAGAGATGATATTTTCCTGATCAAGAATTCAAAAATATTATGAATCATGGATGTGACCAAAATATGTTCTATATGTAAAGATCCCTAAATCTCCCCTTTACTTTGTAAATATCTTGTATATACCTATTTGTTTACATCTTATCTCCTCATTAGAATGTAAGTTTCTTGAGGGTAGTGACTGCTTTTTCTTTTTCTTTTGATCTCCAGAACTTAGTACAGTGCCTGGCATATAGCAACTTCACATTATGATAGTACTTATAGTGTATATATAGTTTAGGCTTAGGAACTAGACTTGTGATTTCATTGTTACATGAAACTCTCAGATGAGGGAACTCTCCCTATTAACATAGGTCAACACTGTCCCCAAAACTTATAGTCTTAGAGAGTTGTTAAATGACCTACACAGGATCACATAGTATATTTAAGAGTGGGGACTGGAAACCAAGTTTTCCCAACTTCAAGAACAGTTCTCTCTCTTCTGTACTACACAGTCTCTACATCTCTGGAATTATTGGGGAATAGAGGGGAACTCAGTCATCAACTTATATAAATTCAGTAAAATCATACCATATATATTAATTATACAAATGACCACAAAGTACTACATAGAAACTTCAAGTAGATATTGAATGTCAATCAAATTTATGCTGTGAAGTTGTCACACCTTTGTATACATCACAATGAATGCTGTAATCCAATTAACAACTCTGCTAGAAATATTTCATTATAATTGTAGGTTGGTTATATTTCCACAAAAGCTCTCCTCCAGTGCTTTATCATGTCCAGAAGGTAACCTTGGGTCCTTAAAGACTATTCCAGTAGTGTATAAATTTAGAAATTTTAAGATTCTAAGACTTTAAGTCTTTTCTCTTTCCTCACTTTCAGGTCTGGGAATTCGTGGTTTCATCTAAGATGCAGCTCAAGCACATTGCTTCTCCTCCCCTGTCTCAGTCACTATTTCCTCACTTGTATCTACTTGATATATATATTTATTCTTTTTTAATAAGTCCTCATGTGATTTTATTTATTTTTAAATTTTTGTACTCATTTATTATCACTCTCTCATTTCCCCTCCCCCATTGAACCATTAAAAAAAACAGTTTATATATGCTCTTTCAATAGATTCTCATAATTGCCCAGTGAGGTAATTATAATCTCCATTTCACATATGAAGAAAGTGAGGCAGAGAGAAGTTATATAACATGTCCACTTAATTTTTGTGGGAAAGTGGAATTTGAACTCAGGTCTTTCGATTCCAATAACAACATGCTATCCGTTATGATACTTAGCTTCCATAAAACCTTCCCTAATAATCCTAGCTGAAATTGATTTCTCCTTCCTCAAGTTTCTTTTACTTTGTGACTTTTCAGTGACTTTGTGATATCTTCTCTGCACATAACATATTCCACTTTATATCACAATTATTTGTATGTGTTTTCCTTTTGCTATTAAGATTATAGACCTGGATCTGGAACCAGCTCATTCAATAAATATTCATGAAGTCCTTACTACATGGCAAGTATTAGGTTTAGGGTACTCTGGGAGTATCTAGTCCAACCCCTTCATTTTTAAAAATGATATTCTATTTTCCCCAATTACATATAAAAATAATCTTTAACATTTTGGGGGGGCTGAGATCCAAATTCTATTTCTCTATATGTCCCTTCCCCTCTCCCTCAGATGCTAAGCAATTTAATATAGGTTATATATGTGTAATCATATAAAACATTTCCATATCAGTCATTTTGTGGAAGAAAAATAACAACAAAAGGAAGTGAAAATAGTATGCTTCAGTCTGTATCCAGACTCTCAGTTCTTTCTGTGGAGGCAGATAGCATTTTTCATAATAAGTCCTTTGGGATTGTCTTGGATCATTCTATTGCTGAGAATAGCAAAGACATTCATAGTTGTTCATTGTGCAGTTGTAAGGGTTATGGGATTTAAAGATCTTCCATGCCCCATTGGGCTTGCTGACGTAGCAGGAAGAGGCGGAACAAGAGGAAGCGGAAGCCAAACTAGAGTTCCTGCAGTGGCTAGCAGTGGCAGTGACGGCAGCGGCAGCAGCAGCAGAGGCAGTGGCGGCGGCAGCGTGAAGCCCTTTTTGAGTCAGCCAGAATTTCTGCTAAGGACTCCTTCTGAGGACTGCCAGGGGCCGGAGCTGCTGGGAGCACGCTTCCTGGACTCTGGGTGGTTGCTGTGAGTGGGGAGAGGAGGACCTTTACCTGAGGTACCCTGTTCTGTTTAAAGGCTCGAGAATGTGGGTGCTTTCTACTTTATCTACCTGTGCCAATTTCATAACTACTCTGATGGCTTTCCCTTTCTGGTTTTGGGACTCAGTCTTTTGATATTTTAATAAATTTTCTAGCTTATTCCCCCATATGGCAAGCCTAATTTATTTTGTGATGGATAATTATATCAGCATATCTGTAATTTCCATAGGCATTGTGAATATGGCATTGCTGATACAGCAGTATTGCTACTACTGTGTACACCATTCTCTTGACTCTGCTCACTTAATTCTATCAGTTCATGTTAGCCTAGTCAAGTTCTTTTTATGAAATTATCCTATTCATCATTTCTTATAGCCCAGTATAATCATATACCACAACCTGTTCATTCCTTCCCCAATTGATGGGCATCCCCTCAATTTCTAATTCTTAGCCATCACAAAAAGAGCTATTATAAATATTTTTTGTGCAAATAGATTCTTTTATTGTTTTAAATATCCCTTTGGGGTACACACCTAGTACAGATATCAATGGATCAAAGTGTATGGAGAGTTTTGTGACCCCCCTTAGGGCAGTAGTTCACAATTGTTCTCCATAATGTTGGATCAGTTCACAACTCTACCAACAATACATTAGTGTGCCAGTTTTCCCACATCCTTTCCAACATTTATTGTTTCCTTTTTTGGTCATAGTGGTCGGTCTCATGCAATGCCTCCATTACAAATGAGAAAATGGATACTGAAGGATGTCAAGTAATTTGTTAAAGGTTTAAGTATAAGAAATGAAGTTTGAACCCAGGTCCTCTGGCTCTAAAGTGAGTGCTCTTTTCACTGTACCCCAGGGACTTCATTGAGTTGTGGGACTATGTCATATTTATTGTCTAGCACAGAAGCCTGAACAGAGTGAGTAACAGATCATGGTTGAGTTACATATTGAATTAAACATATATGAAACTACATAGTTATATTACAACAAATATATAAAAAATGCAAATAGGCATGTGATACACATATAATGTGAAGACATATATGTATCCTTATACTGAATGGATACCACAGCGATTGTAGCAATCATTTGTGTGGGTCTTATTTGAAATATAGCTTGTTTTCTTGACCTTGTATATATGAGTGATGGAGGAGAAAGAAACAAGTAGAAATGATAAATTAATATACATGACAGAAGAGGCTGAAAAAGTATATCCTATCTATTCCAGATGTGATAGGATTACAGGTAAGAATCTGTTTACTTTAAGAATAAAAACAAGTTTTGGCTTCCAAAGCATTTTGACATATTAAAAAATCACAAGGATTTTTCATCCATGTTAGCATTACATTAGGAACCTTTGTGGGTGTTCCATAACCCATAGTGATACAAGGCTAGCTTTGTAAATGCTGACTATATTCACTTGCTAGTGGCAATACATCATTGGCTATTCAAAGGTGAGCTATTCACATAAAAATAGATGGAGTTTTTAATGTGATAGAATGTGCCAATTACAATGGCATTAGACTCTTGCCCATACAGCAGTCAGAGTTTTGATGTGCAACAAAATTAACTCAGACAGACTTTCATGACTCTACATTTTTCAGTTCCTTCTGAGCTGCCACACCCTCTGGGAATCAGTCTAGCTTTAAATGACTAAAGCTATGAGGTTTCTACCCCTTCCCCTGGGAAACTAATGTACAGTCTAATAGACTGTTAGGAAATTGTTCCTGATATGCAGCCTACATTTTCTTTTCCTTAATTGCATCCCATTACTACACACTAAACAATTCTTCTTCCTCCTTTATATCCTACAGATTTTTGTCTAGGACCATTGCAATTTGGCCAGGCTTTATAAATGGAATTGTTTTTGTTCTTTGTTTCTATTGTAAGAGAAGCTTTTTTATTATTATGTAGCCATTAGCTTACTTTTCTCTGACTTCCTTTTGGTATCTATTTAAGGTTTTCAGATAAAATCATATATTAAATGTGGTCACACAGAGCCATGTAGGGAAAAAATATATTGTCTTGCTCAAAATTCAGCTCAAATAAAATTTATCTCATTTTAGTTAAAAAAAAAAAGATTCATTGATCAAGGAACTAGACCATGCTGTAGAGATAAGAAGACAAAAACAAAATATTCCTTGCCTTTAAGGAGCTTATGTTCACTTGGAGGGGGAGTGGATGCATAACTTAAATGCAGATAAATAAGTACAAGTATATACAAGGTAATTTCAAGGAGAGAAGTAGCAAGGGGTGGAACAGGGAAGGTGTCATAAAGGGGTCCCTGGGGTGGCTAGGTGGCACAGTGAATAGAGCACCAACCCTGGACTCAGGAGGACCTGAGTTCAAATGTGGCCTCAGGCACTTAACACTTACTAGCTGAGTGACCTTGGGCAAGTCACTTAACCCCAATTGCCCTACCTTTCCACCTCTCAAAAAAAAAGCAAAAAAAAAGGGGGGGGGTAGGGGTTGGTCCCTGAGCTGTGTTTTAAAGGATATCAGAGATTTTAAGAGACAGGAGGGAAAAGGAAAAATGTAAGGAAAGGGAAAGGAATAAGCACACTTGTCTATATCTATACGTAGATGCTACCTACTGAGCTCTATTTGCTTTACAAATATAAACTTATTTGAGCTTCATAACAGTCCCGAGAGGTGGGTACTATTATCTACATATTGGAATTGAGCAAACAGACACAACAGAGATTAAGTGATTTGTCTGCATCTTAGAACTAGCAAATGTCTAAAATGGGATTTGAATTCAGGTCTTCTTCACTCCAGCACCACTGTTCTATCTACTTTGTTGCCTACTGGCCTAGATTTGCACCTACCTTTGTAACTTTATAACTCAGATCATGGCATCATAGAGTGAAAGCGGAAAGTGACTTTAGTGGTTATCTAATCCATTCGATTCCCTTTATGGTTGAAGATCCAGAAACCCACAGAGGTTAAGTGAATTGAGCAAGACCACATAAATAATAGAGGCAAGATAGAAACTCAGGATCACTAGCTCCAAATTTAGTACTTTTTCTTTTGTCTTGACACTGGATTTTGATGATTCTGAAAGAGAGTGAGGTTGATAAATTTGTGCAACTCTATATCACTTGAATCCAATCCACACACAAGTCAAGACATCATCCTCATAGTGCCATTGGTTGTCTTCAAAAATGAAAGACAAAAAAATTATATCCTTTCTTTCTTTCTTTCTTTCTTTCTTTCTTTCTTTCTTTCTTTCTTTCTTTCTTTCTTTCTTTCTTTCTTTCTTTCTTTCTTCTTTCTTTCTTTCTTTCTTTCTTTCTTTCTTTCTTTCTTTCTTTCTTTCTTTCTTTCTTTCTTTCTTCCTTCATTCCT
>NW_027187351.1:12850265-12886861 GCF_028583685.1 Petaurus breviceps papuanus | reverse complement strand
CCTTCCTTCCTTCCTTCCTTCCTTCCTTCCTTCCTTCCTTCCTTTTTCTGCTGGATATCTAATCATTACCAAATATCTTCCTGATTTTACCCCTGAGCGATTGTGTCTCTGCCACTTTTCCCTATTTCTAATCCAGTTCATCTTCAGCCATACAGATAGCTTCTGTGTCAGCTAATGTTGTTATAGTTAACAAATCTTTTAGCCAGTAAGAGGTGTGGGAGGTGGAATAAAAGGACTCTTGTTTCTTTTAGTCTGTTCTTTTAGCTAACAGCTATGAAATATTTCACCTCAACCAGGTTGCACCAGAAGTTGCAGCTCCCCAAACTTGATCACATTCCTCCCTGGGTCTTACTACAGATTTTGGATTTCTTTCTCTGCCACAGTACCTTCTTGCCCAGCACCCCTCCTCCATCCTGCTTTTCAGCTCCCTTTTATATATTGTCTTCCCCTATTAGATGTAAGCTCTTTGATGGCAGGAATTGTATCTTTTTAAAAAAATTTCTATTTGTATTCACAAGGCTTAGCTCAGGGCCTAGTAGTAGTAAGTGCTTAATAATTATTTTTGACTTGCCATTTACTCTTTAAAAGGTTTTCTCCTCTATTAGCTTCTCTGATTTCTTCAGTTTAACTCTTGTCTGATTTATGGTTAGAAAAAAAATTAGTTCTTAGTTCCTTGACTTGGCTCTATTTTTTCAAATGGAAAAGGAATTAAGTAAAGCTGTGTTCTCCTTCACCCCCACCCCATCATGCTGTACTTTTCCATGCAAATCACTAAGGCTGAGCTGGTTTCAATTGCTATCCTTCACTCTAAACCCAAGCATCAAGAAATGGTCCTTCTCTGGTCTCTCTCTATTACTGCTTCACACTCACAAATGTTTCAATACATCAAAGCTTGTATGAAAAATTTTAAATGAATATGAAGATTAGCTTCTTTTTAACTGCCAATAAAATAAAACATGCCCTAAAACAAACCCAACAGTATCTCCAAAAAACCCCAAGCCTATTATTAAACCCCATTATTCCATTTTTATGACACATTAAGTACTCTTTATTAGGCTCTCAAATGTGAACAGTTGGTACTACAAGTAATAAGCTCAGTCTCTATGCTATGGACTAGAGGTTTGCATTTTATCATTCACATCAGGGACACACCCATGCAAAACATACTGATTCATGTTATGGGAATCTGTGACACCAAGATATTACGTATTTATTTATATTTTGTAAAATGCTTAGTATGGGTTTGTTTTTGCCTTATAGGACATCTTCAATGAATTTAGAAAAGAGAATACAGAAATAGCATGCTTTTGCACATACGAAAGGATGAACTAGTTTCTGTGGAGAAAATACATAAGAGGCACCATTCATACATGCCCATTTTATCATTTAAATATTTTATAGTAGCCAAAACAAAAAAAGAAGGGAGATTGCTGAGCTAGTATGAAACCAGTTACTTTGTTTTGTCTCACTAAAATATTTGAAATCTGTAAAACATTATCAAATGACCTTCACAGAAAAAACTTTCAGATACTCATAATCTAACTATGATGGATATTGTGATTTAATATTTTCAAAACACTTTGAATTAGATTGTATGGCTATCATTGCCCCCCTTTTTAGGACAACAAGAGAATGGATTTGGAGTTAGAAGGGACAACAACAATAAAAGTTTGATTAATGGCCTCTCCTAGGCACTGAGGATACAAAGACAAAAACAAACATCCCTGACCTCAAGGAGATTACATCATATTGGAGAAATAGCATCTTTATAGAAAAATTAAGTATTATATATATTCACAATATATACATGCATATAATATACACACAAATGGGAAAGGATGAATAAATATTTATTAAATATCTATTATATGCTGTAATATAATGCCAAGGAAAGGCAACTTCCCAAGGTTCAGAATACCAGCATAGGTGCTCTCCATTTTATTCAGTGACCAACCAAGAACAGAGAAGGTCAAAACATGACATCATTCAAAATACAGCATTTACTAAGTGTGATTAAATAATCTCCAAGCACTACCCCACCCCAGGACCTTCCAATCATTCAATCAATTACAAAGTCCCTGTTCTAAATACTACTCTACCCCTAGGCTGTACCTTCATTTAGTCCACCACAAAGTCCCTCTTCTCAAATGGAGATTAGTTTCCAAACATAAGTAAAGTACCTTCATTTGTTCAATCACAGAGCACAGAAAGGTCAAAAGTTCCCCACCCCTGGATCTCAATTGAATCTACCCCAGAGTTACATCAAGTTTAAACACAGCACTTAATACCCAAATGGAGGTCTTTTCTTCATCTTGACATGAGGCAAGTTCTCAACAATCTTAGTTCCTGGGGAGACAAGGCTTAGCAAGGCCACAAGATATATTGCCAGTCCCTTCATTAATTCATCCTCTGTCTGTAGAACAGTCCTAGAACCCCTGAAAACATTAGCAAAGCCCTCTCCCAGGATTTCTGTAAACATACAACAAGAAAATCCTTCTTCAGGGCTTCTGAACCAACAGAAAGGTTCCCAGACCCCTGCAACAACAGCACTGTCCTTCACCAGTGGACAGTATTCATTCTGTCTGCAGGACAGTCTCCAGACCCCTGCAACAACAGCACTGTCCTTCTCCAGTGGACAGTATTCACTCTCTGTCTGCAGGACAGTCTCAGGGCTTCTTAGCAAACAGCCAGGTTCCAGGACTTCTTCAACAAAAGGACTGTCTTTCACCAGTGGACAAATCTGGCAAAACAACATCAAAACAGACAGACAAAGTACCAGCAAAACAGCCATGTCTCCTCAGTCCTTGGCAGCTCAGGGGACAGGTCTCAAAAGTCCAGGGCAATTCAAAGCGGCCACCAGCAATTCTCTTAGTCTCTCTCTCTCCACGAGGTGCTGCTTCCAAAAAAAAAAGTTCTTCTGCCTCTCACTTGTCTCTCCAAATCTACGTCACCAGCTCCTCCCAGTTCGTGTCTCTCTTTTCAAGTCAACAAGTCCATCCCACAGGTGGGATTAACAAGCTCTGGGTTTTAACACAATCAATTTGAAAAACTAAGCCAATACAGGGGAATCTTTAAATGCCATTACTATCATATATGCCAGGTGCCATGTTATTTTTAAATTATTAGTTCATTTGATCTTCACAATAATCCTATTAGGTATGAGCTATTATGATGTCCATTTTACACTTCAAGAAACTGAGGCAAAGATGTTACAACAAAACTTGGAAAGGATCATATAGCTAATAAGTGTCTGGGGCTGCATTTGAATTCAGGTCTTCCTGAATCCAAGTCTAGCTCTCTATCCACTGGGGCACCTAGCTGTCACAAAAAGCTTGTCCAATAATAATGCATGCTGTAGATAGACAAGAAAAATGGACAAAAATACAAATAAACAGAAGACAAAACTAATTTCCCAGAGTTGAAAAGGAGGAAGTACCTGAATTGTGTGCAGTTAATAGCACAGCTTGCATAACAGTAAAGACCCATCTTTTCAATACAAACATTTTAATGGTGGGGAGAGCTAGAACACTATTTATTAACTTTGAAGATTTAAAGATCAGCATCACATCCAGAGCAATTAGTAAGTGCTTGATAACTGTGAATGGGTTTTAACATATAACCAATGAGAGACTCTGAAGAACTAGATTAGAGGATAACATCAAAGAATTATATGACAGAAAAGGGTGATAGGCTAGACACATAGAAAGATTATTGAATGACAGATGGTTTGTGATCTACTGGTACACTCACGATGTTGAGAGAAAGCAGTGAAAGCCACTAACAAATTGGGTGGTTAGCAAATTGCAGACATTTGGGAAACATGAAAGAGAATCCCATAGTATATCCCATAGTAGAGGAAAGAATGGGCTATGTTCTGAATGTGCTGAATGGATATGATTACAGACCAGTGTGAGAATATACACATAAATTTCTGGGGAGAAGGTATTAGCAATGAAGGGATCAGGATATTATTTTTATAAGAGGTGCTATCAGTACTGAGATTTAAAGGAAGTTAAGAGATTCTGGAGATGAATGGGAGTTAAAAAGTGCATTCCAAGCTTGGGGGATAACCTATGCAAAAGCATGGGACTAGAACAAATGCGTATGCAGGAAAACATAACTCTACCAGCTTGAGACCCAGTAATCAACAAGCATTTATGAAATGCTTATTCTGTTTTAGGCACTGTGATAAATGCTGAAATACAGAAAAGGACAAAACATAGTACTGTCCTTAAGGAGTTCCTATTCTAATGGGGAAATCAGAAGCTGATAAATTTGCTCCAATTCACAAAACTAAACAATTCAACTCTTCTGATCTCAGATCCACTCCTTTTTCCACTATGTTGTGTGGGTCTACTGTGGATTATGAATAATTTCAGTATTACTTAGAATCTATTGCCTCCATTCTGAGATAATGAGTAGCCTAGGAATGATTCACTAAATTTGTTAAAAAACACTAATGATACCACAATAATATATGTTTGTGTATGTATGTATGTATATGTGTGCATGTGTCTGTGTATAGTTCTCATATTGGTCAAACTCTACTATTCCATGATTATGGATCCTGATCCACCATGATACCATAATTTCAACCTCCTGTCTATAACTTTCATGGTCATGAATCCTGACCTACCACATTGAATGTTTCCTGTAAGTCATAAGGATAATAGAGAGATAATACACTGGTATAAATCAGCATAAATCCAACACCATGACTATAGAAGAAAAATAACTGTATACTTTTATATTATACCAAATTGACATGGTCACATGATCTTCACATATAAAGGACAATGCAATTTCAGATGAACAATAAGTAGACAAAATGGTAATTATATCCACATTCAATTCAACCCTTGCCATTTAATTAGCTGAGAGATGTTGGATAAATAACTTCACTTCTCTGGGACTCAGTTTCCTCATCTGCAAAATGAAGCATATAATCCTTAAAGTTCCTTCCAGGATTATGAGTCTAAAATCTGACCCTCCCCCCCCCCAAAAAAAATATAGTGTCTATGATTACTTTCAGTGATTGGAAATTGAGTTTCTTTACCCTTGAAACCTCTTTTTAATAAATGGTCAACCTAAATAAAAGTCCTTTAGGACAATATAAGTTGCATTCACATTCATCAGTGTCCTATCCACTGTCCTTTATTGTTCCTGATAAGAGATGATGCTCTGGATCCCTGAATAAACAGACAAAATGGGGGGGGAGGATAAATATTTATAGAGCACCTGTTATGTGTCAGGCATTGTGCTGGGCACTTTCTAAATATTATCTCATTTGATCAGATAGTTCACAAAATGTTATAAAAGCAGTAAACAGAAAAGGCAAAGTAATAAATGGCTTTAGGCCCAAGCCTCAATTTCCTTTAGACCCATCCTGATTTCCTTTAGCCCAGGACTAAAATGTTTATTTACTTGTTGAGTCTTCACTTACTCCACATTTGCTTGCTTTTTCTTTAGATTCAATTTCCTTCTACACAAGGAAGAGATTTAAAATAATTGTCAAATGGCACAGTTAAATTCATTACCCAATTCCCTAAAGGTTATGGAAACTATGGCCTCTGGCTCTGCTGACTTTTATATTTTTACTTAATATATAGTTACTTTTCCAAGTATTCCCTCTTGGATCCCTCATGAACAGCCTTTATTGGCAAGGGTTTGATTACTTTCTAATTCTTTATCTTACATTTTCCCAATTAAAGGTTAATTTTTAAGTAAAGAAAAAGCAATTTTGAGTCACAAATATTTTTGGTTCTGCCCCAAACAAGGACTTGCTGTGAACTTTTGGAAATCACTTTGTAATATATTGGTAAAAACAAAAATGTACATAAAATCTTATGATTAGATACATGCATATGCATGCAAATATATATCAGACATGTTATGCACATATGCATTGTATAATACATGTATGTATGTATAGTCATTCTATATGTATATATGCATGAATAAATGCATATGTAAAAATATTTAATGTTACTATGTACATAATATGATTATACACACAATGTGTACATAATCACACATGCATTCCATATTTGTGTATTATGAACATGTGAAAATATATGTACAAACAAATATACACAAACAATGCATAAATACAATCATACATATAGATACAAATACACACATATATACATGTTTATGTGTGCACATATATATGCACACACATATATACATACACATATCTATATCTATATCTCTATCTATTTATAAAGAGTTAACCCTTTCACATCATCACAGGAGGCATGGCACCTCCACAATAGGGAAAATCCATGGAAAATTTTTTTGGCTCTCCCTTCATACAAGAAAAGAAGTCTGAATTATTATGGTATTAGAAGATAAATATGTTTATATTATCAAAAATATACATATATTTCATGTATTTCTGAGTTTCTAAACTCTTTCTATGTCATCTACTGGCTTTCACATGTCCTCTACATCTTCCAAATAACTCATTTCTAATTCCCATTTAATTTCTTATGTCGACCCAACATATATCAAAACCATGATGGGGAAAGTCTCACTGTGGAAGGGATAAGTGTGTGTGTGTGTGTGTGTGTGTGTGTGTGTGGTGTGCCTGATGATTTCATTCTCTACACCACTTGTAGAGAATTCCCAATAAGGAAACTACCTCATCAACATAGATACTGACAATGGTTTTGCAATTTACAATCCCAGAGAGTTGCCTTGGACATTAAGAGGTTTAGTGACTTGACCAGTATCACATAGCCAGCAGGCTTCAAAGGCAGGACTTAGATTCATGCTTCCTGATTCTGAAATGCTAATGCTATCCATCAAACACCCACACATATGTTTTTGTCATTATAAATATAGTCTAAATCTATGGTTTCCTTTGTATTAGGAATCCATGATGTGGGAACTTTCTTCAGTACAGACTGGCAAATTGTTTGCAGCTCATAGTTTTTAGTTGCCTGCATCACTGAAAATTTAAGTGGCTTGTCCATGATAGCATAATCTCTCTGTCTCTCTCTTTCTCTCCTTCCTACCTTTCCCTTTCTCCCTTTCCACCCCAAGGTTATTTTCTTTGGGCTACTGAAAGGGCATACTTCATTTCACAATTGATAAATGGTCAAAGGATACAAATTATCAAATTTCAGAGGAACAAAGACAAATTATCAATAGCCATATAAAAGTGCTCTCAATCACTTATAATTAGAAAAATACAAATCAAAACAACTGTGAGACACCACCACACACCCATCATATTGACTAAAAAAGAAAAATTACAAAGGTTGGAGGGGTTATTGGAAAAGAGATATCTTAATGTATTATTGGTGGAGCTGTTCAGTCATGCTGGAAAGCAATTTGGAAGCATTCCCTAAAAGTTATTCAATTGTGCATATCCTTTGATCTAGTAATACCTCTATCAAGTCTATACCCTAAGGAAATTAAAAAGGAGAAACAAAAGAATCCATATGTTCAAAAATACTTATAGCAGCTCCTTTTTGTGGTGGAAAAAAAAAAGAAGACTAAAGGGAGTTCAATTAATTGGGTCATGACTGAAAATATCATGGCATATGAATGTGATGAAATGCTATTATAGTGTAATAAATGATGAAAGGATAGTTTTGGAAAAACTTGGGAAGACCTGATAATTTGATACAAATGAGCAGAATCAGGAGAACAGTAATTGCGATATTGTAAAGAGAATCAAATTTTAAAGATTTCGAAACTCTGATCAATTAGAAAAATAACTAATGAGTGGGAGAGAGAGAATCTGGAAGTGAAAATAAAATAAAATGTAATTTTTTAAAGAGACATGATTGGGATATAGTGACAAAGTATAATTTATTCCTAAATTAGGAAGTAGTGTAAATATATGCAATGTGACTACAACAGTTTTAATAATCCTCTCAGAAAACATTCAAACACAAGCATAACAAATTTTCAAATCGTCATGGATTTTCCCTTCTACATAACTTTTCAATGTGTAGACTGTACTTCTTTCCTCTTCCACTTCTTAATATATTTTACAAGCCACCTTACAAACTTGAATCTCTGTCTCTACATTTTTTTTCAGATTGAAGAAAATAAAAAATAATTTCATTTAATACACATTTTACTTAGGATACACAGTATGGTAAGTATAATATAAAAAAGAAAACTTGACTATGACATACTTTACCTAATCTTCAAATATATTGGACCCTGAACTCATAATAATGAAGATCAAAATGTTTGCTTTTATTGAAAGAAAATTGGGAATGTTTGAGTGTCTCTACTCTACCATAGAATTCCCAACTTGAAGCTTCAGTTTTTCACCATTCCTCACAGCAAAGGATACTGTGTCATGAACAGTAACAAAAAATCAACAATAAAGTAAGAGAACCACTATACTAACCAATGAAAAAATGAATTGTGGTTAATTTTCTTCTAATTGAAACAATTAAGCTAACTCTTAGTTACACCACTTCCTTTTTCCAATATGTACACAAATTTTTTCTTGCCTCCCAGACTTGACAACATGCCTAAGAAGATTTAACCATTTCACCTCTGAAACTCCAGCCCTTAAGACTCACTATCCTGATTGGTGAGTGCCATACCTGGCCACTACATCTAAGAAGATAAAGCTTCATTTTATTTTCCAAGTGTTTTGGGCCTTGCCAAATGTATTATTGCAACATGAATTCTATCCATTGTCCCTTACCGGACCTTTGCAGTTCTGAAACCATAATGAAATCAGTACTATCTTTATTATTCAAAAGTGTGTGTCAATCTACTCCCTAATGTTTTCACTCATGATCCCTATAACTTTCCAAATCAAAATATTCCTCCCTTAATTATATTGAAGTAGAGCTATTCATGGTTCTTTAACTTTAAAGAAAAGCATACAAGCAAAAGAACATTCCCTCACAATTTGACTCTTATTTTAAGATTTAGTTTAATTTGTAGAGTCATTGTTTTGACAGTAAAATAAAAGATATCTAATATTTCCTTTCATTCTCCCCATGGCAGATAGCAACTTCTTTTTATATGTTATTGCCTTCAGCTAAAGATGAATTCTTTGAGCACAGTGACTGTATTCACTTTCGTATTTGTATCCAAAACACTTAGTACTTTTCTTTGGTGTAAGTAAGGACTTCATAAATGCTTTTCCATTCATTCTTATGATGTAGGAATTAACAGCAAGCTCATTAGCGCTGAAGTTAGCCAATTCTTTTGCTTTTTGGAAATGGGAACATGTGCTTTTCTTTAATCTCATCCTAACTACTCAGCACCGGAGGGGCTACATTGATTAGGGATAGGGGCTGAAGAGATGGGTGGAACACTTCCATAGCATTCTCAGCAGATCATCATTAAGTCATGCTGAAGCCAAGTAGAGAGAGAGTTGGTGAGCAACTTTTTGTTCACAAATGATTGCAAACTCATTGCAGCTTCTGAGGCTGAGATGAAATAGAAAGTGGATCAGTTCTCTGTCACTTGGGCTAATTTTAGCCTGACAATTAACAGCAAGAACACATAGGTTCTCCCCCAATAAACACCACACTATCTATACATGGAACCATTGGCTACAGAAAATGGAGAAATTTTGAATGGTGTGAATAAGTTCACCTACTTTGGCAGTATACTTTCCAAGGATGTACATATAGATGAAGAGGTAGACACAAACATTACCAGAACTAGCTCAGTGTTTGGAATACTCTGAAGGAAAATGTGGGAGAGAAGAGATATTAGACTGACTACCAAACAGAAGGTCTTCAGATACATTGTACTAACTTCATCACTGTATGCTTGTGAAACCTAGACAGTTGGCCAGCACCATGCAGGAAAATGAATCACTTCCAGCTGAATTGTTTTAGGAAGATCCTGAAAATCATCTGGCAAGAAAAGGTACTGGACACTAAGATCCTTTTTTCAGTTAAACTGCCAAACATTCAAACTCTACTACAGAGAGTGCAACTCTAATGGGATAACCACATTGTTTGAATGGTAAATGTATGTTTTGCTAAAAGACTACTTTACTGAGATTCACACAAGGCAAGTATTCACATGGTGGTCAGAAGAAGCAATACAAGGAAAATATTAAAGTCTTTCTGAAAAGCTTTATGAAACATGAAAGACACTGGAATAGGACCATCCAACATGGTGTGCCTGCATCAAAGAAGGTGCTATGTTCTATGAGCAAAGCAGAATTGCAATAGCTCAAAAGAAAAGTGAGATGAGGAAATTTAAAGATATCTTCACTCCACATGTTCATATGGATTATTTGTGCCCAACTTGTGGTAGCACCTTCTAAGTTCATATTGGACTGATCAGTCAAATCAGGTACACTGTACCTTAATCCAAATGTAGTGATTCCACTTTAGTCCTCCTCAAACATGAGGTACAACAAACTATGAGGAACTGTGTTATGAGTTTAGGGTTTTGGTTTTTTTTGGTTTGTTTTTCTTTAAACATTAGCTCTTAGTGCTTCAAGATGATCAAGACATTCATTTCATTCATTCAAATAATTAGATGTAAATAACATGAGGAAACATACTCAAAGCACTGGATTTTATTAGTTAATTAATGGAATTAACTAATGGGAAGAGAGGTATGTGATTTCACTGGGGTAAAAGATTCTGAGTAGGTAAATGCCATCTGCTGATTTTGATTGAAAACTTAAAGTCTTAGAGGAATATCTGGCGATAATAAAAGGTTAAGTCTTACCCCTGTGTGGTGTTTAGGAAGGACTAGTACCTCTGGTATGAGGACCTGCAAAGCTTTTTTCAGAGACACCTTTGGTGTCCACCTATTACCTAACTCTCACTTGTGGTTCCAAGTAGCTGTAGCATGTGCAGCAGCCACATCCCAGTAAAACTATCTCAGCAGATAGGCTAAACCGGGTCGAGGGTAATCAACAATTCTCAAAATAATCAGTTGACTCAGGAGGATGTTTACCCCAAGTATATGAAGACTTCTCTTGGTGGATAACAGCAATTTGCTTCAATAGCCTTTAAGGCAACAGAAGAAAGTGCTGTGCAGCACTCAGAGCTTATTCAATCATCGAAGATGCCAGGTCATCCACTGCATCCTGGGCCATCACCAGTCATTGTGACTTTTTTCCTGTCTTTGGACTTCAGTGATTCTTAAAGAGAGAATGAAGCTGATGACTTGTCTGACTCTGCCTCACTTAATTCCAATTTATATGTTAGTCAGGACATCACTCATTTGTGATGTCATTGGTCCTCTTCATCCTCATAAGCACCACCATGTTTTTCTCTAGCTGATTTCCCTGGTTACTTCAACATGGACACAACTTTGAACTATTTATTTGGGCAATCTCATAGCAGCTGTTTACTCCTTAAAGATAAGGGTGAAAATAAGATCAAGTGGTAGGAAGCCCAATGTTCTCAAGTTAAATAATTTGTTTCATTCTCCTGTCAACTGATAAAAATCTGATGAGTGTCTTATGCACTAATGAATATTTAATTTTTTTAATTAGGGGAAGATTATTGTGATGATGAAGAAGTTGGAGAGAGAGAAAAGTGGAGGAAGAAAAAATGGATAAGGAAGAAAAACATGAACTTGGACAATTTACTTTAGGACCAATAATCATATAATAGATCTCTTTGGGTTAATATAATTGGGTGCAATATACTATAATCTGGTGCTTCTTGCTAGGAAAATCAATTCAAAAATGTAGAAAAAGTTGCCTTTAGAGTCCATGACTCAAATCCCACTGTTGATATTTACTGTCTTTTTTTTACCTAGATCAGATCATTTGTCTTCCCTCAACTTCAGCTTCCACACTCCAAATTAGAGGATTGAACTAGATGGCTTTTGGTACCTCTTCCAGGTCTTACTCTATTGATCCTGTGATCCATTAATATATGAAACATTTGGATTTTGAGAACTGAGGTACAAAGGTAGAGTACTTTGAAAAAAAATGAGTAAATCTGAGAACTTGTTGAGTTAACTGAAGTTAAGTCAATGAAATGGAAGGTGAAGGTACTTTATCTGCATAGAGTATACCCCGTAGTTAATAAAGTCAAGAGAGATAGAGTTTTCAGGTATTGATAATTTATATATTAATTAAACTAGCCAATAATCAATAAATTGATGGTCAGTGGTTTCTCTAGGTAAGCAAAGACACCAAGGGAGACTCCAAAAACACCTTGAATCAGGGGTGTTCCTTCTGATAGAGAATTCCCCTGGAAAGCAAAATTCCACCCTGATTGGTAAACATTTAATGAGGAGGTATCTAGGAAATCTTCAATTCCTTCTGCTCAGAATATGGTTTGATTCAGTAATCTCAAGGCATCTGGAAAGGGGAAATCATTTCCATCAGGTCCTCTCTGGCTAGTGTTTTCCTTTGTAACCTTAGGGTCATCCAAAATTCTAATTTAGGGGTTCAAGGGCAGGATTTCCTTTCCCCATGGAAAGAATTCATCCAGACTGGATTCTATTTATACTATAAATAGAAATCAAACTTCCTAGTTGGGAGGGGTCCCTCCCAGACAGAACTGGAATGCTCCTGACATTCTTTAGGAGGGGAGAGGCTTCTCTCTAATTCAATTTTTTTTTACAGAGAAGGGAATATTACATATTATTATTAATAACCAAATGATTATTAATGGTACAGCATTAAAATTAATTTCTCTCAACCCTATCACCTGTATGTCAAACTATGTTCGTCTCTAGCTGATTTCTCTGGTTATTTGAACATGGAAGCAACTCTAAACCATATGTTTATGAAATCTGTTTACTCCATAAATGTATGGAGAAAAGTAAAATCAATTGATAGAAACTCTGATGTCTTAACACAAACACATTTTGTTTATACCATGATTGACTAGGCTTTCTTTTTGTTTATTTAGCATTATATATGGATACTGTTTGGGGTTTCTGGGAATCTGAAAATGTCAGGGTACAGGACGTGGTCTGCCTGGAAAGAATTCATATACTCCACCCTTCTTCCAGTCAAAGTGGCAAGGTTTATTGTAATGCCAATAGGAGTGGGGCAGATTCTTAGGGAATCTGGGACTTAATGAGGATGAGACTGATGTTAATATGCAAAATGGGTAGTAAAGGAATCTGGATGGAATTAAGAAATGGTAAGTAGTCTGTAGTGGGCCAGGTGCAATAGTGAAAGGAATAAAGTAGTCTAAGGTGGGCCATGAATGACAGTGAAAGACTAATTAAGTGGTCTAGGTGGGTTGGGATGGGTCAAATGCCTTGGGCAGGGGTACCAGTCATCTGAGCTACTGAAAGGTATGGGAAAATTCAGGGACTGAGTTGCTTTCAGAGACATGGTCTTTACCTTTTAGGGTCTAGGTACCATCACTTCATCAATATGACCTAAGTAACATTATAAATAAACTAAATTCAGTTGTTAAAAGAATTCTTTTTTTTTTCCCTCACCTATACTTTTTGTTTAGCTTAAATTCATTTTTTATTTTTAATTTGTGGAATAAAACAAGCATTTCCATATGTATCAGCAAGCACTCCAGTGTCCCCAGGATGTCTGCCAACACAGGTTCTTAGATCTGCTTTGATAAAGGAAAGCAACTCAAAATGGGTTAACAAGCTTACTTTAATCAGTCAAATATGTATCGTTTACCTAGTTCAGGGGAAAAAGGTCAGAAAAACTTCAGAATATACAGACAGAATTATCAAGACAGAGAAACAGATCAAGTAGATGGTTTCCAAACTGTCCAACCATTACATCTATACCAAATCAACATCTGGGTTTCATCAACATCTGGGTTTTTCAAAGCCAAAGGGCTCTCAACAACGGCTTCCCAGAGTCTCATCTGATCAAATCACAGAACACTTCTCAAAGTGAGCCCCAAAACAAAGCTTCAAATCAGGGTTTATATAGCCTTCTCCTGGCTCAGAGAATGTAACAACCTTATTGACCCACTGACCAATCAAAAAATATCTACTGAAAAACAAGCCTCCCACCCCAGGCTCCAGGTACACTTTAGCCTAGGGGCAGGGAAGATCTTAAAAATTTACATTCCCATTACACCATAGCACAGTATTTTTTTAAAGGTGATAGCACATGAATCTGCAAATCTACTATGTATAACTTCTTATGATTTCAATTATCATCTCAACAAAAAGTCAAATCCAGGTGCATCTTTAAAAAAAAAAACCTAATTCTTAAACTTATTTTTTTTCCCCCATAACTAAAATCACTATCACAAACTAACTGTCTGAGGTTCCACTCAGCAAAACTTTATTCCTGGACTCCACTCTTGTGTAACAGTTTGATTAGTTGATCAACTAAAGTCATTAGAATATAGTGCTAATAAGGCAATAATCACATGTTCACTTAAACAAGTTAGCCCCACTCTACTCCAAGGGCATAGACAGCCGCCTTACCTGCTATCACAAATGGGTTCTATAGAACATTAATGGACACAAGTTATTTTCCAAGATAGATTAATGTAGATCCTCTATTCCAGTCCTGGAAAGACAAATCAAAGCAGTTCCCACTGAAAAATAGAATATAAATTCCTTAATAGCATGAATTGTTTCTTTTTGTTGTTGTTTTTGTGTCCTTAGCATCTGACATATGGCCTGGTAGATAGCAAGCAGTTATTAAATTTTATTAATTGACAGATCAACTTAATATATAAAGGAGTCAAGGAAGTGTTAAACAAAATAATAATAAGAGATGGGTTTTAATTTCAGCACTTCTACTGAACAGCAATGACCTTAAATTTAATATGTAACTGAGATTATTATTTTATGCCAATAAATGTGTTTTTTTCTTATTTTGGCACTAATGATCTCATTTTCATTACATCTACACCCTTTAAAATCTTTATTTTCCTTCAAGGTTCAGCACAGGTGTTATCTCCACTTTTTTTCATCCCAGATTACCATCACCTAATATCCCAGTATTAACGATTTTTCCCTCCTCATGTTGCCTTGTTTTTACTTAACCATCTGCATATTGTATGCCCTCCCTCAACACAGAATGTAAGCTCCTTGAAGTGAAGAACTTATTTTTTTCCTCTTATCCTAATACCTAATATAGGGTAGGTATTTGATAAATGTCTGTTGTTGAATCCAATAAAACTTCAGAACTTCAGAGTCATCTTGGACTCCTCCCCTTACCTGGCCCTCGGTCAGCAGCTAATTCTGTTATTTTAGCCTTTGTTCTTCCTCTAGAATATATCCCTCTCCTTCTATTTTCATGGTCATCATTCTGTGCTCTATCACCTAAATTATTACAATAGCCTCTTAATAGGTCTTCCTCCATCTGTTCAAAGCCATCCTATAAACCTAGGCCAGATTAATCTGCCTAAAATAAAATATTCATAATGTCCCTCCCCCTCACAAAACAAAGAAACAAAAAAACTTTCATGGACCTCCATTGCATAAGACAATATTCATGGTCTTTCACATATGGGATCTAGCATAATCTTATTTCCCTCTAGTCTTTGAATTCCATGCTCCATTCACATTGTTAACACCAGTGAAGAACCTCAGGCTATACTTTATTTTCCATTTGTACTTTTGCCTTTACCTTTTCCCATAATTAACTTCAATATTCTCTTATGATCTATTTCCTCCTGTAAGACTTTTCCCATGAGGGAGGCTAGGTGGCACAGTGAATAGAGCACCAGCCCTAGAGTCAAGAGGACCTGAGTTCAAACCCAGCTTCAGACACTTAACACATACACACACACAAATAAACTAGCCATGTGACCTTGGGCAAGTCACTTAACCCCAATTGTCCTCCAAAAAACAAAAAGCAAAAAAAAAAAAGGACTTTTCCCACTGCACTGTCCCACAGAGATCTCTCTCATCAATCTATTTATCCATCAATCAAAAATAACTTATTAAATTTAGGCAGTGTGGAATATGAGGGAGACACTGGCACAGAACCACTCAGTATGATGAGGCTGGAACCGAACTCAGGTCTTCCTGACTCCGGGGCCAGAGCTTTACTCACCTAGCCTCCCCAGGATGAGGTGATTCTAAACAAGTAAAATGGGTAATAAAAGGAAGATAACACAGGTGGGGGTGGAGTGCTGGTAATATTGGAATCTTGCTCTCTTCTGGGTTGAAAAGGAAACAACATATACATCTGAAAAGATTTAGAAGTCTTCTGAACTTCAGGTAATAAAATAGGGGAATAAGGTGAAGGAGAGTCTTTTAGAACTGTTATATCCATTAAGATTGGGGGGGGGTGCAAAGAGTTAAAGAAGGGATTTTCACAGAGGTTGCTAAAATAAAGAATAAGAGGGTAAGGGAAGAAAATAAGTTAAAATATGGTGAAAAGAGACTGAGAAGGAAAATAGTGGGTAAAAATAAGATGGATGGAAATTCACAAAGACTAATTATAATTTGAATGTGAATCAGAAAAAAATAACAAAATTCTTTTGGAAGAACAAAAAGTCAAGAATATCAAAGGAAATAATGAAAGAAATATAAAAGGAATTTTAGCAGTGCCAGATATTAAACTGTTAAAAAAAAGTTAGTAATTATCAAAACTATCTGATTCTGGCTAAGAAATAGAAGGGTAGATCAATGGAATAGAATAGACATACAATTAATGTCAGCAAGCAAATATAATATTCTTATACATGACAAGTGCAAAAGCTAAAGCTTTTAGGATAAGAATACATTATTTGGTAAGAAAAAAATTGTTGATTAAACTGGAAAGCAGTATGGCAGAAACTAGGCATAGATCAATATCTTACATCATTTATAAAGATAAGGTAAAAATAGATACATGACCTAAATATATTCTTATTTACCATATCTATAAAATACTATATATATTTATGTAATTGTTAAATATAGAAATATATTTGTAAAATAATTTATAATTACTCTTTCTGTATAAATATATTCACACATATACGAAAATATTTATAGTATCACTTTTTACAATAGCAAAGAAGTGGTGATAAAATATATGCCCATCAACTGGAAAATGATTTAAATAAGTTGTAGTATATGAACATAATGGGATATTATTCTATTGTAAGAAACAATTAATTAAAAAAAAAGATCTATAAAATACCATGAGAAGACTTGAAAGAACCAATGAAAAGTAAAAAGGATGTCTCCTTCCTTCTTTGCAGAGCTCTGATTATGGAACATTGAATATTATGTCAGCTGTTTTTTCCATTCTGTTAGTAAGCTTTGCTCAATTTTTACCCTTTTTAATTATTTTTTGTAAGAGATAACAAACACTTTTGTAGAGGACGAAAGAGATACGCTGGGAAATATGGGTGACATAAAATCAAAGGATAGAGAGAGAAGAGAAAGAAATTATCTATAAACATTGTCAATGAAGAAGTGAAATTATCCTAATTTGAAGAGAAAGGGGGTGTTTACTTAGAAAACTCCAGAGAATAACCAAAAAAATTAGTTAGACAATGATTTCAGTGACATAGCAATACAAAAGAAAAACGAAATTCAATTGTATTTATATGTTGCAATAATAGAATCTAAAAGGAAATAACAGAGAAGAAAATTTCATTCAAAATAGCCAGAAAATAAAGCATCTGAAAAATCAGACTACTTGAGATACCCTCAAGATTTATATAAGCACAGTTACAAAGTATCCTTTTGAAAATTAAAAATGGCAAATGATTGCAGAGACATTCACTGGTAGTGGTTGAGCTGCACAATTATAATAACAATGTCAATATTACCTAAATTAATTAATAAATTTATTGCTGTGTACCAATCAAACTACCAAATGGGTACTTAATAGATCTAGATAATATTATTATATTATGTTATATTATAATTACAAAATTTAATGTAACAAAAGGTGATGATGACAAAGCATTTTTTAAAAGCATGAAGGATTTTCAGATCTCAAATAATACAATAAATTGGGAATCATCAAAACTTTTTGATACTTGCTTAAAAACACAAAAACAAATCAATGAATAAAATAATTAAATAAGATTTAGATGCAATGGAATCCAATAATCCAGTGTTTGATTAACAAGAATGTAAACTAATGGAGAAAGAACTACCTATATAATAGGAACTGCTGGCAACCCTTGAAAATTTGGGTGGGGGCGTGGATATCAAATTTGTCCAGCATTTTACACCACATACCAAAATAAGTTAAAAATTAATATGTAGGCAAGCCTGCCCTGGGCCTGGACTCTGCATGCCAGCCCTCCCTCCTCCCCTTCCTCCTTTCCCTTCCTTCTTTCCCTCCCTCCTTTCTCTCCTTTCACTCCTTCCTTCATCCCTCCCTCCCCTCCTCCCCTTCCCCCACAGGTGTATGGGAGTGAAGGACAGAAAAGGTCACACCAAGGAGGTGGCTGCAGTGGCAGTGATGGCCTCTCAGGTGGAATGAATCTTCCTTGTTGAATGTCTCCTGGTTACCACCTGTGAAGAACTATTTTCCCAATAGTGGACACCACTCTGTGTCAATATAGCATATTTCATGGCCAATTCAGGGATTGTAAAGCTTTCTGATATCCTGAAGGGAGGCAGTGGTTGCTTTATCAGAAAACTTGATGTCACAAGCCACAATGGTATAGTCTCTGTGACTACCATTTAGATGAATTAAGTCAAGCTATAGCAGATTCTCTTCAATCAAATCACTACAAAGAGGTATATTCAGTTTTTTTTTTTTTAAAAGAAGCTGAATTAGACATGAATGAAGTGTTAGATAGAAATATGCTGGCCTTTGGGGGAAAAAATGGACATCAGTTAGTAGATTACAAAAGCAGGCTATGGAATTGGAATCAAAGTTAAATGAAGCAAAGGAAGAATTTACATCAGGTGGACCTCTTGGTCAGAAATGAGACCCAAAAGAATGGATTCCTTGACCTCCAGAAAAGTACTCATTGAGTGGACATAGGAGTGTGGTCACCCATGTAATTTTCCACCCAGTTTTCAGTGTTATGGTCTCTGCTTCTGAGGATGCTACAATAAATGTGTGAGATTATAAAACTGGAGATTTTGAACGAACCTTTAAGAGACACAGAAACTCTGTGCAGGACATTTTCTTTGACCACAGAAGAAAGCTTTTGGGTTCTTGTTCTCCTGATATGACCATTAAACTAAGGGATTTCCAGGGTTTTGAGCGCATTAGAAACTTGCATGGACATGATCACAATGTCTCTTCAGTAGCTATCATGCCTAATGGAGATCAAATAGTATCAGCCTCCAGGGACAAAACTATAAAAATGTGGGAAGTACAAACTGACTACTGACTACTGTGTGAAGACTTTCATAGGATGCGGAAAATGGGTAAGCATGGTGCAACCAAATCAAGATGGCACCTTAATTGCCAGCTGTTTTAATGACCAGACCAGTACATGTTTGGGTAGTAGCCAAGAAGGAATGCAAGGCTGAGCTCCCACAACATGAGTATGTGGTTGAATATATTTCCTGGGCCCCAGAAAGCTCTTATTCCTCTATCTCTGAAGTTACAGGATCTAAGAACAAAAAAAAGTAGCAGACCTGGGCCTATCTTGCTGTCTGGATCCACAGACAAGACCATTAAGATGTGAGACATTATAAGGCATGTGCCTTATGACCTTTGTGGGCCATGAAAATTAGGTACATGGAGTTTTCCATTCTAGAGGAAAATTTCTTTTGAGTTGCACTGATGATAAGACCCTTTGTGTGGGGAACTATAAAAACAAATAATACATAAAGACGCTCAACATGCATAAATACTTTGTTACCTCTTTGGATTTCCATAAGACAGCACCATATGTGGTTACTGGAAGTGAAGATTAAACCATAAAAGTGTGGGAGTGCAGTTGATTGATTCACATTTGATGACTCCCCCTCCCTTTTCTGGATGCACTTAGATACCATGGTTACCCTCATTGAACTCTGTTTAATTAAATATCGTCCTTTCATGTAAGAAAAATCCAATATGTAATCTAAATATACACTATCTTATAGCAAAAACAGAAAAAAAATGATGACAGTTTAGTGGACTTTTCATATCTTTAGCTAAGTGGGGAATTCTTTAAAATGACAAAAGATAAAAGAGGTAATTTTTGTTACAATAAAATCAAACATTTTTGCTTAAACACAATAAATGCAACAAAAATAGGAAGACAGGCTATTAATTGCAGGGGGGAAATTATTTGTACCAAATATTTTTAAATAGGTCTGTTATAAAACATACATAGAGAATTGTGAAGACCAAAAATTATTCCCCAATAAAAAAGCAGTTAAAAGATACGAACAAGAAATTCTCAAGAGATTTGCATTCCACTAAAAACCATATGAATAATTGTTCTAAATTACTAATAATAAGATAAATGCAAATCAAAACTACTCTTAGATTTTACTTCATACATAGGAAATTGACAAAGATGAAAAGAGATTGGAATAATTCATGTTGAATAGACTACAGAAATGTGGGTACAATAATACAATGCTAGTAGAATTGTGAATTAGCTCAATCATTCTGGAAAACAAATTGAAATTATTGGTCCATGTCCTTTGACATGTAGGAATGACCCTTGGCTCTTATTCCTCCTCTATTTGGAGGTATAGTACACTTCAGATAATATTTAATATATACCACCATAAAACCCATCCATACATTTACACAACTGAAGTAGACATACCTACCTTACATACTCAAATAGTAGAATTATTTAGGGAAAGGGAAAATCCATCAGCACTTGGTGTATTCATCTACCAAAGTGTCAGCCCTTAAATCATATTGTGAGCTCCTTGAAATCAGTATTTTTTTTCTTTATCTTTTGTATACCTCTGAGAATACAGGATAGATAATCAATACATATTTGTTCACAAAGACATTTAAATGAAGAAAATTTTAGAAAGTCTAGGGAACCATAAGCATTTTTTAAAATAACATTTTGAAATCAAGGGCTAAACATCCCATATGACTAAAGTTCCCTCAGGATTTTCTCTCCTGTGAAGACAATATAAAAATAACTTAAACGTGTAGTGATAATAGTTATAAAAACATAGTCATATTCATTATCTCATTTGATCCTCAAAATAGCCCTGAGAGATAGATTCAAGGATGGATGTTTCAAGTATTATCATCTTCATTTTGCAGATGAAGAAACTGAGGCCCAGAGAAAGAGATTAAACAGCTGTGAAAATAACAGTCAAGATCCAAATTCAAGTGCTCTTCTCAACCTATCTGCTGAAAAATCTTTAGAAATTTTGTACATCATAATATGACTAAATCTGAACTCCTTAATTTTTCATTGAATGCCCTAAAATAAGCAGGGAACATGCATCTGTCAAAATGACAGCTTGGCTATGAACTTCAAATAAAAATGGTGCTCTCCTGATTTTTCTAACATTTCAGACATTCACTCACCCAAGTCTGGGATGCAAAGTAGCTCATTCATATTTTAATTCCACTAAGGAGAATATAAATGCAATCGAAAACTTCCTATATAGTTGGTCCATGAATTTACAACAGCAGTTGCATAATTTATAAGTTGATGGGACATATTTCCAAAACACCCAGGCATGAGTGATGAAACAATGTGTCATAGTTCAGTAACTGAATATCAAATGTAGCTACAGGGGCTGATTTCTAAATCATTGAACTTGTAATGAATATATAGGTGAGCCTTCTAGGGTGGTACAAATGCAAATGATTAAGCAAGCAATATATTTTTCCACTAACAGGAGATTTTAGTGGCACATTCAACCTGGGCTTGGTATAGATAAAAAGACATAATGCAATTGAATTTTCTGATATAGAAAGTTGGATTTTTATTCTAATTTTACATAATTCTGATTACCCTGATCACTCCAATAATGCTTTTAACATGGCCTAAGGATATGTGCAAATGTAATGGTAATGTAATCTTACCCCTTTGTATTGGCAAGTAAGCAGGTACTTAGCACTTAGGAATTGATCAAGCCTCAGTGAAAAAAACAGAAGGTATGAACCCCTGTTCCTGACATCAGAAGGGGTTGGCTGAAACAGGAAGTAGCTAATGCTGTGTATATAAGAAAAGCCCCAGAGACACACAGTCAGAATTTCTTGGGACAAGAATCTGGATGCAGAGCAGCTACAGAAGAGAAAATTTGAGAACTGAGCCAGAATTTCCTGAGAACTTGTGGTGGTACAGCTTCTTTTGAACAGGAGCCCTCCCCCCCCCCTCAAGCTGGATAAGGTGATTCTGATTTTTTGAACTAGCTGCAGAAGACTGAAGAAGCATGACCAGGATGCAGGCACTTTGTCTGTTTGTGGTTTGATTGAGCCCTGAATTGCCAGGAGCAGAAATTGTGAAGGATTTGAGATGGACTGGACCCTGTGAACTTCAGTGTGCAACAGGACCTACCCAGAGAGCTGGACAAAGAACTGGGAGTTGTCTGCCATTGAGCCCAGGTGAGAGTCTGGTGAATCCTGGTAGAATCTGGGATCATGGAAGGGGATCCAGGGAATTTGAGAGCTGGCCCCAAGTCAAGATGAAAAGACCTCTCTGTGGGTACTGAGTAATGATGAAATTGTAATTTAATAGTGACCTAGGGATGTAGGTTTGTGTATTTTCTAATGACTGTATTTAGTGATTAATGATACTTAGCAATTGATTTCTGAATAAGTGACTGATAGAGTTAACTTAGTGTTCCCCATGAGTGGAAGACTTTGACTATTGTACTTTGAGATGATTGTTCTTTGTTCTAAATATTGTGACCACTTTGATGAAAACTATGTGGCCATTTTAATGATGAGCTGTTGTGAATACTATATTGTAATTTTCTGTGATAAGCTATAATATTGTGAATGCTACACCTTGATTTTCTGTGAATGTTTTGCTCTGATTTGTTATGGAATAAATAGAGTGCTCACTATACTGTGTAAGCAGAATCTTAAAAGCTGTTCACAGTAGCATTCTTCTTGAAAGCTGTTCGTGCATGGCATTACAGCACATATCTTTGGCATTTTAATCCCCTTAAGATTTGCCTCCGACCTATATTTCCAATATAATCTTATAACAGTATTGGTCAGATAAGTGATATTCCAGTCACTATATTGGTCTACTTGACCTCTCTGTATATGAGAGCCCATCTCTTACCTATGTTCTTTTGCACAGATTGCCCCTTATTCCTAGAATATTCACCCTCTGTAATGGCAAGAAAAATGGTACTAAACTCCTTGTTTCAGCTATTCAAGTGTCTTTGAGCCTCTCCTGTGATTATATAAAGTCTTTGTTAGAAACAAAACAAAGCCCACAGTTAGAGTAACTTGCCAAAGACCAGAATAGGAAGGACATAAGAGGAAGGGGTGGAGCAGGAAGGAGCTGATAATATAAAAGCTCAAGCACAAGTTGGGACTGAGCAGAACTGGGAGGAAGGATGCCTGTGGTGCCTGCACTTTATCTCTCTGTGTTGATGTTACTTTTCAGATCTGTCTGCTGATAGAGGATCTTACTGTTGTTACCAAAGCCCTGAGACCTTACTGCTTGTTCAGAAGTCCTGAAAAAGGACTTTCCTGCTGTCTCTTTACAGAAGTCCTGAAGGAGGGTTTTACTGATGTTTTCAGAGGTCATGGGACTTTACTGATGATTTGTGTTGATTTCTCAGACAGAGGCCCTTTCTGTCAGTCTCTGTTGATCTCACCAGCAGAAAGTGAATTGATGATGGTGCTGGTAATGTGTATGAATTTTATTGTGACTCTGCTAAGCTTGATGTATGGAATTAGGCCTGGAGTTGGGCTGGGAGTTGGACCAGGAGCTGAGAGCTGCCTACCTATGAATGTAGGTGACAGTTGGGTGAATTCAGGCAAGAGCTGGGAGCATGGAAGAGTAACTATGGAGTTTGGGAGCATAGGTTTGAAAGACTTAAGAATTCTGTTCAATGTAATGGTTAACCATGGTCCCAGTGGACTAATGATGAAGTATGCTGCTTACCTAAACAGAAAGATGATGAACTGAAGGTACAGAATGAGACACATATTTTGAACATGGTCAATGTTAGAATTTATTGCTTGACTATGCAAATACAGAACTGGGTTTAGAAGCTGTAAAGCCAAGCAGAAGCAGCTTTCCAGAGGACTGCTCTTGTGAATAGCTTTAAGGTTCTGATCACATAGTATAGTAAACTCTCTATTCAGCAGTAAACTAAAGCAAAACATTCACAGAAAGCAAAGTATAGCATTCAAAATGATAGTAACAACTTATCACTAAAGTGGTCACATCATTTTAAACAAAAGATATCATTGAGTAAATCCTTAACTCAATCCACCTTAAGGGACACAAAGTACAAAGGTCAAAGTTTTCCCACCCCTAGGTCACATTGTCTTAATATCTCAATCAAAAAGTCTTCTTACTTCTTGATTGGAGATTAGTTTCCAATCATCCTTGACTCAATGATCCTTAAGGGGTACAAGGGACAAAGTACAAAGTTCTCCCACCCCTAGTCCACAGCAAATCATGATCTTCTCAGTGAGCACTAAGAATCCAAGGAGAGGTCTTTTCATCTTGGCTTGAGGCTGGATCCTAAATTCCATGGTTCCTCTTCCATGAAGAGTTTGAATGTATTGATTGAACATGGGTCCCTACTATGATTTATTCATTCAACACTTGCTGAATAGCTACAATAGTAAGAGATAACACTTATATAGAATGTCCCTTAAGTTTTAGTGCAGTTTTAAGCCTTAATAGTTTAAATCACCTAAAATGGCATTAAGATGTTGGGGATAAAGGGCAGCTAAGTGGCACAGTGAGTAGAGCACCGGCCCTGGAGTCAGGAGGACCTGAGTTCAAATCCGGCCTCAGACACTTAATACAAAAACTAGCCATGGGATATTGGGCAGGTCACTTAACTCAAACTGCCCTCCAAAAAGCAAATAAAAAAAAAAGATGTTGGGATATCCTGTCTAGTTTTTTATAGTGTGCAAAGTGCTTTACATTTTATGTCATTTTATCCACGTAATAACCATGTGAGGTAGATACTATTATCCTCATTTTATTGATGAGAAAACTGAGACCCAGTTTTAAAAATTGTTGTTACATGCAACTGAGAAATGAGATATTCAGGCCCTGGGGTATAGAAATCCATCTTGCCCTACAAGAAAGTAAGGTGGAAGAGGATAAGGGGAGGGATGGAAGGGGATATATGAGAGGGCAGACTGGGGAAAGGAGTGATCAGTACGCTTGCCATCTTGGGTGGGGGGTAGGGGAGAGACGGGGAGAAAATTTGGAACTCAAAATCTTTTGGAAATGAATGTTGAAAACTAAACTAAATAAAGAAAATCTTAAAACTGAGACCCAGAGGGATTAAATGATTTACTTGCCCAGGCTTACACAGCTAACTTTAGATCAGGATATGAACTCATGTCTCCATGATTACAAATCCAGCACTCCAGGCATTATCACACCAGACTGCCTCTAGTCTCTTGCTTAGAACTGAGGAAGGCTACAATGATGAATTAGATAGGACTCTTCTCCTCAAGTAGGTACCTATGTGGCACAGTAGATATTTCAGGCCAGCCCTGAAATGAGGAAAACTCAGCTTCATGAGTTCAAATCTGGCCTAAGATACTTACTAGCTGTGTAACCCTGGGCAAATCATTTCACCTCAGTTTCCTCATCTGTAAAATGAACTGGAGAAGGAAATGACAAACCACTCCAGTATTTCTGCTAAGAAAACCCCAAATGAGATCACAATGAGTCAGCCATGACTACAAAGACTGAACATCTCCTCAAGTAGCTTATACTTAACTTGGAAATGATGATAGAAATCAAAGTAGAATAATCACCCTCCTGGGATTCAAGACATCTGGGTGCTAGACCTGGACATACCGTGTTTCCCCGATAATAAGACACTGTCTTATTATTTTTTTGGACAGAAAAACACCAGAGGGCTTATTTTCAGGGGAGGGCTTATTTTAATGAACATTGACAGCAATTTTAATAAACAAGTAAATGTGAACAAAAACATGTACCTTTATTCAATAATGAATTCAATAAAGAACAGGATGACACGCTCACTGCTGCAGCTCTGATTGGTTGCAGCTCGGAGCTTGGCGTGCGTTTCAAGGGGGGGTGGGAGGGACGGTGCATACAGAGGGTACCGTAATGTAGCGTGTAGCAGAGGATCACCTTCACTACAGTAACAATCTCAATAGGGCTTATTTTCGGGGGAGGGCTTATTTTAGAGGAATCTTACACAGTAAGGGGAGGGCTTATTTTCCAGATAGGCCTTATTATCGGGGAAACACGGGTAACACTGACCTAGATGGTGGACTTTGAGCAATTCCTAACCTCTTTGAGGTTTTTTCATTTAAAAACAAAAGATATCCAAGGTATTTGTGTTATTATTTGAAGTTCTTAAGGGAAGAGTAAGGTTAGGGGAGAGCACTTTCAAATGGAAAGCAAAAATTTCCTTGTATATTTGAGTTCTATTTTTCTTTAAATCATGATTTTATAATAGTGCTGGAGCCAGCAAGACATCTTACAAGCCACAGTTTGGTGATATATAGAGATGGTCTTCTTTCAGGTCTATAGTATTATTGGACACATTAAAGGAATAGCTTAATTTGTCAAATAAATTTTAAATTTATTTAATCCAACTTCTACCCAGGAGGATGTTAGTTTTTCAAACAAATAGAATCAGTAAGAAGTAAATTCCTTTATCTAGGCTGAGATAATTTGTTCCCATTCCCTATAAGAATACCTTCCTTCCCTTGCACCCCCCCCAAAAAAAAAAAGTCTGGAAGCTGTTCCCTCCTTGCCTCCGTCTTTGAGATTCCCTAGCTTCCTTCAAAAACCAGTTTGAATTCCAACTGTTAACATTTTTTTCTTATCTATCTGCACAGTTATTTGCATTCCTTCACTTCAGAAATTATTCCATATTACTTTCTAGTAACTTATCTGTTTACATGTTGTATCTCTATCCCCAGTAGAAATTAGGCTCCTTGAGGAAAATCTCCTTGAGACTTTCATTTGTCAGTGTCCACAAGGTCTTGCACTTAATAAGTCAGCTCTTAATGTTTATTGAACCGAATTCCTTCAGAATTTGGTAGATTTTGTTCAATCATTGAGTCATGTCAGTCTCTGTGACCCTGTGGACCACACTGTCTGTGGGATTTTTTCTGGTATATATTAGAGAAGAAAAATTGGCAGAAAAAAAACTATTACCATAAAAATATACTGAATTCAAGCTTATTTTTGCAAAATTTTCTTAAGCAAACTGATTTTTGATGAGTTCTCTAATTTTGAAATAAAATATGTCCCAAATTTTAAAGTAGATTAAAAAAAAATTTGCTGGCAATTCATCAGAAAAGTAAGTATAGAATGTACGTCTACAGAATGTGTAGCGAATAGGCACCAAATACAAGATGTTCATACCAGTAATGGGATCAAAATAGAAGTAGTTAAAAGAAGTAGGACTCCCCAGATCTCTGTACTCTGACACCAATTAACAAATTTGTGATGCAGGCGCAGGTGCAACATTTCCAAAACAAATTTATCCCCATAAAATTAAACACATCATGGAGGGGGGAAAGTTCTAAAACTCAAAGGAATGCAAACCTAAGTGGGGGAAAAAAGGAAACAAGTGAACTTTGTCTCTGCTTCCTATGCCATAGTCATGATTTTTTAAAATATAATTTATAGTGAAAAATGATAAGCGTTCTTTCCATGTTGGTGTTGCTAATGCTAGAATATACATGTTTCACTTGGCTCTAAGAAACAAAATCAAACCAGATTAAGAAATTTCTTACTGTAATATTCAAACTATTGTGAAAGAGCAGTTAGTGGTCTTTCAGAGATATTATTTAATCAATTAAATCTAAAACTGAAAAAACTATGCAAAGAACAAAATAGTCAGAAAGACAAATTTGAATCTTACTTCAGATACTTACTTTCTGCGTGATCCTAGGCAAGTCACTTGTCCTCTCCATGTCTCAGTTTTTTTATCTGTGAAATGAAGACAAAAGTAGTACCTACCTCCCAGAGTTCTTGTGATGATCAACTGAACTAACATGTGTAAAGTACTTTTCAAACATTTAAGTATTACAAAATGCTGACTCTTATTATTGTTACTACCAAATAGAAATATTATTCTTCAATCTATTCCTGCTGATTCTTTACAAAAACCCTTATGAAGTCTTTAAAGTTGACCTAACTGTGTTTTACAATTTTAATGAAAATATTCCTAATGATTCTTCAATAATTTTGTTTTCTCAGTTAAATTTTCTAATCTTTGTGGAAATTTAAATTAAGGCATTTTTTCCCATGTCTTCCTCCATATATCTATCTCAGTCAGTTAATAATAACTAACATAACAATTTTAAAAATTAATTTATTTGTTTACTTTTAGTTTACAAGATTCAGTCTCACAATCCCTTGAGTTTGAAGTTTTCCCCCTTCACTCTCCTCCTCCCCCCATAGAAGTATGCAATCAAATATAGGATCTGCAAGTACCTTCACACTGAACATTAGTCAGGTTGTAAAGGAGGATTTTAACCAATGGAATGAACACTAGGAAAGAGGAAACAAAACAAAACAAGAAAAAGAAAGAGAGCAGGTAGTTTGCTTCAATCTGCATTCAAACTCTGTAGTTCTTTCTCTGAATGTGGATATCTCTTTCCATCATGAGTCTTTTGGAGTTGTCTTATACCCTTGCATTGCTGAGAAGAGCCCAGTCTATCAAACTTGGTCATCACACATATGTTGTGTCTGTAATTGCATACAAATTTCTCCTGGTTTTGCTCTTCTCACTCAACATCAGTTTGTATAAGTCTCTCCAGGTTATTATGAAGTCCATCTGCTCCTCATTTCTTGTAGCACAATAGTATCCCATTATATTTGTATACCACAACTTGTTTAACCATCCCCCAATTGATGGGCATCCTATTAATTTCCAATTCTTTGCCACCACTAAAAGAACTGCTATGGATGTTTTTGTATATATTGGGCCTCTTCCCAATGCTATGATTTCTTTGGGACACAACACCAGAAGTGGTATTTCTGGGTTAAAGGGTATGCATTTATTTATAGCCCTTTGGGATTTTGTTTATTTGTGAAATGAAGACAAATAGTAGTATCTGCCTCCCAGAGTTCTTGTGATGATCAACTGAATTAACATACATAACATGCTTTTCAAACCTACTTCAAAGCTCCAGATCAATCTGCAGAATGGTTGAATCAGTTCACAACTCCACCAACAATGCACTAGTGTTCCAATTTTTCATATCCTCTCCAGCATTTATCATTTTCCTGTTTTGTCATCTTAGCCAATCTGACCAGTGAGATGTGGTACCCCAGAGTTGTTTTGATTTGCATTTCTCAAATCAACAGTGATTTAGAGCATTTTTCATATGCTTATAGATATCTTTAATTTCTTCTTTGGAAAACTGCCTGTTCATATCTTTTGATCATTTATCAATTGGGGAATGACTCGTATTCTTTTAGATTTGACTCAATTTTCTGTATATTTTAGAAATGAAGCCTTTATCAGAGACACTGATTGTAAAATTCTTTCCCAATTTCCCACTTTCCTCTTGATCTTGGTTACATTGATTTTTTACAGAAACTTTTCAATTTAATGTAATCAAAATTAACCATTTTGCATTTTATAATGCTCTTAACTCTTATTTGGTCATAAAATCTATTTGTGTTGAGTTCTCAGACTTTGTTGGTGCTTCTAAGTTGATTTCACAGGCAGATAGTGAATTGTTGATGGTACTGGCAATGTGTATAAATATTATTGTGGCTCTGTCAAGCTTTGTCTTCCCAGAAACAGGAACTGTAAAGGACTTGAGGTGGACTGAACACTGTGAACTTCAATATGGAATGGGAACTGGATGAAGAACTGGACAAGGAGCTGGGAACTGCCTGCCTTTGAACCCAGGAGACAGCTGGAGCTGGGACCATGGAAGAGGAACCATGAAAGCTGAGAGCCAGCCACAAGTCAAGCTGAAAGAAGACTTTATTTGGATACTGTGTACTGACTGAGAAGATTATGATCTACTTTGACCTGGGGTGGAGAACTTTGATTTTTGTATTTTGTGATTGAATTAAGGATTTTGTGATTGACTAAATGAATGTACTTTGTTGAAAACTATGTGGCCATTTTAGTGATAACATGGTGAATGCTATATTTTGATTTTCTGTGATAAGTTGTAACGTGAATGCTGAAACTTGATTTTCTGTAAATGTTTTGCTCTGATTTGTTATTGAATAAAGAGAGAGTTTGCTATACTATGTAATCAGAACCTTGAAAGCTATTCACAGCAGCAGTCCTCTGGAAAGCTGCTTGATCTTGGCTTTACAGGTTTTAAATGAAATAAAAAGACAAATGAAAAGGGGGGTGAAGTTTGAATTTGATACTAGAGGTAAGTAGCCATTGGGGTTTATTGAAAGGGGAGTAAGGAATGATAAGCCCAATGGTCAAGGTAAAGAAGTGTAAGTCTAGGGGCGGCCAGGTGGCTCAGTGAGTAAGAGCACTGGCTTCAGTGTCGGGATGATCTGGGGATCAAATCCGGGCTCAAATACTTAGCCCACACCCAGAAATAACTGGCCGTGTAACCTTGAGCAAGTTATTTAACCCTGATTGCTTAAAAAAAAAAAAGAAGTATAAGTCTGTACAGTTGGTCAGTAAGGAGACAGAGGTATACAGATACCAAAAGCCAAAGCAATTGATCAATCAGCAAATAGTTATTAGTCTTCATAATAATAATCACTAGCATTTATACAGTTCTTTAAGGCTTATAAAACCCTTTGTAAATTTTACTTCATTTTATCTTTACAACTCTGTGAAGTTTACAACACATTTATAAATGTGGAAACTGAGATTGATAAATTAAGTGACCTGTAAAGTATCTCATAGCTAGTAAAGTATCTGAGGTTGGATTCAATCTCAAGTCCTCCTGACTTTAAGTCCAGTGCTCTATCCACAGAGTCATTATTATGTTCTAAACACTACTCAATTCAAGAGACAGTAAGACAAAAGTAAAAAAAAAAATTATAACTTAGACAACATGTGTATGTATGTATGCATGTATGTATGTATGTATGTATGTATGTAAATACCAGCCTTACAAATCAAATGCAAGATAACCTTGGAAAAGAAGATGCTGAGAACAGGAAAGTTTTCCATTTATAAGTGGCACTTGAGCTGAGTCTTGAAGGAAACAAAGCATTCTGAGTGGGAGAACATTCCAGACCTGAAGTTAGTTAGTGCAAATCTCATGGGTGGGAAATGGAGCATCAAGTGTGATGACTAGCAAGTAGGTCAATATGGCTGGACAATAGACAGTGTAGATGGGAGCAATTGTAAATATATTAGAGAGCCAAATAATTCATCAAAAATCAGGACTGGCTGTAAGGAGTTTAAAAATCCACAGGAATCAAAAGAGCAGAGAAATGTAATAGAACAAAGCTATCAACAACCAAAGGGACTTGATGCTGAGATAAGATGCTTCATGAATACTTCTTGATAGGACCAAGCAACCTAAAGCTAGAAGATAAGATCAATCAATCAACAAACATTTATCAAGTTTTCACTATGAGCTACTAGTGCTGGGGCTACAAATACAAAAACAGAGCAGATTTTACTTTTAAGGAGATTTGATCCAAGTGATAGAAACAACATGTACATACATAAGTATATACAGAAGAATTATAAAATGAAAATGAATCGTAGAAAATATTTCCACTTGATTAAAAGAGAGAGCAAGGTAATGGTAGCCAAAGGCAAATATTCACCTTAAACTGCTTAGTACTATTGTTTGTGTCCATCTGTCCCCAGAAATTTGTTCTGGACTCAGCCCCTTGGAAAGTCCCTTTAAATTCTTATTTCCTCTTTCCTGCACTAAAAATTTGACCTTGAATCCAACATGGAATAAGAAAAGCAGTCTGGGATCATTCCATGATCCTATCTTCCCTGATACCTTCTGCTAACCTTGAATCTCACTTGAAAATCACTATTTTCAAAAAATAGTTTTAGAAGGAAGCTAAAATCCCTGTGAAAAATGGGACCATTCTGTGAGTACCACCCATTGTGAAGCAGCTGGAACAAGCTTTTTGTATACTCAAGTATTTCAAGAAGACAAGTACAGTAGAGTCTCACTAATCCTCCATCCATCAATCCATGAACCTATTAATCCTCAGAAGAGCACTGGAAAGCTTCTGAGCAAAGATTTAATAAAGGATACAGAGAATGAGACTTTATACTATTTTATCACTAATGCAGTTTCATAAGCTATACTGCAGGATATTAACCAATACATGACTGAATTTGATTTAATTTCATTCCTAAAGGCATAGGGTGTCATGATCTTATTAGATCTAGAACTGAGGGGATGTTAGAGGTCATAAAGTCTAGCCCTCTCCTTTTTACATATGAGGAAACTGAGGTCAAGAGAGCTGAAGTGACTTAACCCAAGTCATATATGTAGTAAGGGGATGACATTGCATTCAAACCTGTATATTTTGACTCTAAATCAACTCATTTTCCCACTGTACCATGTTCCTCTTCCACTTAATACCTGTGAGATCTTGCCTTTAGCTAAACTGATCTCAATTTCACCATCTGTAAAATGATGTTATTTGACCTCTATAATATATCTGTTCAAAATCAATGATCCTTTGTCATCAAAATTCTACTTCTTCACTAAGCACATGCCTGCTGCTTCATTGACACTGGGGTTACTAAGTTTGACTTCTGATATTGAAAAATGTTTGCTTCAGAACTGCATCCACAGAATCATCGTCTTCTGAAAATGAAAAGGAGTTAAAATATCTATTAGCATGATCCACTCATTTAATAATATATACTATTTGAACCTAAAAATGTAGTTGTTTCTGATGCACCTGATATGAATTATTGCTTATTTGCTTATAACTTAGAATATTATATATAATGTTTATATGTATATGTTTCCAAGATAACGATTACTAAGAAAAATAATATATATGTGTGTGTGTGCATATATTTATATATATGTATGTACATGTATATGTGTAGATATATGTAGACACACATACACCTTTGTGTATGCCTATCTACAAATGCATGTTTGTATAAATGTGTGGGGGTATATATGATGAATGAATAAATGAAAATGTGTTTAATAAACATACTAAACATCAGGCCCTTTACTTAGTGAGAGTGATACCAATACAAGCAAGCAAGACAGTCCCACCTGTAAAAGTATAGCTTCTAATAAGTAGGCAGCTAGTTGATTTGCTGTATAGCACATTGGACTTGGATGTAAAGCAAGGCTTGAGTTCAAATCCTTCCTCAGAAGACTTATATGAGCTGACACAGAGTGAAGTAAGTAGTATCAAAAGAAAAAAAAATTATGAGTTAACAATGGTGTAGAGACAAACAACTTTGAAAGAATTATGAACTCTGATTAATGTGATGGATGACTCACAACTATTCCAGAGGACCATAGATGAAGCATACTACTCATTTCCTGAGAGGTCATGGACTCAGTGAAAAATAAGGTATATTTATATTTTGGACATGGCCAATGTGGGAATTTGTTTTGCTTGGATAAACCTATTTGTTAGCAGGGTTTTGTTTTTGTTTGCTTGTTTTCCAGTGGAAGAGAATAGCAAGGAAGAGAAAATATATTTTTGTTAATCAAATAATTTGTGTCATTTTAATATTAAACATTTAAATAGTATTACAAGGAAATACAACTCTTATAGCAGAGTGGTGGACAGGGAGGTAGTGTTAATTTGATTGCTGTTTTCACAGCCAGAGTTGGAAAAGGTGAACTCAAAATACTAGAATGAAAGACACAATAGCACAGAGCTAAGTAGTATCCATTTGAAGTTAAGACAGACTTAGAGATTTCATCTTTCCCATCACATGATTTTCTAGAGTAGAGATCACTTCCCCCAAGTGATATATTAAAAGATAGATAGCTATTCAAATTTATGCCAGTTCTGCTTCTTTGAATATGTGTGGTGAGCCTGGGAGAGAAGGGAGAACAAAACTAGAAAAGAAGTAGATTTAAATTACTGAGCTTTTTCAAAACCAAGTTGGAGTTGCCAGAGCAATCTGGGATCAACAGCCACAAATTTAACAAAGATGACAATACATTAGAGACAGAAAGAAAACAATATTTGAGACTTGATTTTCTTGAGACTCCATCCAGTAAAAAGAAACCTGGAAGAGTTGAGCAAATGGCAATGACTGGGGCAGCCATTTTGTCACAGTAGAAAGGAAAAAGGAAAGTCCTGCCCCTGAAAGGTAGCGGAAATACTAAGAATGGTCTACCAGAGAAGGGAGAGAAGTGCAAAATGTTGTTAAACAAAACTATGCCTCCCTGCAGGAAAATAATGAATTCTTCCCCATCCCGAGCTAAGGGATTATTGACATCTCAGCCTTATCTCTTTCCCAGAGTCAGTTGGTGGGTTTTGTATGTAACTGGAGTCCAAATGCCCATTGGTATGAGACTCTCTTCTTGTTGGGCCTCTGCATGAAAGGTTGGACTGAGCTGGTGAAGGCAGGAGAGAGAAGAGCGTTAGGCTCCTATCTCTTTACCTCCTTAAAAGTCTCTTCAAGCTCTGCAATCTCTGCAGGAGCTTCTGACTTCCAGGTTGGAGAAGGAAAATGGAAGAGGCAAACCTCATTTCAGGTTACTGAAGGGGGAACAAATACTATGGGAAGAAGGTGATGTGAAAGGAGCTGGTAGTCTCCATTAGGTCCCTACCCCCATCTTGGTACCCCTAGAGACTCTGGGGAGTTTCCCTTTGAGTGAAATCTAGAACTTTTACTCTGGTTGAGTTGAGTTGGGAGAGCTCTTTTACTCTGTATAGTCTGGTATATGTTATCATATATATACACTTTCTCTGGTTTGTTTTATTATCAACTTGGATAAACAGGTTTACTACCTATGTGTGTTGATTTTAGAACTGGTATTTGGTTGCAAGTTAATAAATACTTCTTGAAATATGAAAAAAAACTGATTGGGAAGGATAGAACAGAGGAAAGAGCATTGATTCTAGAGTCCTAGGACCTCGGATTAAATTCTGCCTCTGACATTTGTGTGTCCTTGGGTAAATCAAGTTAAACCTTAGTTTCCTCATTTGTTAAATGAGGCTAAGCCAGATGGCCTCTAATGGAAGAGGTCCCTCAGTAGCTTGGTGGTTAAGAGTGCTGGGCCTGGAGTCAAGACCTTAGCTCAAAACCAGTCTCAGATACTTAGTAGCTATATGATTCTGGGCAATTCACTTGAACTCTGTCTTCCTCAGTTTCCCCATCTATAAAATGGGCATAACAATTGTACTTACCTTCTAGGGTTGAAGGGATCAAATGAGATGTTTGAAAAGTGCTTAGCATAGTGTCTGGCATGTTATTGTTCAGTCATGTTTGCCTTTTCATATCCCCATTTGAAGTTTCTTTGCAAATATACTGGAGTGACTTGTCATTTCTTTCTCTAGCTAATTTTACAGATGAGGAAACTGAGGCAAGCAGGTTTAAATGAATTGTTCAGGATGTAAGTGTCTGAGGCCAGATTTAAACTCAGAAAGATGGATTTTTCTGACTCTAGGCCTGAAACTCCATCCACTGTGTCACCTAGCTGCCCTTATATAGTAAGTTTTAACAAATGTTTGTATCCTTCCATTTTTCTAAGTACCATTCCAGCTTTTGATCTGATACTATAGTTGATAGTATTAATTAAGTGGGATAATTAAAAATGAATAATCTTTGGTCTTAATCTATCTATTATAGTCATATTATATGCTAAGACAACTATAGACTTTGGGGGGGAAAAGGAGAGCCTGGCACAGCTATGAGAATATCAGTGACCCAGGTCCAAATAAAGTCAGTTCGAAAAATAAATGACCCTAGAAGTTGATCAATATAACCTACAAGAACAATTTTGCTCCTGAAGGGCAAGGGCTATCTCCTTTTGATCATCTCTCTTTTCCATGACTAAGATGCCTTATATATATGCTTAGATAAATGTCCAATTGAATTGAACTCTTGGGGTTCTTTCAATGTTAGATGGTGCTAAATGGGGAGGGGAAGGGAGAGTAAGTTGGAATATATCTTGTTCCTGTTTAACAATGGCCTCCAAATTCCCATTTGTCATTCAGTTTAGCATTCAAAAAAGCCTCAAAATTGAATGGGTAGAATGTCCCTTGTAATAAACCATGCTGGGGTGAAAGAAGTAAAAACTGCCTTTGCTATTTGGCTCTATGAGAGATATTCTCTTTTGATTAGAAACCAGATCATGCCTTCCTTGGTATTTATCCAGTTGAAATCTGGCACAAAAGGTCAGAGAAAGGAAGCACAGACATCTCTGTCTCACAGATAGAAAGTCTAGTTGAAGCACTTACCTCAAGTGTCCCAGGACAGAAAATGCTATTTGTTGGTCTTCTGATTTCCTTCCATTGCTATTGTTTGATAGAAACACCCTTAAGAGTGTCTCTTGTAAGAACAATGAGAGAGTGGGAGGGTTGTTCCATCTTTAAGACTGCTAAAGATTAGCAGAGGTAACTGAAGACCTGTACTATTTCTTTATTATGTTTTATTGATGGTGTCTTTTGAAAGCACGACTAGAAAAATCAGCATATCCATTTGATTCACAATATTATTATTATTATTGTTTTTTGGAGGGCAATTGGGATTAAGTAACTTGCCCAAGGTCACATGGCTAGTTGTGTGTGTGTGTGTGTGTGTGTGTGTGTGTGTGTGTGTGTGTGTGT
>NW_027187351.1:12813249-12850255 GCF_028583685.1 Petaurus breviceps papuanus | reverse complement strand
GTGTGTGTGTGTGTGTGTGTGTGTGTGTGTGTGTGTGTGTGTGTGTGAAGTGTCTGAGGCTAGATCGGAACTCAGGTCCTTCTGACTCCAGGGCCAGCACTCTACTCACTGCACCATCTAGCCACCCCTTCACACAAAATTATTAAGCAGTCATAGGCTGAGAGTAGATATTCGAGCTTCTTCTGGGTGTTAGAAAAGGACAGTTGTTCATTCAGGTTCACGATTTTCCAATAAGGCTACTTTTCCTTTAGCTATATTTTGATCTCAAAAGTTCTGATTCATAGGAATCCTCCTCATTAAAGTGACAGGAAAGTAATAATCTAACAATGAAACTAAATTTTTTCAAATTACATAGGACAATAATAATAAATTTTCTAAACAGGAGATTTTGTATAGTTTAGAGGTTTCATATGAGATGAAAGCCTAAACAATAGATATTTATCCCCAGGGGTAGCTAGGTGGCTCAGTGAATAGAGCAACAGCCCTGGATTTAGTAGGACCTGAGTTCAAATAAGGCCTCCAACACTTAACATTTACTAGCCATGAGACCTTGGGCAAGCTGCTAACCCCAATTGCCCTGGAGGTGGAGAAACCCCTCCAAAAAGCAAAAGCAAAAAACAAACAAACAAACAAACAAAAAAAAACAGACATTTATCCCCAACCTGGCAAAGTAGATTGGGAAATACTTGTTTTCATCACGTGCAAGTCTTTGTGACTCCATTTGGAGTTTTTTTGGCAAAGATACCGCAATGGTTTGTCATTTCCTTCACCAGCTCATTTTACAGAGGAGGAAGCTGATATCTTTTCCACATGGCGTTTTTACATGTTCAACTTTCAATTGCTTCTGAAGATCTCACTGTGATTTAGCAGACCTTCCCTTAGAATTCAGCATTGACCATACTAGAATAAAATATAAATATTTCTTCATTTAAATAACAATTTTAGAAAAACTTTAAGCTAACTGAAAATATTTTTGTTACATTGTTTTTATTATGTTCTTTTGATACTTTTTATTTTAACATCATGATCATACTCCATTGACCTCACTGAAGCCTCTTTTAGAACAATTTTAAAAATCACATAAAAACATCTGAAATGTAGTCTCTAACAGTGTATCAACTATTCTATCCCAGTAATTTTCAGCTTTTCTTGCATAATAAAGGAAGCATATTTTATTATTTTTCTGAGACCTTTACTAGCTTTTCCTTTTTTAGAGTTGAGCTTACTTCTAGCATTTTTCATTTTTTCATTGTAGATTTTCATTTACATGGCAGTTATTGTGAATATCATTACTCCAGATATTTAGCCTTAGTCTCTTTTTTGAACTAGTCCCTATCACCAAAATGGACATTTTGAACTGGATGTTCTATAGAAATCTCAGACTCAACACATCAAAACAGAACTCTCTCATTATCACTTTCTCCAATAGCCATCAATATTTCCATATTTCTCTCAAGGGTACTACCATTGTTTCTATCATCCAAGTTCACAACCTAAGTCAATCTTGACTTCTTATTCTCACTCACTCCACATATATTTTCAGTTGCCATATGTTTTTAATTCTCCTTCCATAGCACCTCTTGACTCAGTCCCCTGACCAACAGTCACATGGTGTGACCACATAGTAAAAACCCTCATCATCACCTCTGCTCTTCTCTATTAAAATAACCATCAATCAATTGATATCCCTTCCTCCTTTTACTACTGTCTGCAATATATCCTCCATAGAGCTGCCAAAATGACGTGATACTACTATGACCAGGTCAGTCCTCCCCTTATTGTTCTTTATTAGTTCCCTGCCACCTCCAGGATCAAATACAGGCTACTCCATTGGGCATTTAAAGCCTTTTACAAATTAGAACATACCTATCCCCTCCAGGCTTATTATATTTCAGCCCCCTTAATTTAGTCCACAATCCAAGTAAACCATCTTTCTTGCTACTTCTCACACATGACATTCCGTCTCTCCTCCATGCCTGTAAAGTAGTCATTTTTCATTCCTCCTTTTTGGAATTCCTGATTTCTTACAAAGTTCACCTCAAATGCTATTTCCTTTTCTGAGACCTTTTCTGATGATGTATCTGTGAGTCCCTTCCCTCACTATGCATTTATTTTGTGTATACTATTTTGTGTACATGTTGCTTCCTACTATAGAATGTAAGCTCTTTAAAGACAAGGATTGATTTTTATCGTGGCATGTCTAGTTCCTAAAATAGCAAAGGTGATTGATAAATATTTAATAATTAATTAAATGATTACATGATTGATTCTGTTTATTTTACTCACAATAAATCCATACATATCTTCCCATGCTTCTCTAAATTCCCCATATTCCTCACTTTCTATTGTTTGGTAAAATACAACTACATCCATATGTCGTAGTTGCTCATTCATTTCCCATTGGGAACCCACTTTATGTCCAGTTCTTTGCTACCACACAGAGACATTTTACATTATATTTAGAAGGTCACTATACTAAAGCCCAAGTACTAAAATTTATCATTAGATAAATCTCAAAATTGAAGGGCCTGCAAGGAAAATATGGTAATTCCATTATCCTACAATGGTGGGGGAATGGAGTATTTCAGTTCATAAAACATTCTGCCTACCAGAGATTAATCATATACACATTTATGCATAAATATACACATATACAAATTTATGTAATGATTTTTCTTGAGGGGAAACTGAATATCACACTTCTTTTCAAGGAAGATGAGGGTTCTTCATTCTATTGTAATGCTCTTTATTACTTTTTTGTATTTTTCACTATTCAAGTAATTTATTCATGATATGTGCTCATAGCCTTTTCAGTAACATTTACTTCCATAGTATGATGGATTTGTCTATAATTTTAGATGTGGTTATCTTCCTCCAATGGTACAGTTAATATCCACATCTTCTCATCCTGTCTCCATATCTTGTTGTTGTTCATCTTTCATTTTCAAAAAGGACCGATGACATTATGATGTGATGTCTTGAGTTCTGTATGGATTGGATTTCAGTGAGACAGAATTGCAACAAGTTGTCAGCCTCATTCTCTTTTCCAGAGTCATCAAAATCCAGCAGCAAGACAAAAGTCAGGATGATTGGTGACAAGCCAAGATGCAGCAGGTGACTTTGCTGTCTTTGATGTCTGATCAAGCTCTCAGTACTCAGTAGTGCCTACTTCAGTCACATTCATGACCTTTAGAACAAATTATTCTTATCTGTCCATTCCACCAGTTGAAGTCTTCACATGCTTAGAGTAGACAGTCCCCTACCTGGATTTGATGTTTGCAGCCTCTCAGTTACCCTCAGCGTGGTTTAATTCATTTGCCCAGAAAACTTTTCTGGAGTGAGGTCACTGCACAAGCTACAGTTTCTTGAGGCCACAGGTGAGAGTTGTGTGATTGGTTGGATACCAAAGACAGATTAGCAGCCCTGAAAAGGGTGCAGCATGTCCTTATACCAAAGGTGCCAGTCTTCCCTGACCACCTCATACACCTTCCATGTCTTAATCTAAATCCACCCACTATTCTTGGTGAGGGCTTTCCTCTTCATCTCTTGATACTAGATGAATAATAATGGGGGATGTAGACTTGCTTCCTTTTTTCTGATATACAATGTCTAATGATGTCTTTTATGCCATATATTCTGCAAAAATTTTACATTGGTAATATGTTATAGCTTATTCACAGCCACCAGTGCCTCTCCACTGAGCTTTGAGCGACTTTTGGGTAGCTAGGTGGCACAGCAGAAAGAGTGCTACCACTTAGAATAAAAACAACTGAATTCAAATCTAACCTCAGACTCTTCCCAGCTATGTAACTTTGACAGGTCACTTAATCTTGATTTGACTCTGTTTCCTCATCTATAAAATGGGGATAATAATAGCAGTTACCTTCCAGGTGTTCTATAAGAATAGAAAGAGATAAAATTTGTAGGGAGCTCTTATAGAATTTAAAGAACTATATAAATGCTAGCTATATTTATGATTACCACCTAATTTAATTTTAATATTCTTAACATTAAACTATACTGAGCATAATTTAATTTTTCTTCAAATGCTCAGGGGGGCCCCTCTAATATGTTGTGTTCTGGGTAATCATTATGAAGACTGGTTTCAACTGGACTACACTGTGAGGAGAAATTCTGACTGTTTGAACTTCTAGTTACTTATATTCTGAAAAAAAAATGAGTTTAATATTCAACACAAAATTTCTTATTCCCTTTTATTTTTATTTCCCTCTGTTTCTAAGTGTATTATTTATTCTGCTATAAACTTCTGTTTTACCAAATTAGCTTTACTTCTAATAGACATCTGTATTTGACAGACATGAATGCACAGTGAATATAGGAATTAGTGACTCTAGCACAGGTCTGGGAACTCAACCAATAGCCCATGATTAGAGATCTTATAACTGGGGGCATAATAATGAACCACACATGTATTAAGAAAAAAAACACAAAAAATATTCCAAGGGAAGAATTAAAGGGGACCTAGGGTTCCCTCTAAGTCTGTCCTTTAGACCATATTTCTTGCCTTTTGTCTTGCTGGTGTACTTCAGGTATCCAGCTCACTAGGAACAGTGAAATCTTGAGGTTAAACCCTCTCCAACTTTACAGGTGCTGGCGAAAAGTGGGGAAAGGAAGGGATAAAGAGAATGATCTAGAGGAAATAATGCATCAAGTCTGTCACAAGCAGGAATGAACTGTGGGTATTTCACCTTGCCCTTTTTCTGGGGAGAGTGACAAGTGAGGATCCATAGAGACACCTAGAGTTACAAGCAGGAATGTGTACTGTTAAATATCTAAAAACAGGCTCTTCAGGAAAAAAAAGTATTCATGACAGTTTTAAGTTTAATCTCCATTAGCAACACATTCTCCATCCCTTATTAAATCTATTCAATCAACAAAACAATAAACCAAAATATGATCAGTAACTTCTGCCAATTTTTAAAGTAAAAATTTAACAATTAACTTTTGCAAATCAGTACAAGCCAGTTCCACCACACCAGTGGACAAATGCTATTTGGCTGAAGGAAACAAAGCAGATCTCATGAAAGAGCTGGTTTTCTAAGTTGAACTCTGAAATTTAGACACCAACATTCTAAAGACTCAAAATGGGCATATGAACATGTGTATTTTCAGCAGTCAATTGAACAATTCTTTGAAAATGAAAATAAATTTCTTGTGGCCTAGACTAGGCTAGAATCCACAGCTTTCAAATATAGGGCAGAAAAATAATATTTTTCTTCCCAAAGCAAGGTAAGTATATTATTGATGATCAGATATGAAATATTATTACTCCTCCCCAGGTGCTATATTACAAGTATTCTTTTTTTCCCACTCATCTTACTAACCATTAGATGTTGTCCTTTATAAGTACCAGATATTTTATCACCATTTCAAATAAAATTTTATGTTATATTGAAAAATACCTAGCAGCTTAGGTCAATTTTCTAGTCCAAGCATTCTTTAAATAGACTAGACCAGATACATCAAATTTGGAGCCCACAGGCCACATGTAGCTCCAAATAGAGCAATCTGACCCAGATTAAAATATAAAGGGAAACATTTAACAAGATAAATGTAAATAAAATAAAACATAGATAACAATACATCTTAAAACTAAGTCTGGTCCATAAGAATCCCTGTGTATGAATTAATGACCCCCATTTGGTTTGAGTTTGACACCACTGTCAACATATGCAGACAGTGATACCATTGTGATCACATGTAAAGATAACACATATAAAGAAAGAACTCTAATTTCACCTATGTTTACTTTCCAAGTACATCAACAATAGATAATTACCTTTCAGAATAAAACTTAGCTGCTTCTGGTAACTAACTCTCTGTAATCTAAGAACTAGATGCCTTTATACCCTCAGAAACCAAATGCATTTCTCCCTGGGTGACCTTTTATGGTTTTCTTGTCACTTTAAGGTATTCTGAAATATGATAAAACAATTTTCAGGTGGAAAGGAAAGCCTAAGATTCATGTAATGTAGCACACAATGGATTTTTATGGGCCTCAATGGAATTAATTACTGAAAACTTGCACATGTACTAATTAATTTCATGCAATTCAGCACCATCTGCAGATGCATTATTTTCTTTCAAAACTACTGTAATTTGATGTAAAATTCAAATTGTTAGGAGCTTTTAGGAAGCTTAAGTCCCTACATCTTGTTTATCCTAAACAACCTAATAAGGGAATTACACCTTCTTTTAGGAAATTGTTTTTAAAAATACTGAGTGGTTCATCTGTTACCACTAGAGGCAAAATAAAGTAAAATAAAATGAAATAAAATAAAATAAAAACAAATGGAATAAAACAACAATTCCAGCACACATACTCCCACAAAGACATCACTATGATCAGATAAATCCGTAGAGCTAGAAGGCACTTCTAGAGGTTGTTCAGTCCATCTTCTATCTTGAGGCCATGCTATGGTAGTACAAAGTTGTTTGCTTATTTGCTTGTTGTTTTTTTTAATCCCCAAACTTATAAAATTTGTGAAACTTGCGACTTTGTATATTCCAATCTCTATTTAACAGTGTTCTATCTCTAGCTACTTCTCCTATCTTACTAGGCTAGGAGAAAACAACTCTCATACTGGGAATACACTCAAGACATCCTTCCCATGAGTCCTGTGAAAAACTAATCAAAAGGGACTAGGGAGGAGAAGGATGGCCTATTGCTTTCTTCTCATTAGATTTCCTACTGTCTAAGCCTCACACAGTCTCATCCTAATTTATTCTAGGCCCTAGGCATATGTAAGTGCTATGAGTTTTCATGACAGGTTTAAATATACAGGTAAACCTGGTGTTATGAGGACCCATGCTACCTAAAGATTTGAATATATGAATCACATAGAGTTCCCAAATTATAAAACCTTGCAATATGAGAAGTAGTTTAGAATCTTCTTGATGTGTCTTTGGCTGCAGAAAACAAAAACAAAACACTGGACTTAGTGTCAGAAGACGTATTTGAGTCTAGATTTTGGTCCTTAGCAACTGTACACTATGACAAAGTCCAAATTAGAGCAGCAGGGTAACCTAGAGGCTGTGTAGTCCAACTCCCCTATTTTACAGATGAGAAACTGACACAAAGAGAGGGTATCAAGGAGGCACAGTGGATAGGGCACTGACCCTGGAGTCAGGAAGACCTCAGTTCAAATATGGCCTTAGACCTTGGACACTTAGCAGCTGTATAACCATGGGAAAGTCACTTAATCCCAAATGCCTCACAAAAAGACAGAGATACAAACAGAGAGAGACAGAGACAGAGACAGAGAGAAGGTATCATGCCCAAGAGTACAGAGGTAAAAACAGATGGAGGATTTGAAATCATGCTCTCTGACTGCTAAGAAAGTGCTTTCTCCAAATCTCAATTTCCTTAGCTATTGCCTTGAAAACAGAAATAATTATTTGTCCTTTTATCTTCTATACTGACCACAGTGCCTAACAGAAAGCAGGTTATTAATAAATACTTATTGATTCATTGAAGGATTTTTAAAATGGAAATCATAATACCTTTGCTGCCTAGCTTGCAGGGTTGTTGAGAGGATAAAATAAGACATGGTGTGCAATTCTCTGCATAAGTGTGTTATGAAATATTGAAACGTTTGAAGTGTTATGAAATATTGGAAATCAAAGGGAAAAGGAGATTAGACCTATGATTTCAATAGTAGAGGAAATTTCCAGGCAAGAAAACTCCTGCTACCAACTGTAAGTCAACAGAAATTCATACTCTTAGGGAGTTGTCTACAGTGCAGGTGCCACTCCCAAGAGTCAAATGATCAAAATATAATTGGGAAATATTTAACAAAATAAATGAAAATAGAATAAAACATAGCATTACATTTTAAAACTAAGTCAATATATGGATTAGGGGCTCCCATTTCTATTTGATTTTGGTACCACTACTTTAGGGACAACTAGGTGGCACAGTGGATAGATTGATGGACATGGAGTTAAGAAGACTTATCTTCCTGCATTCAAATCTGGCCTCAAACACTTATTAGATGTGTGACACTGGACAAGTCACTTAATTCTGTTTGCCTCATTTTCCTCATCTGTAAAATGAGCTAGAGGAGGAAACAGTAAACCAATCCAATATCTCTGTCAAGAAAACCCCAGATGGGGTCATGAAGAGTCGGACACTCTTGCAATGACTTAACAAAAGCAACCACTGCTCTAGAGCACTGAGAAATTAACAAATTGAGCAGAGCTAATGGGTCAGTGGCAAGGCCTAAAACTAGGTCTGCCTTAGTTCCAAAGCAAGTTATTATTGTAAATAGTGTAAAAAGAAGCAGCTGAACTTAGATTCCTTCTAATGTCCAGTCTTGGTCCTGGTGAAGGGAGGATGAAACACCAAGGTGGGGAATTAAAACAAACGAACAAAAATCTCAGTGTACTATGTATGCCCTTCATAGCCTGGACTGGTATTGCCTTTCCCATATTCCTAAAACTTAACGCCCCTCCAAAGACTCCATAATCCAGTGACACTGTCCTCCTTGCTGTTTCTCTCACACAACACTCCGTCCCTTGACTCTGAACTATTTTTATTGGTCCCAGTGTTGTGTTGGAATTTGAGAATCAATGGTTAAATTTTCAGTGTGAGGATCAACAGTTGGAAAACTGGCAAATGGTACAAATCAGGGCTTCATTTGTGGTTTTGTTAAGTATCTAAACTTAAGAAAATTATGAAGAAAATGTTAATATTGTAGATTAAACTTAAATGTGCTTCATATGCACATTTTGTTGTTGGAGAACTGGTTGCACCACACAGCCCTGTTTGTACTTCATATCTGGAACTCCCTCCTCATTTCCACTTCCTAGCTGTAGCGGCAAGCATCCCAAGCGCGTCCTCAGGGTTTCCAGCTACCACAGGTTCTTAGATCTGCTTTGTTAAAGGAAAGCAACTCAAAATGGGTTAACAAGCTTACTTTAATCAGTCAGACATATATCATTTACCTTGTTCAGGGGAAAAGGTCAGCACCCCAAACTTCAAAGTACACAGACAGAATTATCAAGACAGAAACAGATCTAATAGACAGATTTCAAACTGTCCAACCATTACATCCATACCCAGTCAACATCTGGGTTTCAACATCTGGGTTTTTTCAAAGCCGGGGGGCTCAGGACAACAGCTTCCCAGAAACCATATGAAATCACAGAACGCTTCTCAAAGTGAGCCCCCAAAACAAAGCTACACATCAGGGCTTATTTAGCCTTCTCCTGGCTCAGAGAATGTAACAACCTTTTGGACCCACTGGCCAATCAAAAAGTATCAACTGAAAAACAAGCCTCCCACACCAGGCTCCAGGTGTACTTTAGCCTAGGGGCAGGGAAGATCTTTAAATTTGCATTTCCATTACACTAGCTTACTTATCTTCTTTCAAGTATCATCTAAAACCCAAATTTTCAGTAAGAAATCTTTCCTACTCCTCCTTAATCTTAGTGCCTTCCTCTCTGACTACCCGCAAATTTATCCTGTATATCTCTTGTTTGCCCATAGTTGTTTACATATTGTCTCTCCCATTATATTGTAAGCTTCTTGAGGGGAGAGACTGTCTTTTGCTTTTCTTTGTTATACCTAGAGTAAATATAGTACAGAGCCTGGCACTTAGTAAGTGATTTACAAATGCTTATTGACTGACACTGACATGTATTTAATTACATTTTAGTTGATAGATAATTATTTATCATGTATATATTTGCATTTAACTTAATATTATGATATATATACATGTTTTATGCTCATGTGTTTTCCCCTCCATTAAAATATGAAGTCATGGGGAGCAGAGTTTGTTATATTCTTTCTTTGTATCTTCTGTGCCTAGAATATTACCTTACACTTAATGTCATTGAGAGATAATATTTTGTCATTTTTTTCCTTTATTTCCCAGGAGGTTTTAGTATGTGTATTATGTGTGTGTGTGAGTGGGGGGAAGATACATAAATACATGATTGTGGATCTATCAATAACACTTAGAACAAATGATAATAAAAAAAATATAAATGGCTAAATTTTTAGTCTCTGGTAGTTGTTTGATACAAGAGAAATTTCCATTTGCAAACTAGTAAGATTGTTCTCTGACATGGACTCTGCTTTTTTTGTTAGTGTACTTCTCTCAGGTCATGTGTCACTATAATAGATAATGATAGCATACTGGATTTAATTAGAGGACCCATGTTTGAATTTTAGATCTGCTACTTCTACTGAATGACTTTGAGTAAGTCACTTCAACTCTCTGGGCTTTAGTTTCTTAATCTTTAAATCTTAATCTTTAAAAAATGATGGAGTTGGCCTTGTCCTTTGAGTTCTTGTCAGCTCTATATCTCCGATTGTATGATATAACATAATTCTTCCCCCCTCCCAACCCCACACACTCCCTAAACTATTGTTATAATATCAAACTGCATGTAAGAAATGTGTCTAACCTGAGCCCCTTTTTGTTTCTGCAGAGGAAGTTTTCTAGAACTGATAAGCACTGAGTTCCTTGTTTACTTTTTAGGGACCAGGAACATTTTGCAGATAAAAATGTATTTTTATTGGAAAAAATATTATCCCCCCCTGGGAATTAATGCAATTCCATGGAACATATGATTTGTTTTTAAAATATTAATTTATTTTTTCCCCACTCCAAGAATATATTCCGCCATTAAATAAGATATGACATTATTCATTTGTCCTGGAAAGAGTAGCCAGGTACAACAAAATTTGAAAGTGTTTTGTTTTATCAATTTCTCTAATATATTATTAGAATTTCATGAGAGAATTTCTAGACCTTTTCCTTGTGGACATAAGGAAAAATTTATATGAAAAATGAAATGAAATGCAGTGGATCAGAGAAAACATTGCATCTCCTGGTCATGGCCCTTCTGCCTTTGTACCTCATATGCTTTCATCCAGGCACTCTTCTTTATACAGCAGATTCCCATCACTCTCATATGTAAAATGGAGATAATGAGGCTTATGTTATATACCTCATAGAGTCATAGAGGAGAAAGGGCTTCATAGGGAGAATGAAAAGAGCCATGGGAATGACAGTTGTTATTGTCATTATATAATTCTCACAGGATAAAAAGTTGCTGAGGGCTGAAAATAAGAAAAAAGAGAATTGGTATCAGCAAATTCTGGGACTCAATCTGTTATACAGATCCTATAGAAAGTGCCTTTTGGCCAAGGCTTCCACCTGCCTTGTAAGGGAAAATCACGATGAAGTTTTTCACCTGAAAACCTTAGGACAGTGAAACATGATAAGTCATCTATTTCTGTTTCCTGTAATTTGATCTTTATCTCACACTTCAATACTGAAATGAAGTCTTTTTGTACTATCTAGAAGAACTGATAAGGTTAAAAGAAACAACTTTAGTGGTTCATGGGGCCAATTCTCTGTGAGAGCTTGATAAAAATCATTTCTAGAACGAACTGGTGTCATTGAGCAAATATGGCTAGAGTTAACACTGATTTAGGAGTAAGGAGATTAAAGTTTGAGAAAAAAATTGGCCTCTGAAGAAGAGCATGGACATGCTGGTAACTCCCTTAGTTTGGTTTGTATGACCTCTTAAATTCTATGGCTTTAGATGGGATGGTAGAATATTTATATATTTGAGTTAAAGACCCATAGAGGTAGCCCTGTCATAGTGGATAGGGCAGGCCTGTACAACATTTAACCTGTGGACCACTTAAAGCCCATGCACTACTTGTAGCCTCTGATGGGATTTTGGGTGGCCTGCAAAAAAGATTTTGGGGAGCCCACAAAAAATGTACAGGATGTAAAACAGGTCTGCACAACATACTGCCCACAGACCACTTTGATAGGCTGCAGGTACTCCACGGGCTGTATGTTGTGCAGGCCTGGGTTATGGGAGTCACAGAAATAGGATCATCTAATCTAACCTCCTCATTCTACAAATGAGGAAATTGAGGCCCAAAGAAATTATGTAACATTCTGAAGATCATACTAGTTACAAATACAAAGTTGGGGTTTGTGACCAAATCCTTTGACTTTAAGTTCAATGATCTTTTTACTTCTCCACACAGAGTTCCAATCCTGGCTTTCATATGAGAGTGCTGGACCTGGAATCAAGAAGACTAATCTTCCTGAGTTCAAATCTGGACTCAGTCATTTTCTAGTTGTGTAACCTGGGCAAGTCATTCAACCTTGCTTGCTTCAGTTTCTCATCTGTAAAATGAGATGGAGAAGGAAATGGCAAACCACTCCAGTGTCTCTGTCAAGAAAACCCCAGTGGGGTAACAAAGAGTTGTACGAGACTGAAACAACTTAACAGCAGCACCAGCAGCAACAACAGAAGTCACTTAAGTTCTTTGGGTCTTAGTCAATTCCCTAGGACTCATCTACTAAATCTATAGAGAGGCTGTAGTCATCTTCGGTATAGGGGACAAAGATCATTCATTCCTGTTAAGTATGGTTTTCCTCGCTGTTCACATTTTTTACAACATATATTTTATGGGCATCTACAGATAGAACAGCACCCCACATTTTGAAGCCAAAATGTTCATGTATTTTGGTAAGTAAATGTCTCTTTTCTTCAATCTTTGAAACACACACACACACACACACACGAATTTTCTTGTTAATAAGTGTGTATGTGTATATGAATTATCTCCTGTTAATACTGCACAAGTATATGTGTGTGTTTGTGTGTGTATGTATATATATATATATAAAACATAAATATATGCACACACTAGTATAGTATTTATATATATAATATACACATATTCATATTTATAGGAGACAATTCACTAAAAAGAGAAAAACATTGAAAAGAAAGATAAAAGAACATTTTTCATAACTACCTAAGATGGCTTTCTGATGTGTCTGCCTGTCTCATTTCAAGAGAAATATACTATAAATCAAGTTACTTGAGGGTGATGTACACAAACAACACTGACCAAATTACTGTTACTAACAAAAAGTAAATAACATCTTCTACTGTATTGACAGATACAATCAAATCTCCTTTAAATTGTGAGGCAGTAAAACTGACTTTTCACATAAAAATGTTGACTAAAAGGACTGTAAGTCATATTTTCAGAATTTCCAATTCACTGCCTACATGGGAAAAAATATCCAAATTAGACTGAATGGTTGTGAGGATGAATGTGAATGTCATTTAGAGAACGTGAGTGAATAGGGCAATATGACTTCCCAAAGGGTGATGAAATTATATGCCTAAGAATGTTACAAGAATGGGTTATTTTTGGTACTATTTCCCACTCTCATTATAGTCGCTGAGAAGAACAGAGATAGTCACTGACAAGAAGTGTTTGGCAGGGGATGGAGGTTGAGGACTGAATGGAAAAATACCTTTCCATTTTGCAGTTTTCAGATAGGCAAATAGATTTTGAATATCCTTCAGTCCCACTCTAAGCATTTTTATCACAACACTAGACTATTTCCAAAGATTTTGTTATTGTTGTTATTGCTATGTTGGTAGGAGAGAAGAGGAGAGAATCATTCTTATTCTCCCTTCCAGTCCCGTTCCTTACTTCCAGACTTCGAAATCATTCCCCTGCCACTGTCTTATCCTAAACTCTCAGGATCTTCTTTGCCTTGGAATGCCCAATGGACATTGTGGCTTTCTTGACCTAGAATATCACTGTTAAGACTCAATCCTTTCTCCCATTGGCAAGTATCTCTATTTTATAGCAGAATCTAAGCTATATCTCCACTCTTGGCCTTGTTTCTGGCTTCCAGATTTCATAAAAATGCTCCTATTCTGGGTACCTTTGTTCCCTTCCTTACCCAATCCCTCCTTTTCAAATCCTGTTTGTGTGCTATCTTTAGGAACTATTCTTTTCGCTTCTATCTATATCCTCAGCACTTAAGTGTATGGAACATGTTGTCAGTTAGTTGTGCCTGCCTCTTTATGACCTCATTTGGGGTCTTCTTAGCAAAGATACAGGAGTGGTTTGCCATTTCCATCTCCAGCTCATTTATAGATGAAGAAACTGAAGGAAACAGGGCTAAGTGACTTGACCAGGGTCACATAGTTAGTAAGTGTCTGAAGCCACATTTAAACAGAGGAAGAGAGTTTTCCTGACTCCTGACCCTGAACTCTATCCAATGTATCACTAGCAACACACAGTAAGTGCTTAATAAATGCTTTTTTCCTTCACTCAAAGTCATCCTGGGTTGTTTTTTTTTTAATAAGAAAAGGCACACATTGGGGCGGCTAGGTGGTGCAGTAAGTAAAGCGCTGGCCCCAGAGTCAGGAGGACCTGAGTTTGGTTCTGGCCTCAGACACTTAACAGCCACACACACATAAAAAAAAACCAAACTAGCTGTGTAACCTTGGGCAAGTTACTTAACCCCAATTGCCCTCCAAAAGGCAAAGAAAGAAAAGAAAAGAAAAGAAAAGAAAAGAAAAGAAAAGAAAAGAAAAGGCACGCATAAAGGGAGGAAATGAAAATTTCTTTGGGTTACATTCATTCTCATAAAATCCATTTTGAACATTGTAAGGTTCAATCATGTACTATGAATAGATAGAAAAAAGGAAAACAAGTCCAGAGACAAAATGGTTCAGTGGAAAGAGCACTGGATTTGCAATCAGAGGATTTCAGTTCCTGGGAAGATGGATTTTGAGGACTTTATATTACATCTGTTCCAAACCTTTAATTATACAAATAAGGAAACTGTGACCCATATGGGTCAAATAACTTACCCAAGTACATAGGTACACAGTAGAAAAGTTGGGATTTGAAATCACATCTTTTAATAGTAGATACAATGCTCTCTCCTCTTCACCACTGTACCCCTCTATATGTTCAAATCCTGCATTTATTTATCCTTTATTTTATGTCCTTCAACAATATACTTAATTCCTCTGGCCTTAATCTCTTCATATTTAAGATGAGACAGTTGGACTTGTGGACATCTGATGCTATGATTCATAGTATGCATGGACAAAACATTACAAATTCATGGACTTGCTCAGAAAAAAACCTGATAGGATATAATCAATTGATCTCTGAAGGTTTTCATCTTGAGAATTTTCTATTCAATTTAGTACTTCTTTAGTTATTACATGTTATATGAAAGCTTGATTTACTACCTAATTATTTCTGTTCTTTTCATCAAACACATTTCCATGATAATGTAACTATAAAATCCCATTTTACATATAGTATTCCCAAACACAGTTTAATATGTTCAATGTAACATGAACAAAAAGTCCCAAATGTCAGAAGAGTGGTCTCCAGCCTTAACTGGATCATTCAAAGTATAGAGTTAGCTTTGATTGTTCTATCATTCAGCAGCATTGAAGATTGCAAGTGCATAGAATATGCTCAATATACACTTAGAATTTTGTCCAAGAAAATTAAAGATTACAAATTGGTTTTCTCTGACTTATTATTATGATTATTTCTTGGTTCTTGTTTAAGGTCTTTCTCCAACATGGAATAGCAGAATTATTAATGTCTAGAGCTGCATAATCATTTCAATGACTAACTCTGTTAATTGGATTGTATTTTCCCTGGCAATTAATACCATGTGCATTGTTCTGTAGGTGTAGTTTAAATCATTCATTAGTTGAATTCATGGCCCTGCTTCATTTAATACTAGCTGTCTGGGGCTGATTAGCTCATTTGGTTCAAGTATGATGCTAATGAGGTGGAGACCAGGAGCTTGATTCCCATGTGGACCAGTTAGTCATCTCTTATTTATGATGATAGATGGCACCACCAATCTTGGGCATCCATCAGGAAAAAAGAAAAAAAGTTCCATTGGTTGCAAAGGAGATAAGGCAAAGGAGTGTGAAAGGATAAACAGAAAACCTTCATTGATAAGAAAGAAGGGAAGGAAGGAAGGAAGGAAGGAAGGAAGGAAGGAAGGAAGGAAGGAAGGAAGGAAGAATAAAGCAGAATCTGCAATGTTCTAGCATCATCCTTATATATAAAAGATATTTAGTGGCCTCTCTAACATCTTTTCCAATGTCAAAAATGAAAAAAAGAAGAGCTGATATCACTGAAAGACTTACGGATTATTGGAACCAATTTTCTAATAAACTTAGATTTTAGATTGTGCTTTCTCTGTGACATGTAAAGCAACTAATTATGATCTTTCTTTTTTGAACATTTCACATTTTTGGTGGAGTTAAAGTTAAAATAGCTAAGGATATCCTAATTTCTAAAAGATGAAGAGATTCTCTCTCTCTTTCCCTCTCTCTCTCTCTCTCTCTCTCTCTCTCTCTCTCTCTCTCTCTTTCACACACACACATACATACACACATGCACACACATATTGTGTGTGTAGCTTTTCATGTAAGTCTTACTAGGTTATAATAATGATTTTGCACAAAGTCTTGATGAATTTATATATAAATAGGACTATGCTTGACTATGTAAAAGAATTTTGAAATGCTTGTCAGTGTAAGATTGTACTTTTAATGACATTTGTGGCAAAATACAATAGTATTTATCAAAAAACTCTTCTTCAGTACAGATTGAAATCCATCTATGACTTAGAATCATAGGACCACAGATGGAGAACTAGCAAGGTCCTTAGCAGTCACCTAATCCAATCCTCTCATTTTACAAATGATGAAGCTCAGAGTCAGGTAGGTAGAATGAGTTGCCCAAAGAAATAGTAAATAGCATAGCTATAATCTAGTCTCAGGAGCTGATACATCAGCATTCTCTCCACAAAACCACTGGTCTTGGGGAGTCATATGTAGTATAGTTAGTAAATGGGGTCTGGGAGAGAAGGGATTGAACCCAGTTAGTTCTGACTCAAAATCTAGCACTTTTCCCCCTCTGCCTATGTATCTCTAAAATTAATTGCATATAATGCATATATTCATCTCAAAAATGCTTTCATTTTGATCAGTTGCATTTAGAAACCAAGGATCTTATTGAACCAATAATGATGAATTAATATTTATGATTGCATAAGATCTTTAGAAACAGCCTGGATCTTCCTTCATTTCTAAATAACCCTGACCTGTAAAACACTATAAAAGCTTAAAATGGTCTATGAACATTGAGGTAGCTGATGGTGCAAAAGATAGAACACTGTAAAGCCATGCACAAACAGAGGACTGTTTGTAGGGGTCACTAGGAAACTACAATTTCATCATTACTCAGTATCCAGGGAGAGGTCTTTTCATCTTGACTTGGGGCCTGTTCTCAGATTCTCTGGATCCCCTTCCATGGTCCCAGATTCTACCTGAATTCATCAGACTGTCACCTGGCTTCAGTGGCAGGCTCCCAGTTCCTTGTCCAGCTCTCTGGGTAGGCCCTGCACCACAAGTTCTCAGGGTCCAGTCCATCTCAAATCCTTCACAATTTCTGCTCCAGGGAATTCAAAGCTCAACCAAGCCACAAACAGACAAAGTGCTTGCATCCTAATCATGCTTCCTCAGTGTTTTGCAGCTAGTTCAAAAAATCAGAATCATCTTATCTAGCCTGGGGGGAGAGGGGTCCTGGGCTCCTGTTCAGAAGAAGCTCCACCACCACAAATTCTCAGGAAATTCTGGCCCAGTTCTCGATTATCTCGTCTGTAGCTGCTCTGCATCCAGATTCTTGTCCCAAGAAATTCTGACTGTGCCTCTCTGGGGCTTTTCTTATATATATACAGCATTAGCTACTTCCTGTTTCAGCCAACCACTTCCTGTTACATGGGGGTGGGAGAGGTCATACCTTCTGTTTCTTTCACAGAGGTTTGATTAGTTACTAAGTGCTAAGTACCTGCTTACTTGCCAATACAAAAAGGGGTCTTCAAATTACCATTACAAACACTAGGCCTGGTATCAGGAAGACCTGAGTTAAAATATGGCCTTATTCACTTATTAGCACTGTGACCCTAGGCAAGTTGCTTAACCACTGTTTGCCCCAGTTTTCTTACCTATAATAAAGGGAAAATAATACAATAATATTTGTAAGAAGAGTTTAGCACAGTGCCTGCCACATACTAGGTGCTATATAAATTCTCATTCCTTTCCTTTCCCTTATCTTTCCTTCCCTTCTTGCCTTGCTTACCCTTTTCTTGCCTTCGTTTTTCCTCTGAACAAATTACTACTAGTAATAGTCAATAAATAAACTTCCTGCATCAATTGAATTGTAGATCTGGAGCTTCCACCACAAAACTAAAAAAAAATAGTAGGAACTAGAGGTATTCTATCAATCAACAGACATGAAACACTTACTATGCGCCAGGCCCTGTGATAAGTTATACCGCCTATAGATGTGCAAAGAAAAAGCAAGAGTGCCTACCTTCAAAGAGGTAACATTCTAATGGGGAATAAATGTTCATATATAGGTATATACAAGATACATACAGAGTAGATAAAAGATAACTTTAAAGAAGTAACTATAAGAAGGTAGGGGTGGTTGGAAGGGAAGGACCAAGGATGCCCTCCTGTAGATGGTAGTACAAAACCTGAGTTTTAAAGGGAGTGATCATCTATTGTTCCCAACATAAACCATTGTTCTTCCAAAATGGAAAGGATGAGAGTTGGGGCAGGGTCCCCTATCTGTTCTCCCATTTCTTTTTTTTACCACTTCAGTTTCCACTGACACCTCAAATTCTATCATTCTATCCATATGTCATTCCTATGGCAGGAAGATTGTTATCACATGTCTTTCCTCAAACTGATGTAATTGAATCCAAATACATGGACTTTAGGAAGATATTCACTTCCTTTTATAGGAACCTGAGATTATACCTCTTTTTCTTAAGACACAAGCCAAGGTTTAAAAGCAGAACCAAGATTATTATTCCCAGTCAAAGGAATGAATCATTTTCCTTTTCTCATTAACAGAACTATAGTGGCCTAGTCTTTAAGTATAGAATAACATGAGTTCCTGTAATGTTATGGAAACCAGGTTTACAAGTATTTTTTAAGAGTCCAATTCACCCACATGTCATTCATCAAAACTGGTGTTTGATTCTTTTTCTTCCTCCATGCTTTACATAACCTGTATAGTCTACAAATCCCCAAAGCTGATTCTCATAAGGACATTTCTGTGAATGTTGGAAGGAGTCACATTTCTCTGATTGAGGACATTTCTCTGGACAGTATATCTGACAAAAGTCAGACAAAAGAAGTTGCCTCTGTGTTTATACTAGTATTGGGAGAACTTTCCTCTACCAAGGCCAAAGTAACTGAAAAAGGCAAGATTTTTCTCCCTAATGCAAGCTCTGAGGTCTTCTTGTTTCCTGAAGATCTGAAAGAGAAGGATCTGGCTGAAAGATTGATGGCCCAATTAGTTGATAGGGCACCTCAGAACAAAATAAAATAGATTATATGCCACATTGCCTGAGGGATCCAATCAGTAAAACATCAATGAGGACAATCAAAACAATAATTTCACATCAAAATGGGATACCAGAGGAAAGAGAACAATCCAGTATAATGGAGCCTAGGAGACAGAAGGTAGGCAGTAAAAATAAAGGTAGAAAAGAGACAAGAAAAGAGGGTAATATGCTACTTAGGAAAAGCCTGGATGACTAAAGGAGAAATAGGGATTAGAGGTCAAGCTATTAGTGAAATAAAGCAATTAAAAAGGAAAGAAAGGTATAATGGAAGGAAGGAATAGGGTAATGTGAGATGGAGGGGAACGAAGCTGATGCTGCATGGAGGACAATAAACATGAGAGAAGAGATATAAAAATAGCCCTATGTGAAGAGCTTTAAGGGGGGAGGGGAGAAAAGGAGACAGTGGAAGGAAATTCATTAACAAGGTAAGAGTAAGATGGACTGGGGAGAAAAAGCAAGGTTAATGGGGATATCACTTTTCATCTAAAAATGAGGCAAATTTTAGCACTCCTGAGATTAGAGAAAACCACCACTGCCTCTTTAACCTTTTGAAGCAAACAAGGAAGGCAACAACCAAAAGAAAACATAAATGAAGGATTCTTAAGCCCACTTCATATTTACTTTACTTAGACACATGGAAGGAGAATTTCTGCTTATTTTCCTTCAACCAAAACATACACAGACTCATAGGAGGAGAGTGAATAGACAAATACAAAACTAAACTTTAAAATCTTTCAGATCAGAATACTGTGTTTCCTGCTTCTCTAGTATCCCCTCAGAAAGCATAGGTGACTGTGAAGCACACAGTAGATGAGTAATAAATGTTTCTTGGATTGAGTTGAAGAAATTTTGGCCAATTAGTCAGTCAATTAGCTTATTCTTTATCTTCTCACAAAACCACTCACCAGGACAAAAATAGAGCATTCTTTTCTAGGACTATATGTGTGTAAGGTAATTCTTTAAAATGTTGTTGTCTATAGCCTTGATGAATAACCCTTTGCTTAGGTTCACTTTGTTTTATCAGGGTTTATTATGGGGGAGGAGAGGCAGGATTTGATCCAGACTGTATCTTCAAATTGCTAACTGTATTTTACACTATTGAACAGAATAAGAGGAAGGGATTGTAACTAAAGGGATGAGATATTATTTCCAAAGAAAAATTATACAGATGGAATCTAAAACTGAAAGTTCAAAATGCTGTTTTATATTAAAGGCTCCATAAATGCAAATTAGGGGAAATTAATCTTGATGGGTATTGAGAAATTTATAATTATAGCTAACTTGTCCATGCATTAGAGTTTATAATGCAGGCATTCTGATTAAGAGAAAACTAAAATAGTCCTACTTAGTACTTTTTAATTTAGTGACTTCAAATCCCCCCTGATATACTTTATTAAAACATTTTATTTCATCCATAATGTAATAAACACTTTAGAGAAGTTTCCATTAAGAGAAGGTAGTTGCATTTAACCATTCCATAAAATGATTCATCTCATGATCTTTTTTAAAAGTTGCAAAATTAATATTTCCATAGAGTTATCATTATAGATCATTAGACTATGAATATAAAACAATGACATATCAACCCTTCTAAACAAATAACTCATTTCAAAAAAGAATCCAAAAACAGGTTAGGAATTATGGGGAGGGAGAGGAAATAGTTGTGGCTTGGGAGAAGGGCTAAGGATTGTTGTACAAAAAATAATAGTGGAGACAGGTAGTTTAGGCATAAGAGAGAGTTTGCCTGAATCACCAATTATGGCAAAAGAAAGGACATTTCATTCATCAGATATTTGAGAATTACAAGAGAAGGAAAAGCTAAAGGACCTTGATGATGGGATCAGGTGATGGAGCTATACTGTTTTCACAAGCTATCTCTAGGATGTTGTAGGGATAGATTCATGCCCTCTCACCACCTGAGGAAGCATGTGACACCCCATGTCAGAAATAGACAGTGGTTGCCCCACCATCATTGCAATTCCTTCTAAAATCCACCAGTAACAAATGAAAGAATGCTAGGAAATTAGAAGTTTTTTTAAACTAAATGCTTTATTAACTTCTAGTTTACATCATTCATATTTACAAGATTTTGAGTTACAAATTTTCTCCCCATTTTTCCCCTACCCACCACCCCAAGACAGTGATCCTACTGGATATCCCCTCCTCCAATCTGCTCTCTCCAATATTTTCTCCCATACCCCCTCCAACTTTCCAACAGGGTATGGTGGATCTCTATGCCTCAGATCCTGTTTATCTTATTTCCCAGTTACATGCAAAATAATATTAATAATAGTATATATATATATATATACACATACATATATATGTATATATTTTTTAAACATTTGATTTTAAAACTTTGAATTTCAGATTCATTCCCTCCCTCCTTTGTCACCCACCCTTACTGGGAAAATAAGCAATTCAATATAGGTTGTGTATGTGTAGCTATGCAAAACATTTCCATAGTAGATATATTGTAAAAGACTGACTATATTTCCCTCCCTCCTATCCCACCTCCCACTTGTACTATTCTCTACTTTGATCCTGTCCCTTTCCAAAAGCAAGTGCTTCCAACTTCCCTCTCATCCCCTTCTCCCCTACTCTCCTGTAGGGTGAGATACCCCATTTAGTGTGTGTGTCATTCCCTCCCTAAGCCAAATTCAATGAGAATAAGGTTGACCCATTCCCTTTTGCCTTCATGCTCTTCCCATCCATTGTAACCATTTTCCCTTACCTCTTCTATATGAGGGAGTTTACTCCATTCTGTCTCTCCCTATATACTCTTATTATATATCTCTCTCACCTCTTAATTTCACCTTTTAAGTATCATCCCTTCCCATTAAATCAGTCCTGTTCCCTCTATCTATGTATACCTATAAACATATATGCACACATTCACATATGTATTCATATACCCATATACCCTCCTATGTAGACATATATCTATATCTATATCTATATATATATATACATTTCTATTCCCTTCAATTATTCTCATACTGAGAAAAGTTTCATAATTCACAATTATCATTCTTCCATGTAGGAATATAAATAGTTCAACTTTGATAAGTTCCTTATGATTTCTTTACCCTGTTTACCTTCTCATGCTTCTCTTGCTTCTTGTATCTGAATGTCAAATTTTCTATTTAACTCTGGTTTTTTCAACAAGAATGATTGAAAGTCCTCTATTCCAGTGAATGACTATATTTTCCCCTGAAACATATTACTCAGTTTTGCTGGGTAGGTGATTCTTGGTTTTAATCCCATCTCCTTTGCCCTCTGGAATATCATATTGCAAGCCCTTCAATCCCTCAGTGTAGAAGCTGCCAGATCCTATGTTATCCTGATTGTTTTTCCTCAATATACAAATTGTTTCTTCCTGGCTGCTTGTAATATTTCCTCCTTAATCTGGGAATTCCAGAACATGGCTAATATTCCCAGGATTTTTCTTTTTCGGATCTTTTCAGGAGGTGTTCAGTGGATTCTTTCAACCTCTATTTTGTCCTCTGGTTCTAAAACATCAGGGCAATTTTCCTTGAGAATTTCTTGAAGAATGATTTCTAGGTTCATTTTTTGATCATGGCTTTCAGGTAGTCCATTAATTTTTAAATTATCTCTCCTGGATCTATTTTCCAGGTTAGGGGTTTTCCTAATGAGATATTTGACATTGCCTCCTATTTTTTCATTTGTTTGGATCTGTTTAATAGTATCTTGATTTCTCATAATGTCACTAGCTTCCATTTGCTCCAATCTAATTCTGAAGGAATGATTCTCTTCAGTGAGCTTTTGAAATTCTTTTTCCCTCTGGCAAATTCGTCTTTTTAAGGCATTCTTCTCCTCATTGTCTGTTTGAGCCTCTTTTGCCATTTGAGTTCGTCTATTTTTAAGGTGTTATTTTCTTCAGTCAGGTTGTTAACTCCCATTTCATAATTTTCTTGCATTGTTCTCATTTCTCTTTCCATTTATTCCTCCACTTCTCTTATTTGGTTTTCAAAATCCTTTTTAAGTTCCTCTATGGCCTGTAAACAGCTCATATTTTTCTTGGAAGCTTTTGGTGCAGAAGTTCTGACTTCACTGTCTTCCTCCTCTTCCATGCTTTGATCCTTTTTGTCCCTAAAATAGAAGTGAAAAGTTGGATTGCTCTGCTTGGTTTGTTTCCTTTGCCTGCTCACATTGCTACTCAATTACTTGACTTTTGGGCTTTTTGCCACAGCCGGGCTCTGCCACTAGACAGGGGAGCTTCATCCCAACTGTGGGTGTTTTCTCAGCTGCCAAAGGTATTAGTTGGGTGCCCTCTCTGAAGCCTCCACATGCTCTGGCCAGCTGGTCACACACCCCAGGACCTCCACCCTAGACCGCAATCCAGATCCCAGAAGGTTAAAGCAAGACTAATTACCCTGCAGACTGGTCTCTTGGTCCTGCTACAGTTTGCAGGCCATGTGCTGAAGCTGCCATGTGGCTGTGGCTGCATGGCCATGGAACCTTAGTGGCTTCTCCCTCCAGGGGATAAAGGCCAGCCACACTCCCAAACTACCAGATCCCAAAGTCCACAATGCACTGACCTCTCACTTTATCCTTACCATCTATGGGTTCATATTTCTGGACACTGCCACAACTGCTGGTGATCTGAAGTCCCTTCAGCCAACAGCTGGTCAGGCTCACCCTAAGGCTACAACCGCGGGCTCTGGTGGGGCTGGGGTTGGCTCCCAGAGTCCTGTTCTGGCCTCTTTCTGCCTGGCCTGCTGGGCTGTCTTCAGTGGGAGGTTAGCTTCTCTGTGTTATTTCGTAGGTTCTGTAGCTCCAAAGTTTGTTTAGAGTCACCTTTTACTTGAATTGGAGGTGGTGGGAGCCGGAGCCTCGAGGAAGTCCTGTTTCTACTCCACCATCTTGACTCTGCCCAGAATTTTCTAATATAAATTAACTTGAAAGCATATTGCTATGTAACAGATTGAGTGCTGAACCTTAACACCAACTAACCAAATATACCAAAGTAAAACCATGTCACTGGTGATAGCTTTAGGGAAGACAGGAAGCATAATGCTGATTAAAAAAAAAAAAAGTTGAATATATCCTAAGAACTGAGTTTGAGTTCTGACTGCCAGAGACCAAAAATCTGAAGTCAAACTTTGATCCTTGGACATCAGCCTAGCTTGCCAAGGACCACCTTTCCCTTCAGCACTAGAGATGGCTCACATGAAGAGACAGTGGTAGAACCTCTTGGCTTGAGTGTTATAAATAACTGAGGACAACGATGGAGTAGCAAACATTCCTGGACTTGGAATTCCTGAATGCAACCATGGAAAAGGCTTTAAAGATGGCAGTTGTAGGATATAAAAAAAACCCACATAAATCCTCGGCATTCCTATATATTTCTAATAATAAGTCATTCCGCAATTGATAAATGGTCAAAGGATATGAAAAGGCAGTTTTCAGAGGAAGAAATTAAAGATATTTATAAGCATATGAAAAAATCCTCTAAATCACCATTGATCAGAGACATGAAAATCAAAGCAACTCTTAGGTGCCACATCTCACCCATCTGATTGGCTAAGATGAAAAAACAGGAAAATGGTAAATGCTGAAGAAGAAGTTGGAAAATTGGAACACTGATGCATTTGTTGGTAGAGCTGTGAACTGATCCAACCATTCTGGAGAACAATTTGGAACTATGCCCAAAGGGTTATAAAAAAGTACATACCCTTTGACCCAGCAATAACACTTCTAGGGCTGTATCCCAAAGAGATCATACAGGTAGGAAAAGGACCTGTATATACAAAAATATTTATAGCAACTCTTTTTGTGGTAGCAAAGAATTAGAAATCAAGGGGATGTCCATCAACTGGGGAATGGCTAAACAAGTTCTGGTATATAAATATAATGGAATACTATTGTGCTATAAGAAATGAGGAGCACACGGACTTCATAATAACCTGGAGATACTTATATAAACTGATGCTGAGGAGCAAAACCAGGAGAACATTGTGTACAGTTACAGACACAATATATGTGCAATAACTAACTTTAATAGACTGTGTTTGGTCAGCAATGCAAGGGTAGGAGACAACTCCAAACACTCATGATGGAAAAGGATATCCACATCCAGAGAAAGAACTACAGAGTCTGAATGCAGACTGAAGCAAACTACTTGATTGCTCTTTTTTTTTGTGTTTTGTTTTGTTTCCTTCCTTCTTTCTTGTTCACTCCTTTGGTTATAATCCTCCTTTATAACTTGACTAATGTTTCATGTGAAGGTATTTGTAGAACCTACAAATTGCATGCCACCATGGGGGAGAGGGGGAAGGAGAGGAAGGAGGAGAAAATTTGAAACTCAAGGGATTGTGGAACTGAATGTTGTAAACTAAAAGTGAATAAATAAATGTTTAAAAAGACTCATGATAGAAAGGGTTATTCACATCCAGAGAAGAATTACAGAGCCTGAATACGGATGGAAGCAAAGTACTTGCTCTGTCTCTTTTTTGTTTTGTTTCTTCTTTCTCATTGTTCATTCCATTTGTTATAATTCTTCTTTACAACTTGAGTAATGTTTAATGTGAAGGTATTTGTAGAACCTATATGGAATTGCATGCTGCCATAGGGTGGTGGAACGGAATGTTGTAAACTAAAAGTAAATAAATAATAATTTTTTTTTAATGGCAGTTGCAGAGGGAGGAAGCATGGGATCCTAAGAGAGGAGGGAAACATGTGCCTCAGATATTGTGGTGACTGGAAAAGTAGTGAGGTGGTAGGCCTTTATGAGCCCAAGCCTTATCGAAAGGTGTTGAGACATCTGGGAGCCAGTGTCTGGATGCTATTTCTAGAGAGAAGTGGGAATTTTTAAACACCTTTAGAATTCTGCCATTAATTTAAATAAGCATATTGCCCTAGATGTGGAGGATCAAGAAGGGAATGAGTCACAATATGGGAGAACACAGGGGGTCAAGTCCATGTAATCATAGATTTAGAATTGGAAGGGACCTTAGATGTCATTGAGTCTCTTCTCCCTTTATACATGAGGAAACTGAGGCCCAAAGAGACTCCATGACTTACCTAATATCGCATAACTTAGAAGTAGCAGGGCCAGGAATTGAACCTAGATGTCCTGTAAGTGCAAATCTAGTACTCTTTCCGTTATACAATGCTGTTTGAATCTGGTTCTAGAGACATATTACCCTAACCCAAGAACAATGTGAACAAAATGAAATGGGCTAACTGTATACCAGTGAAAAAAAATTATTTCTAATTGTACCTTTGCTGGTTTTTAGTCAAATGCTTTTCACCATACTTCTCCCTTCCATTTCTATTGGAAATATATCTTCAGCTAAATCAATCTATTTGCTTGCTGTTCCTAGAACAATTTCATCTCCTGTCTATGTTAGTTTGTACAAGCTATTCTCATGTCAAAAATATTCTCTCTTCTTTCCTCTGCCTCATAGAATCCTTAGTTTCCTTCAAGTTTCTTCTTGATGTCATCTCCTACAGTAAGCTTCTTCCTGATCTCCCCGGTCTGTAGTGCTCTTCTTCCTCAAATTTTCTTTGTTTTTTCTTAATACATTTAAACATGTTGCTGATAGTAAATTCCTTAAGGATAGCCACTATTTATAGTTTTTATCTTTTCATCACTTGTACATAATCCAGTGTCTCACATCAGTGGCACTGGGTGAATAAGTGTTCAATTGATTTGAATCTCAGTTTCTCTGCTTTCAAAATGAGAGAATTGGAATAAATGATCTTTTAATATTTCTTTTGGCTACAGCATTCTATGACCTCAGGCAGTTTCGAACCAATAGAAAAGAATGTGTAGGTTAGGAAGATATTTCCATGGGTCAGAGCCTGCTCCCCTAATTGAAAGCAGAGGAATCTTGAAAATCTTCAGAGGTTTCCTCTGGGACTTATTGTTGCTACAGAGTTGAGATAATATTTCTCTCTGAGTTTTCCAGAGGCAAGAGATGAACTGATTGAATAGTTAGGAAACTAGCAAATTCTTCAGAGAAATACTGAATCCTCCAAAGAATTCTTGCTTAGTGATTATGTCCATCCTTTGGGTACTCAATACACATTTGTTACCAATTGCAATTATTGACTACTTCTTAATAAGACTGAATACCTCTAAATAACAACTCAGAGTTTAAGAAGGACAACTCCATTCTCTTAGCAAAATGGTTGAAATGTTATTGATTTTTTTTTCTAGGATTTGCTTCAAATGATACACTGCTGAAGATAGTCTTAATATATGCCCCATGTTAAATTGAAATTTTTATTTGAGTGTTATAAAACACTTCAGGCCAGGAAAGCTAACCGTTCTTTATTCCATCTCTCAATAAAGTGTTCAACTACTACTCACAGTACACATGTGAAAATAGTGATCAGACAAATTTTTCAGTCCTTGTCCCTGGGGTTCTGGTTTAATTTAGATACACATTTAGTAACTGCTGAAAATCAGGGGAGTGAAATGATATGACCCCTCTAATCTTGTTAAAAACAATGAAACAAAATCAAAAGGAAGTTTATGTTGATGTGACACAGTGGAAATGGATTTAGAATACAAAAAGCTGGATTTTGATCATAGCTTTGCTACTTATTAAACTGTATGACCTTGGTTAAGTCATTTAACATTTGGTTCCTCAACTGAAAATGAGAGACAAGTCAAAGACAAGCTTTCATTAAGAGCTTATACTATGTGCCAGGTATTGTACTGGGAATACAAAAACAAGCAAAAATAAAGCAGTCCCTGTCCTCAAGGAGTTTACATTCTAATAGAACAAGGCATCACACAAAAGGAAGCTGACAATATGGGGGTGGGAGTGGGAAAAACTACTCAGTAGTGAACCTGGTGGAGATAGTCCAGATTCAGGAATGAATTCAGGAAAAGAATGAAGATGTCATTTATCTTAACCCTTATAACAGAGCTTTAGGGAGGAGCCAATTAATCAGAAAAGAAGGTCACAGAGGCAGAGTGAACTTCCAGGATGATGAAGTTTTCTGGCATGGTGAAGAAAGTCTAGAGATTGAATGGAGTAAACCCTGGAGATGAATGAAGAAATGAGAGGGCAGAACTGGATAAATTCTAAGGTCCCTTCTAATTCCTTTTAATATTATTAAAATACAGGTTGATAGCAAAATGGATTTAGACCTGAAAGGCACCTTAGCATTTGTCAGTTCAACAGACAGGAAACCAATACACAGCTTTCAGCAATTTGCTAAAAGTCACACAAGGAGAAGGGAATAGAACTGAAAATTAGATATTATAGAACTTTATGTGAACTCAGAGGACCTGGGTTCAAATCCTGGTTTCAGTACTTACCGTTTATATGATACTGGGAACTTCCATTCTCTGAGATTCACTTGTAAAATAAGAATTTTGGATGCTGAGGTAGGTTCTGAGAGCTCTTTTGGCTCGAAATCTAGGCTCCTAAAATTCTATGACTACCTGATTTCTCAGGTTCCCTTTAGCTTTAATCTATGATCCTACATGTCTGTTGAGGTTTCAGAAAAATTTATATCTATTTCTTCCTGGGAAAAAAAATATGGTACAAAATGTAAGAATCCATGGGATTTAGATAAATGATCAGAAAAACAGATAACAACAGATTAAACTCCTATGATTCTTTTCCTGCCCATTTTTCTGGGACTAAACCTTAGACTCTATTAAAACACAAAGTCATATGCCACCTGGTGGATCAATAGAGTACTTATTACTATAATAGAAAAATGCCTTTTCCTGAGAACAATAATCTCTCCTAGAAAAGACCAAGCCTGTAACCTATCTTTTGATTAAGAATTCAAGCTCTAGATTCAATAATCAGAATAAACATGGCTAATACACACAGGACCATATTTTACTATGTTTCTTCATTAGGAGATGAAAATCTTACTCACTTTAATCCCACATGGATAGAAATATAAAACTTTTATTACTTGTAAAATTCTATTGTAAGGAAATATTTTTCAACCTGTAGGTTAATATAATAAAATTATATTAAACCTCAATTATTAATGTATTTCCTTCCCAGGCTTCTACCTTTTTAAAGTTACTATATTTTAATTATTTTAAAGCATTTTATATGGGGTAAAGTTCCATATAATAAAACCCTCACATTTATATAGCAGTTTCCACACAACAATCCTATGAGGTTGTAAACCCAAGTATTATTATTATAATTTTATTGATGAGTGAAAATAATTTCAAGAGATTAAATAACTTACCCAATGTCATGCATTTAAGTACCTGAGATGAGATTCAAACTCAGATTCCCTGTATTCCAGGTCTAGTTCTCTCTCCATTCTTCTGCACCACCTCCACAAATATGAACTAATAAAAATTACTAATTTAACATTACCAACTAATTCCCACCATTTGTTGGTTCCTCAATTATTAGTTCAGTCCTCTATCTTTGTGCTTATATCATGACGTTCAAGAAAGGTCATGGTTAAAGTATCAGATGAAATCATGATGATGTGGTATAGTGGAAATGGCAGGTTTGGAATCAGAGAAGCTGGATTTTAATCACAGCTTTGCTGTGTCAAGGGATCAAGACATGCCTTGTGAAGAGATCAAGAAGTCTTTAATGACTAATTCTATTTCTGATTCTGGTGTAAACTTTGGTCACTCACCTTACTATTCTAAGCCATTTATAAATGGTCATATATAGGTTAACTTGAACAGATTATTTCTCAAAATACTTTAAATAATAATTAATATTTATATAGAACTTTAAAGTTTGTAAAATGATTTATGTATATTGTCTCATCTCTTTATCATAACAACTCTTTGAGGTAGATGCTATTATCCCCATTTTATAGATGAGGAAATTAAGGCAAGTAACAGTTAAGTGACTTGCCCAGGGAAATATGACTAATAATAATCTTGTCTGAGACAAGATTTGAATTTAGGGTTTCCTGACTCCAAGTTTAATACTCTCTCTATTATGCCATTTTGCCTATTTATGAAAATTCTGTGATATTTAAAATGTCAGGAAAAATTCTCATTCCTTAAATTACACCTATTTTGTAAATTGGGAACTAGTGAAAGTCACCATTATCAGGGGCAGCCAAGTGGCGCAGTGAGTAAAGCACCAGCCCTGGAGTCAGGAGGACCCCATGTTCGGTTCTGGCCTCAGACACTTAACATCCACACAGAAAAACTAGCCATGTAACCTTGGGCAAGTTACTGAACCCCAATTGCCCTCCAAAAAGCAAAAACAAAAGTCACCACTATCTTGCCATAGGACATTTGATATTAATAACATCATACAATTTCAGATCTGTAGGAGGATATTGACTCAATTCCTCTTCATTTTGCCAATGAAGAAATTGAGACCTAATTAGAGTATTAAAGTGACTTCCCACGGTTACATAGTTCTTAATGACAGAACCAGCTTTAAAACCCAGGTCTTCCTTAGATGCCAACTAGAAATAATTAAAATTGTACTAAAAATAATATGTCGTTTGACCATTTAAAGCCAGAAAATGTTTAAATTTAGTGCACACACACAAATGCACACATGTGTGTATACATATAAAGTTTAGGTGTTAAATACAATTTTTCCCATTAAAATTTAAAAAAAATTTTAAGGATAGAATAAGAAGGATTAGGAGTCAGGACCTAGACTGAGATAATCCTCACTAATTAGCAGTTCCTGAAGTAGTACCAGTATATGGCTCAATTTAGTGAAGCAGGGTGGTTTTGATAGAAAAGATCTGACTTTGCTCTGTAAATTGACCCAATTGTTCTGGGAAAAATTTAGAACTATGTAATAAATATGACTAAGTTCTAACTGTTAGATGAGTGATCTCATTCCTGGGTATTTACCCCAAAAGAGGTCAAAAACAGAAAGGTTCAAAATAGTTACCAAAATACTTATATTAAAACTTTTATGTGGTGACAAACTACTGGAAAGAAAATGGATGCCCATCTGTTGGGGAATGCCCAAGTAAACTGTGGAACACAAATTAACAGATTTTGCAGGAAGAAGTAATGAACATGAAGATTGTAAGAGACCTAGGAAGTTTTGTAATTGATACACAGTGAAATAAGCAGGTTCAGAAAAACAACATATATAATGACTGTAACATGTAAGCACAGAAATCATGAAATGGATGTTGAACTTTGGGTTAACCAAAAATTCAATGTAATACAGGACTTTTTTCCAAAGGAAAATTTTCTTCAGATGGTATTTAATTACAAATATACAAACTCCCTTAATATGTGGGAGGCATCATCACCATCTCTCCCTGTATATTTCAGATCCTGGGGATGGGAAGAGGATTAGGTTCATAACTTAGCTTCATTTCTATATGGCACAACTCTAGTTCCAAGTTCAAAAGCCTACATTGGGCTTGAGTTTCAGACATCCTGGCTTCTCAGGGCTTCAATACTAGTCTGATTTGCAGCACCATCCCTGCCATACTGCCTCTAAGGTAAAATTCCTTGAGGTTACCTTGAGTTACCTGAAGGCCGTATGAGAATCACTTCTCATACCTGAAATTGGAGAAAAACAGAGCAGAAGAGAAAGAACACTTAGACCCATCTCTCTGAGCTGGTAAGTGAGGAAAGGGTAATCCTCTCTCACAATTCAGTTCATGGCATCCACAATGGATGCAGTAGATAAGAGACACTGAAAGGAGCACAGCTGAAAAGGACAAAGGGCTCAGTCTTGCAAGTTTTAAAATGCATGAAACCAATAAAAGGATACCTCTCCTACATGTAGGGGACACATTCAGTTGCATGTTAAGGTAAGCTGGGCATCCTCAAAAGATCCCTCTTAAGGACATCTTCATGTTAGAAGTGGGCATGGCTAGAAGCCCAGGCTACACCATTTATGGTCTTTGTGAAGACAATGAAATATACCCCCCTCCTCTTGGCAGAGGGCAGAGAACTATGAGGGCTGCATGAGGCACCTGGGCACTGCAATGGATAGAATATTGTTCTTATAGCCAGGAAGACCAGAGTTAAGAATCTACCTCAGACATTTAATTAATTGTGATTTGAAAAATTTACTTGAGTTTTCTTAGGCTCAGTTTCTTCATTGGTAAAATAATGATAATAATAGCACTTTTCTCACAGGGTTGTAGTAAGGATAAAATGAGATAAAGTTCTAAACAAATATTAATAATAACAGTAACAATAATAAACATTGCCATATATGGTCACAATATTTAAAGTTTTCCCCTAACTTCTTGTCTTCATTATAAGTTGATTTAATTCAGCTATGGTGGCAGATATCCAAATATGGCCATATATCCAAAAATAAAAACAAAAGTCAACAAAATATTTATTTTTTTAATGGCCCCACAGACAAGTCAATGAAACATGCATCCTTCCTATTAGCAATGAGGAAAAGGATTAATGGGCTGAACACTGCATATATATATTGTCAGATGGATTTTTTTTTGTTTCTGTTTAACTATTTTCTTTTGTTAGGGCTCAATTCTGAGAGTGGAATTTGCATCCAGAATAACTGAGATGTAAAACAAAAGGCATCAATAACTCCTTTTAGAGAAAAAAAAGAAGAAAGGCTGTAGGGAGTGAAAACTCTAGGGACTGAGGACTAGGGTGCAAAATAGCTGTTTTCTTCTCATGACTTCTATTACACTAAATGAGTCACATACAATTATGGGTCTCAGGTTTATGTAAAATGAAGGGGTTGGACTATATAAATCCATCATATTTTACTATAAATACACACACATACATATATATAATTACATATAACTTTAAATACATTATCCTTCATATACACGTGTGCATATTTGTTTTTCTGGATAAATTAATCTAAAAGATATTTTTGTTTGTTTTAAGAGGAAATCCAGTCACAATTTAGTGGGTCAAAGAAAATTCTAGTACAGAAACATTTTCTACAGATACATATTGATGATTCAATTCCTCTATAATTTATAAAGCTATAGAGTTACCTGAAGCACTGAAAGGTTGAGTGACTTGCCCAGTACTACAGTAAAGGGCTGGAAATGTACCCAGCTCTTCCTTATGGTAAGCTTAGTCCTTTGTTTAGAATGTTGGGTTTGTTCAAATAAAATCACCATGTCAAAGGAGCAATTCATAACATTACAAAGTCATTTTTCTATTATTTAGGTATATTTCTTTAAGATAAGGGGAAGAATTCATTGAGAAACATCCAGAAAGATTATCAAATACAATTTGTATGAGTTATTTGAGTCTATGAATTGAACATCTGAGATTTTCTTTTTCTGAAAAAAAAAAAGTGTGCTCCAATGAGGAAGCATATTTCAACATGTTTTTTTTTTCCTCTAGAAAAATTTTAGAGGCAGAAATACAGATGAAATAAAGGTATCCAACATGGCTTTCTAGAGAAAAATTGCCTTCTAAATGAATTTTGGATGTCATCTCCTCCTATTGTGTCAAATTTTTTTCTCTTTAAAAAAGCCTCTTCTGGGCAGCTAGGTGGCACAGTGAATAGAGTGTTGGCCCTGGAATCAGGAGGACCTGGGTTTGGATCCTGCCTCAGACACTTAACACAAAAAATATCTGTGTGGTCTTGGGCAAGCCACTTGACCCCAGTGGCCCTACAAAAAAAGCAAAAAAGCCTCTTCTCCCTAGTATCTCATAAGACTCCTGATGACTTTAGTTGTTTCATACAGGGGAGAAAAAAGAGCAATAAGAAAACATCAAAATTATTTTTAATGGGCCTATGATGGGGGTAAGGGATATTCACAATTTTTATTTCCTTTTGGAGCATTTTAATTTGTACAATTAAGTCTAGCATTTCTCACATTTTTCCTGATTACTTGATGTCTGTGGTTTTAACCAAAATACAATTCAAATGGAGAAACATTTAAGTGTTAAATATGCTAGTCTCTGACTAGAAGTTTCTGTCCAGAATGAGCTTATGTATTTCCTCAAATTTTCTTATTTATTTGTGACATGTTTTTCTTTTTTCTTTTATTTATTTATTTTTTATATTATTATTTATTTTTAAGCAATCGGGGTTAAGTAACTTGCTGAAGGTTACATGGCCAGTTATTTCTGGGTGTGGTGCTGAATGTCTGAGCCCGGGATTCGATCTCCAGGTCATCCCAACACTGGAGCCCGTGCTCTTATTCACTGAGCCACCTGGCCACCCCCTGAGCCACCTGGCCGCCCCAGACATGTTTTTCTTTATAAATTTTGAGTTCCAAATTCTCTTCCCTCCCTCCTACCTCTTCCCAATTCACTTTAAAGGCAAACAAAATGGCATCAATTATACATGTGAAATCATACAAAATATATTTCCATATTAGCCATATTTTTTTTTAAAAAGCAAGAAAAATATAGTGAGAAAATTATCCTTCAGTTTGCTCTCAGAGTTAATCAGTTCTCTCTCTGGAGGTGTATAGTATTTTTTTTTAAATCATGAATCCTTTGGAATTATCTCAGTTGACAAGTTTCTCACAACTGATCATTATTACAATATTCCTGTTACTGTGTACAATGATCTTCCAATTCTTCTCACTTTCTTTGCAACAGTTCATATAGATCTTGTCATTTTTTTTTACTCAAACAACTGCCCTCATTGTTTCTTAATACATAATAGTATTCCATCACAACTGTATGCCAAAATTTGTTCAGCCACTGGCCAATAGATGAACACCCTTCAATTTCCAATTCTGTGCCATGACAAAAAAAGCTCTCTCTCACACACACACACACATACACACACACCATTTTCCTTTTTTTCTGATCTCTGCAGTATGGACCTAATAGTAATATTGCTAAGATCAAAGGGTATGCACAGTTTTGTAGACCTTTGGTCATAGTTCAAATTATTCTCCAGAATTGTTGGATGAGTTAACTATGCCACCAAGAGTTTATTAGTGCACTGATTATGCCTCATTCCCTCCAGCATTTGTCATTTCTGATAGGCATGAGCTGTTACCTCAGAGTGTTCCTAATAATGGTCAGTATCTAGTCTTGCATCACAGTAACCTATAACATCTTAAACATCAAACATGTATATTAGGCTGAACTCATATTGTACCTCAGAGTCTAGAAAAAATTCATATTAGTGATAATTAGAAGTTAGAAAAGACTTAGAAGTCAACTATTATAACTTCCTAATTTTACAGATGATAAAACTGAGGCCTACGAGGTTTAAGCGACTTGTCTAAAGTCAGCAGATACTACATCAGAAATGGAATTTGAACCCAGGTCCTTTGATACTTTCCTCTGTACTGTGCTACCTTAAACTGGGTTAGAATGATCACAGATTCAGTTGAAGAACTACTTAACTTGAATGGCTGAGCCCCATTGTCCATTCCTAGCAAAGAGGTAGCTATAGGTACTCCCCTTCTTTGACCTTTACCCTCACACCCCAGACATTAAACACCCTTATGTTACTCATACCATCCCATAGTGACATCTCACTGAGACCTGTCTTCTTCAAAATTATGCCTCATCCTCTTTACCCAGTTTCCAAGGCCAAACTTTAATTTCCTTATTCTTTTTGTTTTAGCTAGGCTTGGTATTCAGGGTGATTAAGCTAATCACTTCAAAGTATGAATAAATGACTGATCTCCAGCAGAAAAGAAAATCGCACTCCCATTGCCAATCTCTTTCCCCTAAGGATTTTGAAAGGAGATATATCTGAACCTAAACAAATCTCTAACTGGGAGACTCTTGACTAATGTAAAAAAGGCAGCTAACAAATTTCAAGCAATGTGGGTAACATAGTAGGACTATCTCTTCAACTCACAAAAAAAAAAATGGTACATTGTCATATTTGGCTAAACCCTATGTCATCCAAAAGTTGTTTTATGACTGAAGAAATGTAGAGAAAATATTATCATTTCATGAGTATATGACAAAGTTTCAACCAAGTTCAAAACTCAATCTTCTTACAATCCTTCTTTTGAGAAAGTGAAATTGAAAATGTTTGGCCCAAGAGAAAAAAGGCACATATTTGTGTTCATTTGTGCTGATGTAGATGTGTACATTTAGATATGTAATACTGTATGCAAGTGTATATGTGTATATGTATACACATACATATATACATTCTCAAAGGGAAAAAAAAAAACTATTGTACAGGACACTTTACCTCTCTGGGTCTCAATTTTCTCATCTGTAAAATGGGAGTTGGGGCCTGGGTCACTTCTAGTACTAAATTCTGTGATCTTATGACACACTAAAAGATAAAAGCCTAAAACCAGCAAATCTAATTTCTCTCTATTGTGTCTGGAATATTGCTAAAGCAACTTAGCCTTCCTCTGAGTTTCCTGCTGAGTAGATTCATTTTATTTGACATGCTGCGAAACACACCTTCATTATCTGATTTATTATTGAATAATTGGGGAAAAAGATCTCTTCATTTGTTAACTGTCTGTGCTTGGTTTCTTTCCCAAAACAAATCTCATTTGAATTTAGGTCACATGGTTTCCTCATTGTTCCTTTGAAAAAATATTCATTAGAATGCCTCATTCCATTTAATTCTGATAATGAAATTGATTTAAGTCTAGTATCATTTTGTTGTTGAGTACCACATATATGTGTATATGCAAATAAAAACATGGTGTAGTGTAGAATTCCAGCCTTGGAGTCAGAATACCGATTTCAAGGCTTACCATTTACCCATACTGACTATATGACTCTGGGCAAGCCACACATAATTTCTTGGTATCCTAATTAACCTTCCTTCTGTTCCCCCTTCTCTGCCTTTATTCCCTTCCTTCCTTCCTTCCTTCCTTCCTTCCTTCCTTCCTTCCTTCCT
>NW_027187351.1:12762423-12813239 GCF_028583685.1 Petaurus breviceps papuanus | reverse complement strand
CCTTCCTTCCTTCCTTCCTTCCTTCCTTCCTTCCTTCCTTCCTTCCTTCCTTCCTTCCTTCCTTCTTTCCTTCCTTTCCTTCCTTCCTCCCTTCCTTCCTTCCTTCCTTCTTTCCTTCCTTCCTTCCTTCTTTTGTCTTTCCATCCCTCCTTCCTTTTCCATTTGTTTCTTCCTTCATTTTTCCTTATTTTTCTTCCTTTGTTTTCTTCTTTCTTTTTTATTGCTTCCCTGCCTTATTTTTCTCTCTCTTACCTATCTTCTTTTCTTTTTTCCTTTTACTATTCACTCATTTGCTAAATATTGGACAACTTTCTAACTCAATAATTTATACATCAGTTTCCAATCTCCATCCATTGGAGAAAGGTCACTAACAAAATTATATTTTTGGACCAGTTTAGAGAGTTGAATCATGTTCAGTATACAACTTTGAACAGATGAATTCATACCAAATTAACTTATACATAATTATACATCAAAAACACACAGAGGATTTATAACATATATAATATAGCTCAGTACCAGGTAGACATCATAGTGCTTCATTCAGTATGGGTTAAAAATCTTGGCTCTATTAGTCAATTAAGACATATGGGTTAAGCTCTTGCTATTTTTATGCTAAGGTCTGGGGATATAAGAAAAGCGAAAAATGGTCTCCCTTCTCAAGAAATGTACATTCTAATGAAGGAAACAACAAGTACATATTTAGGATACATTAGATATACATAGGGTATATATAGATATATAAATTATATTTTAAGTGAATCATTAGATTCTAATGCTAAGAGCGGTGTGGAGTAATGGAAAAGACATTTCACATAGCACCAAGGGATCATATTCATAAATACAACTCTCCAACTGATGTTACCTTGAGCAAGTTTCCAAACCTCAGTCTTTTCAGTGGTGAAAAAAAATAGAGTTGAACTACAGGATCAGTCACTAAGGTCACATTTCAACACTAAAACCTACAGTTGTACTCAAATTTTTTTTTTTACCATTAATTGTTGCTGGCTGAGAGAAGCATGAAAAGGTAAACAAGATAGGGGCATCATAAGGAACTTATTAAAGTTGAACTATCTACATACCTAAGTGGAAAGACAATTTTTGTACCTCATGAGACTTTTATCAGTATGAGGATAGTTGAAGGGAATATATCTATAAATACATATTATATGTATGTATAGGTGGGTGTATGTATCAATATGCATATATCTGTGTGAATATGTGTGTACACGTTTACATAGACAGAGGGCACAGTTGAATGTGATGGGATGATATAAAAAATAAAATTAAGAGGTGAGAGAGGAATATACTGGGAGGAGAGAGGGAGTGATAGAATGGGGTGGAATATCTTACATAAAGGAGTCAGGAGAATGCTGTTACAATGGAGGGGAAGAGCAGGAAGGTAAAATGGAATGAGTCAACCTTACTCTCATTGGATTTGGTTTAAGGAGGTAATAACATACACACTCAATTGGGTGTCTTATCCTACAGGAAAGTAGGGAGGAAGGGGAAAAGAGGGGGGATGATAGAAGGGAGGGCAGATTGGGGGAGAGGGTAGTTAGAAGCAAACACTTTTGAATAGGGACAGGGTCAAAGGAGAAAATAGAATGAATGGGGGATAGGATAAGATGAAGGGAAATATAGTTAGTCTTTCACATTATAACTACTATGGAAATGTTTTGAATAACTACACATGTATAACCTATATTGAATTGCTTGTCTTCCCAGTAGGGGTGGGTGGAGAGAGAAGGGGAAGAATCTGGAACTCAAAAGTTTTAAAAACAAATGTAAAAAATTGTTTTTACATGCAATCGGGAAATAAGATATACAGGCAAGGGGGTATAGAAATCCATCTTGCCCTACAAGAAAGTAAGGTGGGGGGGGGAGGGGATGGAGGAGGATATAAGAGAGAACAGATTGGGGAACAGTGTATTCAGTATGCTTGCTCTCTTGGGGTGGGGAGTAGGGGAGAGATGGGGAGAAAACTTGTAACTCAAAATCTTGTTGAAATGAATGTTGAAAACTAAAATTAAATAAATAATTTAAAAAATTTTCCTGACTGGTGAGGGTATCTGCAAATTGAATGAGTTTAGGGACCATGTTTTGAAAAAAGGTCTATCCAAAAGAAGAGCAGCATTGCTGTGCTGGAGTACCTGACAAAGGAGGTCTAGGCAGCAAGAAGAGTCATCCCAGCAAAGTTTAGAGCCTGGTTCTGTCATACAATCAGAGATGTCGAGCTGTAAGTGATCTTAGCGGTCACTAAGTCCAATTTAATCATTTTATAGATGGGAAAACAGAGACCTAGAGTCTTGCACAATCGCATAGCTACTAAATGTTTGAGGAAGATTTCAACTGTTCTTACCTCTAAGTAGAACACTCTCATCATGATATCACACTGCTTCTTCACTATGCTTCACTATCAAGTTTCTGCTTAGGCTTCACAGGGCCAGTTGAACAGAACCTCAGTAATCAATGCTGAATAATTAGCTCATCACCATATTCAGGGGGCTGACCCTGATTAGTCATTTGGAACTACAATAGAAGTCAAGGACAGATTCTGAATGTGGGCAATGTATACATGCTTCAAAACCTGCTGGACAGAAAGCTCTAGACAGTTTCTGATTTCAAGGAGAAGGGAGAGAAACACACATGCTTTGAAGAATGGAAGACATAACTAGATATGGGCAAAGGTGCCAGACAAAAGAGTAATGGAATTCTTACCTTCTTGCATGTTTCATCAAGCAGCCTCAGGCCTACAAATGCATAGACAGTGCTAATTAATGTGCAATAGTAAAAAGGGGAAAATATCTGCTTTCATGACTGATGTTCTTCATAAGAATAATTGGCTCATTAACCTGAAATGAATCAACCCCTTCTCATTATCAAGTCAAATAAATGGATTTCTGTATATCTGAGAAGCACAAATAATAAAAGAATGTATATGCCACTTATTCATTCCGGGGAAATCTGAAATGTAAAGAGCTATTTAAAAATTTAACCGAGATAGGAATAGCTAAAGATATAAAACAAAACATATTCATGAAATAAGCCTTATACATTTTATTCAAGTAAAAGAACAAAACCTTTAGGTAACCATGCAGATACAGGGTTTTTTTTTTATTCTAATAGTGTATGCATTCTAAGTTTGCAAAATGATTCACATCAAAATGGCTTCATTGCCCAGAAGTTTAACCGTACAATGGTGTAAGTAATGAAGAGGAGAGTTAGAATCCAGAATTAGCTATGAGCATGGACTCTGGCTCTGTGAAAAATAACTAATGCACAACTGTAAGGATGGATCATTTCAGAAAGTGTCAGGTATTCTGGCCTATGTTAAATGACCATGGCAAGGTTGTTTCCCAAAATTTTTAGAAGCAATTATGCTTCTCCTTGATGTTAAGTCGCTCTGCAACAAATTGAGCATGAACAAGAGATTTTTCATTGTAACTGGACTCCCACTTTAACAGGACTCACTGAACGATGAGAAGCCACTGATTCAGTTCTAAAAGGCTACAGTAGTGAAAAAAAATTTCCACATTTTCAAAGAAAGCTTTCCAAAAGATATCTTTCAGTTTTTGTAGGAGAAGTGGTGGATTACAGACATGGAATTTTGTCAGACAAAGTCACTCTACTGGTTTTTTTTCTTTGGGGTGGGGGAGGCAGTAGGCAAAGTTTACTGAGGGGAAGGGAGAAGAATATAGCCAAAAAATGATCACGATAAAAAAAAGAAAAAAAATCTTTGAAAATGAATGACTTGAACAGTAAAAATAATTTTTCCACCTCCTTTTAGGGGAATATCACCAAGAGATCAGCATAGAACAAACATTGCTACTTGCTTTGGCTTCCCCCCACTTCCCTGAAAATAAGGGAATAAAATATAGGCTTTATTTACCTCCATAGAGATTTCAATTCCCACCAAAAAAAAAAGCCTGTTGACAACTGGGTTTTTAATAAATACTGGTCTGTATTACTAATGGTTGGATCTTCTTCTCTTGAAAAAATAGGCCAGATACCCATCTGCCAAATATGGATTAGGAATACTTATGCCTGAAGGCAGGGAACTAAACCAAATGAAATCTCAAATTCTTGTCCAATGTTCCGTCTTCTCTTCCACAGAGGCTGAAAGTGACTGATATCACTAACTTGGAAAGAAACCGATGACTGATCTTAAAAACATATCTTAAGGCCATGGACTAATTGGGACTCCACGCTGTGCTTCTTTGGAGTCCAGCCCAGTTGCCTTTCATTTTTAACTTGATTTTGTTGGGGGCATTTGGAGGATGTTGTTAGTGCCTTTGGTGTGGAAAAGGCTTAAGGAGTTAAATAAACAATTTCCAGCTTACTAAAACATAGAGTAAGCTTCGAATATTGGAAAGTCACACGAAGGTGGGCAGAAGAATGGCTATCATATCAACAAAAAGAGTGGAACCAAATTGGGTAGTACTGAAAAAAATTTATGAAGATAGGTGTTGGGTAGATTTATGAAAGAAAAAAAAGTTATGAACATTATGGACATGAACTAAGAGGCATTTCAGGGGGGAAAAGGTGTGATCTAGCATGGTGATAAAAGAGTAAATCTTTTATAAGGCTTTTCTTCATGAAGGCTGTATGTTGACTACTCAAAATATACGTGCTATATAATATCCAACTGTCTGTCTATCTATCTACCTAGATATATGAGTCTTTTTTGATTGACAACAGCCTTTTAAGGCTCAGTGACGTCTGTGGGTCACAGAATGGAAGGTTTATCAGAAACTATATTAAAATCTCTTTTCATTCCTTATATTCAAACAAAACAGATAACCTTTCTGACTTTATTTTTCATATGCAGAACAAAGAATAATACTTACAAATATTATTCAGTAAGAGATAGAAACTGACTGGCTTTCTATAATGTAAGTAATTAAACTCCCAACAAATCCTGCCTGTTCTCAAACACTCAGGAACTGATCATCCAGTTTACTTCTCCTTATTCTGTTGTGGCTGCCTGCCTGTCCCTTGGCATTTCAGGGCTCATTAGCATATATACCTAAAAAGAGAGGTGAGAAGAGAAAAGAAAGGAAAAGCAAATGGATCAATTTCGTCACTTTTTAATTACTGTACATTTCTTGTGGTGAGAGACAAGGGAAAAGGGCTTGTTTAGCATTTCACAATGAGAAAGAAGAGAGGAGGATGGCTTACCAGCAACCCAAAGGATAAGACTATATGGAGATGTTTACTCACCAGATGCTCTTAGAATCACTTATTGTCATTTAACTCAGAATAAGAACAAATGAACTTGGAGAGAATTCTGGAAAAAGAAGAGAAAAGAAATGAACTTCTATGGCTTCCAGCTTCAAAGACATTTATTTTTCCTTTCTCCTATTTTTATTTGGCTCAATAGAGCTTTAGACATGCTGTCAAGAGGGCCTCAGTTTAAACCCTCCCTCATGCAGTTATTAGTTTTATGGACTTATGAAAATAACTTAACTTTTCTCAACCCTTGTTGCCTTATTTATGAGAGAGGATTAATAATAGCACCTACTTCACAGGGTTGTTAAGATTGGATGAAGTAATATGTATAAAATGTTTTACAATCCTTAAAAGTACTATATGTGTTACCTATATTATTGTTATTATTGATTTTTGCTATTATTATTATACATGTTCTTAGCCCAAATATACCAAGAAGAAATTGTTTTTATTAAATTATTGTTCAGTTGAGGATGACATGTTTGTATTCTCTGCTACTGGGGAGGGTAAGGCTGGTGCACCATTTAAATTAGGGAGTTCTAAAGTGAAAAAGGAATAAAGACAAATGGATGTCCTTACTAATTCTCAAACTAAATATGGTAGAACTGTTGTGGGGAGGAGGGGGAGGATCTAGGCTTCTTAAAGAGGGATTAACTAGCCCAAGTCACAAAAGTAGTAGGTCAGTTTCCATGGCAATAAGCAATGCAATTGGGCTCCTGAGTGGTCCTGAGCAAAATAAAGAGAGCCAGTTTTCCAAAAATAAAAATAAAATAAAATAAAAAATCAATGTTATCATTCCTTCATCTTCCATAACCCAACAGAAGATTGAAGTTATGAACTAATACTATATATGGGAACTACTCATAGCTTTCATTTATCCATATCATTAGTTGTAAATCAGAAAATTATAGCTTACACTTATATAGCCTTCCTTTTATACTCATAATCTCATTTGATTCTTATCACAGCGTAAGAAGTGAAATATTGATTTAGAACTGGGTTGGCTTTTAAAGAACATCTCCTATGTTCTCATTCTACAGGTGAAGAAATTGAATCTAGATATATTAAGTGGTCTCTCAATACTCAAACATTAGTAAGTGCCAAAGCTGGAACATAAAATCAGGTACTGTACCTCCAAGATAAGTGCTATTTCCACTGAACCACACAGTCTTTTACTTGGGGCAGCAAATATCACCATTTAAGAAAGATGGAAACTGAGACTCAGAGAGGTTAAATGCTTTGTTAAATATCTTATGACAAGAACACAAGATTAGAATGCAATTCTTATGATTCTGACTCCAGGATTCTTTTATGACACCAAATGTGTATGTATAGGAAATAAACACAAGCATTTATTATATACATACATATATAATACAAATATAAAACAATGATATGCACAACCAAATAATCATCTGGAAGATCTTAATAAGAATAAAGAATCCATCTTCCATTTTTACTCAGTATTTGACCCTAGCGAAACCCTTTAGTGAACATATGTCTCTGATATTGATAATCAAAAGTTCCATCTTATACCCATCAGACTGGTAAAGGTGACAAAAAATACAAATGATAAATGCTGGAGGGACCGTGGATGGGGAAAGATACGTATGTGTACAATTAGTGAAGAAAGAAGTTAGTCCAATTATACTGGAACCAATTATAGCAATTCCCCCAAACTAACTAAACTGTGCCTACTCTTTGACCTAGAAACATCACTACTATATAATGACCTTGGAGTCAGGAGGACCTGAGTTTAAATATGACCCCAGATACTTAACAGTTACTATGTGACCCTGGTCAAGTCACTCAAGCCCAATTGCCTCTCTCTGTCTCTATCTCTGTGTTTGTCTCTCTCTCCCCATACATATATGCAAATATATGTATGTGTGTATACATATAAGTATGTGTGAGTACTATAACTGTACCCCAAAGAGATCAAAACAGGAGGAAAAGGACCCATATGTAAAAAATATTAACAGCAGATTTTCATGTAATAGTAAAGAAATGGAAACTGAAAGGATACTTATCAACTGGTGAATAGTTGAATAAATTATGGTATGTGAACATAAAAGAATACTATTATATCATGAGAAATGATGAAAAGATGGTTTGAGAGAACCATGATGTGAAAAATGAATATTTAACTCATATTTAATAAGTAATTATTGTATTAGAACCAAGGTTTTCCCCCTTTTCTACTTCCTCATACAGAAACCAGACAGTGAAAGAAATTTCTCTTAGATATTTACGTATACCAAGATCTAATTAAAGAGTAAAGGAAATTCTAGGTTTGGGCTAATGGGTATGTTCCTGTTCATTACATTTGCTCTGACTAATCTTAGGAAAGTGTTGATTCTCCCTATTATCAAGACAGTTGATATGGAAATTGATGCCTCTTTGACAAAGATTTGAGTGACTTAGGTCATATACCCCAAGATAGCTCATCTTCCATTGTGTTAACCAATCAGAGTTGAGTAGGCACCTCTTGGGAATACCTCCTGTTCACAGGGTGTATAAATTGTGACCACACCACTATTAAAGGTCTTTGGTAAAGAGAGGCAGCCAAATGACCATTCTTTTATTAATAACCTGCTGGCCTTATTAATGAAATTATTAAATTATCTAGAAACTATGTCTCTCAAACCTTTTTAAGCATCACAATGAAAAGACTTGAATGAACCAATGAAAAATGGAGTAAAACCAAGAGAAAAATTTATAACTACAACATTATAAAGATAATTTTGAAAGACTTAAGAACTCCAATCAATGCAATGAGCAATTATAATCCTAAAGGTCTAATGAGGAAGTATGTTACTCACTTCAGATGGAAAGGTAATAGTGTAGAATAAGACAAAAAATTTCTGAATATGGTTCACAGGGGAATTATTTTGCTTGACTATGTATATTTGCAAACCTTCTAAGGTTTGTTTTTGTTTTTTTTTTTTCTAGTGGGGTTGGAGGGAGGTGGAGGGAGAGGAAAGAAACATTTAGTAATTTTTCAAAGTAAAATAAAAATAAAATATTGACAATTGAGGGATCACTAATCCCTCAATCTGTGGTTATATGTTTCAGAGAATTTTATATGATTTTTAATGATTAAAAATCATTAAAGACCTCATCAGATAATATCCTTTAATGACATTTTTTCACTGCCCAAAATCAAGTAGAAACTGTGTGTGTGCTCTATTTCAAGTGTTTTTTTAATCAGCAAAAAATAGAGTGGCAACTTGTATTTTCTTCCCTTATTAGTTGAGTATATTTGTAAAGTTGTGATCAACTTTAGGCAATCATCTGCAAAATCTTCACATCATCAATTAGGATACTCTACATACATGCCTATACCAGTCACATCAGGCTTTTATGGGGATAATCAGAAAATAGGTTAGGTATATCAGTTGGTAGTTGATAATCTTGTCTTGATTATCTTTTGTGGGAGACAGGGTTATTAATTTATTACAGGAATTTCCCCAGTTATTTTGATATCTTCTGAAACACAAATGGGCCTCCACAGCCATGCAAAAGATATCTGGCAATGAACATTCTTCATGCACTTGTTTTTTTCCTCTGGATAACAATCTGCAAACTTATGAGGAAATCATCTTATGTATGATATGTATTTGGATGGGCAGCCCATTGAGTTAGGCCATCAATAGGAAAGCAACTACAGAGAGACAATGAAAATAACAGGAGGAGGAGAGCAGGCTCTATTGTTTCAGGAAATAGCAATGTTTTCGATGATCTCATGCTACTCTCATAGGCACAAACACACATACTCACATATACATAAACATATATGCATGTTTCTTTTTTAAAATATATTTTGTTTTTGATGAATTTTCCCATTTGTCCATCCCTATTGTTACATTGTATATAACAAAGCATATTTTTTTAAAATAAAAAGAGAAAGAAAATCTAAAAATACAAATGTTGAACAATAAAACAAATAATACCTAAAAAAAGCATAGATGGAACTCCTACTTCTTCAAAGTAGTAGATTGAAGGTGTCTTCTCATGTCTCTTATTTGAGGCCTTGCTTGCTCTTTGAAATTTTATGATGTTTACCTTCAATTATCTTATGACTATTGTTCTTTCCATTTGCTTTATTGTAGGCATTTTTAATATATTAGGGGGAAAATACTGTTTTTTAGCATCAATGTGTTTTTTTTCCATCCCAGAAATGATACCTAGATGACTGCAAAATACCCAAATCTCCAAAGGAAGAAAATTACTATTGATCCAAAAGGCAGTGGGAGAAGGGCATATTAGGTATAAATCAGGTTAGAACACATTATCAAAGATGACATATTTAAGAAGTGACATAAGGTAGACCATAAAGAACATGTGTAACTGGAAGAGGATATGGGCTCCATGGAGCAAGAGCAAAGGATAACATATTGGGCAGATAAAGTAAGGAAAATCTCTAGCATATGGGGAGATCATCTATGGGGGATTGATGGGAGAACATGGAAAGGAGCTATACAATCTATGGAGGCATGGATGTGCTATGGGTGGCAAGAGAGAAAGGAGTACCCACATTACTGAGATCACAGATCCAAGGAAGAGTCTCAGCAAAACATGTAGTTGAATAGGTTTATGTGAGCAACCTTGTGAAGTCAATAGAAATCTGATCTTTTAGAAGGACAACTTCGGTTTCAGTCTCTTTGGTACACAAAATCTTCATAATTCTGGGCCAGTTACTTTATTTCATAAAGGCTCAGGACATTCTCTAGGACAATAAGTTGTGCAGGGTCTGCTTATATGCATTGACTAAAAGAATTTGTTAACTAAGAGCTCACTACACTAAAGAAATGAAAGGTTTGATTCACTCAAAAAATGTCTATAATATGTACACATGGATGTAATAGAGCAAATAATATAGGTTATTTGCATAGCAGTTGGTGTAGTTCAAAACACTTTAATAGAAATTTAGTTATTTTCTATACACAAATTATAGACCTAAAACTGAAAGGGACTTTTGGGGTTGGCTAGTCCTACCTGCACATTTTAAAATGAGAAAACTGAGGCATGGAAAAGTTAAGTAATTTACAGCAAGTACCAATGGTAATAAGTGGAAGAGATGGGATTGGATCGTACATTTTCTGACTCCAAATACACTACACGATGACACCTTTTAAAAAGGGGTGAGAGATCATCTCTATATCTGAGAAATCACACATTTAATTGATTTGCTTAATGTGTAGAATAAATTATCCCATGTGATTAACCATCAACATTTGACTCTAAGTTCCTTGACAGTGGTTTTTTGCTCTTCTTTATATACCTAGCATTTAGCACAGTAACTGGCATATAGTAGTCACTTAATAAGTGCTTGTTTATTGACTGATATCAACAGTACTAAAATAGTGTTTACCTTTCTGTAGTAGAATGATTTACTATTTTTCCATGTCTACAATTTTATGCTGATGTTATCATATTATATATTCTATAGTATATCTGTTGCACCCCTTACTTACTTTGTGTTTCATCTTATAATTCAAAAATTCCAAACAATGGTTAAAATAAATGGTGTAAGGTTAATTTCTGAAAGTTAATTAACCAAGCGACCAAGATAAGCTTAATGATCACAGGAAAATGCTTTCACAAGCAATAACAAAGAATCTAGTTAGCTTATTTCTCTCATAACCAGGAACATACATAAAATCAGAGCATTCTTTAACTAAACCAGAATTTATATGTTTACTGGGAAACAAAATAATTACTCCAGATTGCCATGGAAACAAGGGCATTTTAAAGCTATAGTAAGTGATTTTTTATTTACCATTTCTGTTCACATATCCCTATGTTCCATATTATCTCATAGTGAAATGTTACTAGATGACTGAAATAATTTACAAATTATTACACAGTTATGACACTACATTTGGTTCCCAGGAAGGCAACATCGATACTGACAAAAATGTTTCTAAGCAATTCTTCTCATTTACCGTGTATTTGACAGTGCAGTGCTCTTGCAAAAAATGGGGTGAAGGAAGGAAGGAAGGAAGGAAGGAAGAGAGGGAGGGAGGGAGGGAGGAAGGGAGGGAGGGAGAGAGGGAGGGAGGGAGGGAAAGAAGGAAGGAAGGGTATTAGCAAGCATTTATTAAGTACTTACTATGTGCTAGCCAAGGATGGGGAACCTGCAGCCTCGAGGCCACCTGTGGCCGTCTAGGTCCTCAAGTGCAGCCCTTTGACTGAATTTGAACTTCACAGAATAAATCCCCTTAATCAAAAGATTTGTTCCGTAGAACTTGGACTCAGTCAAAAGCCCACAACCAAGGACTTATAAAGCCACATATGGCCTCAGTGCTGCAGGTTCCCCACACCTGTGCTAGACTCTGTGCTAACTGCTGAAGATACAATGAAAAATGAAAAAAAAAAGTTCCCTACCTTTGTGGTGTTCATATTCTAGTAGGAGAAATATCAAGCAAATAACTGTATATAAAATGAAGAAAACGTGTTTTTTTCTTTGTTCAGTTGTTCTAAAGTATTATATTTTCCCTCAAAATTCCCTTGATTCTTCATGGCCTAGAAAAAGGAAAATGTGTAGTAGAATTTGTATATTTGGTTGAGTACTAGAGAGAGAGAGCAATAGTTGCACAAATTGGGAGTCTAGAGACAAATTGATCATGGGAAATTAAGTGAATTTTAATAGAGCACAATGTGGATAATATTGACATAGACTCAGAGTATCAACATCTCATAAAGTTTAGCTCCCTACTATGTATTTAACAGGAATCTGTGAAGTCTACTCTTTTTACTTTGATGCAAACATACCTGTGAGTCATCTCACACCTTGCATTTTAGAGTATTCAAATAAATTCAGTTCAATTCACATTTTTAAGACCCTGCAATATTTCCAGGATCTATGCGAGATGCTTGGTTCATGTCCTGTCTACCTAAAAATCCCTTTTCATTCTATTTTGCTGCATCATCATCCATATCACAGTTCTTAACTGGGAGTATACATGAGACTCTCTTGTACTATCTCTTTATGTTTTCTCTCAGTTCACATGGGTATAATTATCATCTTTGTGTTGATGACCCACATCAATAATTCAAATCCTAGTATCTTAGCTTTAATATCTATTCACTCACTTTTACTTGTACATTTTGAATTGGATGTCCCATAGATACCTTAAACTCAATGTGTCTGAAACCTATTTCTCTTGAAGGCATCCTCATACTTCCAATTCCACAGGTTGATGACTTTGGAGCCATCCTGATTCCTCCTTCTCACTCACCCCACACATTCTCTAAATTACCGAATATTGCTATCTCTATCTCTACAATATCTTTTTGCACCTATAACCTTCTCTTCACTCACACAACTACAGCTTCCTAGTTCTGTAACTTCATCACTTTTTGCCTGAGTTGTTGTAACAATCTCTCTGCTTCAAGTCTCTCCTCACATCAATCCATTATCTATGGAGTAAAGTGATTTTCCTAGAGTGAAAAATCTGTTATATCTCCCTTCTACTATAATCAAATATAAACTCTTCTTTTTGGCATTTAAAGTCTTTTAACCTGGCCTCAATCTCTACTTCTAGCTTAATTAAACTTTTCTTTCCTTCACATAAACCTATTTATCCAAACTGTCCTTAAAATTCCTCACACATGATACTCTTATCTCCTGACTCAATGCTTCTTCATTGACTATGTAAAACTTGGACCCAGTGAAAAGGTCACAACCAAGGACCTAGAAGGTCACATGTGGCCTCAATACTGCAGGTTCTCCACCCCTATGCTAGACTCTGCTAAGTGCTAAAGATACCTGAAACATGCTTCCTCTTCACCTCCCTTTATCAAAATCTCTTATTTCCTTATTAACTCAGTTTAGAAAATTTCTATATGAAATTATTCCTTTCCCTTCCCTTCCAAAAATGTCTCCCCTGTCCCTGACATCATCTTTTTATATAATTTTATATAACTATATATGTATGTTGTATCTTCTAGATACACTATCTGCTTCTCAAGAACACAACAGTTTGAATTTTGTCCCTATCTCCTCGAAGTCTAGCACAGTGACTGTTTGATCATGGCAGAGCTCTTTCATAACCCTATCTCCTGCATCTTTGAACAAACTAACCTCCCTAGAATGAAAAAATATTTTTTTCTTCCTTGAACCCTAAGACCAAAAAAAATTTCACACCTCAAAATCAGTGTGGAGAACACTAAATTTGAAGTCAGATCCTGGGTTCAGATTCTGCCATTTACAAACTGTGTAATTATTAAGACAAGTCCTTTTTTTAGTAACAAGTTTTTAAAATGGAAAAAAAAACCTTTATGGAATAAACTTCATGAATTTTATCATAAGCCAGGCATGACTTATATTAACCCACTGGTTCATGCTCTGGATCAGAATGAAACAAGGCTGTTGTAGACAATCTAACACTTAATCAAAGAAACCATGTGTACTGAAGTACTGAAATTAAAGAAAACCTCAAAGGACCAAACTGCCAGTTGAATATGTTTTTAAAAAATCACAAGGCAAGTAAAATAGGACTTTTTTTAAAATTTCAAAGTAAAATTATAATTTATAGACCATCAATTGATGCACTGGTAGAACAGATACAAAAAGGAATAAATCAGTTTTTCAAGTATACACAGATTCTCCCCAATGCCTATCTCCATAAAGAAATGTTCTGGGGTGGCTAGGTGGTGCAGTGAATAAAGCACTGGCCCTGGAGTCAGGAGGACTTGAGTTCAAATTCGGCCTCAGACACTTAGCACAAAAACTAGTGTGACCTTGGGCAAGTCACTTAACCCTAATTGCCCTCCAAAAAGCAAAAAAAAAAGAAATGTTCTGGTCATTGGAGTATTTGGTGACTCACATAGTACTAGGACATTGATCTAGCCTTAGTCCTTTTAGACCAATCAGTTCTCCAGGACAGTTTCTATGCCTTTTAGAAACAAAACAAAATGTTAGCCTATAGTAGTGGACCTCAATGGACATTACTTCTTTTACCACAAAATTATTGTAAGGCTTCAATAAAAGAATGTAAGGAAAATAATTTATAAACAATAAAATGCAAAATAAATGTCTACTACATTTCATTATTTCAATGTCATGATTTCTTTTTTTTTTGCCTTTTTTTGGGAGGGTAATTGAGGTTAAGTGACTTGCCCAAGGTCACATGGCTAGTTTTGGTGTTAAGTGTCTGAGTCCAGATCTGAACTTAGGTCTTCCTGACTCCAGGGCTAGTGCTCCACTCACTGAGCCACCTAGCCACCCCTTCAATATCATGATTTCATCAGGTATGGGTTCTCTCCACTCTAATATAAATCATCAGTCTTCTGCACATGAGATGTTCATGTGTATTTCTGAAAAAAGCAATCATCATTACTTCAAATTTCTATCAGAAAATACACCAACCTTAATTAGACTAGTTCATAGATGACAGACCGAGGGTTTAATAATGGGCACATACTCAAAGACTTTCCAATTATGCAGAACCCACCAAAACGTGACAAGGCAAAAACTTAGAAAACTCAGAGTCAACTCTATGATACAAGAAAAGATTAGGATAGGATTTTAATGGATGATGATTTTGACAATGATGATCACCAATATCATCACAATCAATAGCCACCAAAGTCTGACTTGAATCATCATCATCATATTCAGGTCAATGAGGATTTATTAAGCATTGATGGCACTGTGCTAAGTACAGGGTATGCAAAGAAAGGCAAAATCAGTTCTTGTCCTAAAAGAGTTCACAATCTAATGGAAGAGACAACATACAAACAATTATGTACAAAGAAGATAAGTGGGCTGATAGACTCTCTCTGATTGAGATATACAGATAAAGGTAGGTCAATATGGATAGGAATATGCATGTGGGTAGACATATGTATATATTTATTTATATAAACCTATAACAATATGGACATTATCAATATCTATCTATAGCTAGCTCTGTAGCTCTCTTTCTATGTATATATGCATATATATACATACATATACTTATATGTGCATATATATTTATATTTGTATATACATACACACAAACACAATAATTTGGAAGTAACCTCAGTGGGAAGGGATTAACATTAACGTGTGAATGGACACCTGGAAAGGCTAGCCTTAATATTAATTCCACCAGCAACTCAATTCTCACATTTTCATATTCACACTGAAAATGAGCTTGACTTTTTCTCTCCTGCTTTGGTCATCAGAGCTCACAAACCTCTAAATTAGAAATAAAATGAAAGAGAATATACACACTTCTATTTTTGGAGATAGAATTAATAGAGTATAATTAAATATCTTTTTTTAAAGCTTCTATTCCTCATGGTATAGACATAATAAAAAGATGCATAAGTTTTAATTATTCCTATTTTTCATGATGTACTGATTATGCAATGTATCTGATGCATGTATGTATATATACCTATCTATGATTGATAACATTTTAAGGTTTGCAAAGCACTTTTCATATGTTGATCATTACTACAACCCTATGAAGGAGAAGCAGACAGAGCTTAAGTGACTTACCCAGGATCACATTGCTAATAAGTATCTGAGGTTAGAGATGAACTCAGATCTTCCTGAATCCAAGTCTAGCGCCCTATAAACTCTGCTACCGAATTATCCTCGCTTGTCCATGCTTATCTTCCCCTTAGGCTGTGGACGCAGCAGCAGGGAATATCTTCTACCTTTCTTCATATCCCCAGGGCCTACACAGAGTAGTCACTTAATAAATACTACTTGGTTGAGTGGCATATACAAGAAAAATAAACAATATTTGTGAAAGAGTAATATTTTCCTATCACTTTATTTGCTGGAGTATTTAATTAAATGTCTCATTCTTTAAACTACTGATACTCTAGTTGGCTATTAAAATAAGCTATGGTTTGGTTTAGGTGTTGACGCACAGAGTTCCTCTAACCTCTGGTAGTGAACCTGGAAAAAGACCTATGTCAGCTATACGTAATCAACATATAGTTGAAATTAAAATTATGTTTATTCATGTGCATTTATTTATGCACACAAAGATATAATTTTTATTACTTTGTTAATTCAGATTGTGATTTACTGGATGCATGTTCCAAGCATCAGGGATAATCAAAAAGTAGTAGATCCCTGTAAGGTCAAGATATAACACGTTAATCTTTTATCGCAGTGCCAACAGGAACAGAATGCTATTGGATGTGAAATCTTCTTATATTCACGCTCTGACCTTGCCCCAGCTATTATTTCTCTTTCACATCATTATACTTGCTCTATCTCAAAAGATGAAAGGACATGGGGAAAATTATTTATTTCAGAAAAAAATAGGGAGAGGATATTTGTGAAATATGATTTGTTACATTCAAATCTTAATCAAGTCTAGTTTTAATTGACATGATCATCCTGATAGCATGACTGGAGACCACATGGATAATTCTGCAAGAAAGCAAAATAAAAATACTCATTAGCAGCCTATTACTGATTCAGCATGAAATCAGAGCACTTAAGGGATGCTTTTCCAGTTTATTATGATATCACAGGGGCTCCAAGGTGTGAGATGTCAGGTTGGCTGAGGACATATTTGAGAATTCTTTCTGAGCTATTCTGAACTGGTTTTGGTGAACAGAGAAAATGATATGACCCACCCAATGACCTGGATGGCCATTACCACAAGAAAAGTGACCTTTCATTTACTGTATTCAGAGCATTTGACCATAACTGGTAAATTGCTAAATTGCCCTGCTATCCCATTGCTAACCCTATATTTCAAATGTCCACATACTTGTTTCCATTTCTACATTGCTCAATCTACCTGTACATTTCTACCTTCATCTAGTCATTTCTTTGTGCTATCATCAACTACTGATCTTCATTGACTTGCTCACATGCTCAGCTACTTTATGTATTTCTTTGCCCAAGGTTTGTGCCCTTCTCACCTCTGACTGTTCTAGATTGCAGTTATTTCAGTTACCTCCTAGAAAAAAATAGTTCCAACTCACCTCTGTTTTTGCTTTCTTTTACCAATCAATGAGAACTTTGACTTCTAGTCTCCATTTGTAACAGGAGGATAGCAATGGAACCAAGGAATTAGGTACTGGAAATCTATTCTATTACATCTTTTCCCCCTTTCTATATCAGGTTGTCCTCTGTAAGTCACATAGCAGAGATATTTCTCTCCTGGAAACTCAGGGACAAAGTTAAATGTTCATAAATTTAGAAGCAAAAAGGGTTAATGGAGATTATCTTAACCAATCTGCCTTCAATTTATAATGAGAAAAATAATGTGCAGATGGAGAAGATGTCAGAGAGAGTATACAGACTAAAGCATAAATAGTAAATGGCAAAGAATTGAGCTTTGGACCAAACATATATTTAGAGGATATGATTAAGCAGCACCATAAAGGACACTGAGAAAGACTTCACTGAAAAGTAGTCAGGGAACAGAATATTCTAGCATAATAACCCTTTTTGTCTCTATAGTCTCTCCTTTAATAAAAACATCTTCTCCAATATCTACAGTTATCACTTCCAGGCAGATGACTATATACCTACAAAAATATTGTTATCAATATAAATATAGCTAAAAATGTAACTATATATAAAGATGGAGATACTAATATTGATTGTATATGTGTATGTGCATATATGCTTATATAACTGTATATATGTGTGTAAGTATATATGTATATGTATGCATGTATGCATGCGTGTATGCATGATGTATGACTGATCTTCCCTCTAACCTTCAGTTCTGTGCCTTTGGGCTGAGCAGATCCCATTTGGTTGGCCTGGTAGGAGAACCACCAGTCAGGACACCTTTGCCCCATTTCTTTCCTTTGCCTCTCTCTGACCCAGACAACACTGTTATGGGAATGGGAACCTGAAGATATCTCCTGCCCCTTGGCTCTTTGATAAGCTTAAGTGACTCTGAGAACCTTCCTTGATTTGAAAATATACTCTTTTCCCTAATAGGCTGAATGTGGTCACATGGTGCCTGTGGCAGGAAGCTTGTTTTTCAGGAATGCCCACACCTTCAAATTTTGTGATTGGGCAGTGGGTCAAGAGGACTGTGACATTCTCTGAGCCAGGAGAAGGCAATATATATACTGATGTGAGGTGTTGCTTTGGGGTTCACTTTGAGAAGAGTTGTGTGATTTGACTAGATGAATCTCTGGGCAGCCATTGAGGCCCCTGGCTTGGAAAACCTAGATGTTGGTGCTTCCCTCTCTGGTGTCTGACCAGGTCTGGATGTAATGATCAGACAGCTGGAAGCCTGTATGCTGATCTGTTTCTCTGTCAGCTTGTAACTTTTCCCTTTAACTTGTTTGTATTCTCTGTAGTTTGCAGTGCTGACATTTTCCCCTGAACTACGTAAATGACATATGTTTGATTAAAGCAAGATTGTTAACCCATTTTGAGTTGCTTTCCTTTAGAAAAGCAGATCTAAGAACCTGTGTTGTCAGCCATCCTGGGGATGCTAGGGTGCTTGCTGCTACACACACACAAACTCCATAGGGTTACTGATGGAAAATAACAAAATTGCTGTTCATACCACTTTTATATGTTGGGAATCATCAACTACAAGCCATGGGATAAGACAGAAGATGACAAACCTTTGCTATGTCCCCCCATCACTATGTTCTCCAAGCCCCCAGCTGATCTACCTAGTTCACTAAAAGAACCCCTGGGCCTTTCCTTCTGCCTTGTACTTAACATCTTTTATATATGTTGTCTTCTCCAGAGTATGATCTCCCTGAGAAAAAGAATGATCTCATTTTTTCTGTGTCTACATAGCTTAACATAGTTCTAGGCACATAGTAATTTTTTCATGCATTCATTTATTCATTCATGTCAACCTGGATGTACCATTAACACTTCTAGCAGAACACGTCAAGAATAGAACATATCTTCCAACATAAACAGCTTCCATAGCCAATTTTATGATTTCTATCAATTGCCCAACTACTTCCCATTGCCACCTAATCTGTTTCCTTCATTCCCTATTTCCAACTGCTTTTGTATATGAAGGATACTTATATAGTAGAAGGAAGGTGGGGAGATGGGGGAACCAGAAAAGACCCCAGAGAAGGTGACATTTGAACAACATCATAAAGGAAACCAGGAAATCCAAGATAATTTAAGGAAGAGGTGAAGGTGGAAAGTATTCCAGGCATGGTGGACAACCATTGTAAAGGCATGTTGACAGGAAATGGAGATACATAAGATACAAAAAAATAAGACATTGTGGGGGGATCAGAGACCTGCTTCTCACCTTACCTCTCTAATATTTCTATTTCTTTCATAGGATCCTCATCCTCTTCCTGACCTTTAAATATGGGTGTTGACTAAGAATCTGTCCTAAATCCTCTTTTTTTTCTCTCTCTCTACTCTTTTTCTCAGGAATCTCATACACTATCTTGATGTCAATTACTATCTCTTTCATTGGTAACTCTAGCACTTATCTCTAGACTCAATTCTCTATTTTTTTTTTCCAGGAGAGTTGCACCCACGTGTCCCACTACAACCTTAAATTCAATATCTCCAAAATTGAGTTTAATATCTTTCTTCAAAAACTTGTATTTTCTCTTTCAGTATTTCTGTCACTGACGCTACCACTACAGAGCTAGCTATAGATAGTGACACCTAGTTTGTCGCTTTGGAATTATCTGCGACTATACTTTACTTCTCACATGCAATCAGTACCAAGTTCTATTGATTTCATATTTGTAAAATTTCCTACATGCTCTGCATTCTATACACACTGTCAACACCCTAATACAATCCTCCAATAACACCTATTATATATATATATATATATATAGAGAGAGAGAGAGAGGGAATGTATATATATATATATATATATTCTCTGTGTGTATGTGTGCATATACATATACATATACACACATACATACATACACACATATGCAATTGTAGCTTAATGTACCAGAAAAGAATATAGAATCCCCACCCTCTATCAATTTTGCACATGGAAAAAAATCTCATGACTTTATTAAGGATCATTTTGATATTTAGCACCCTTATTCAATGGTCATATTCCTAATTGATTCTATGAATCCACCACAATGAAGGTAAGCAGGCTTACAGACTTGGGACTGGGAGTCGAGGTGTTGAATACACCAAAGCACTAATGAATAAAACAAGAATTTACATGACAATTTTATTATATATTTAAAAGTAAGTTGTACATAATAGATGTGCAGTTTCATGGACGATTAGCTATTTTGTTATACTGTATTTTGAAAATGTTTGTCTTATTTCATAAAGTAAAAATTAGTTAAGAGGATTTATATGCTTGTGGGCTGGGTATCTATCTCAAATACATTTCTTGATCTGTGATATTTCAGGTTTCTTCATGCATTCTCTATTAAACATATTTATTCTGACTTTTAAAAAATATAATTCATTTATTTATTAACATTCTTTTCTTTTAAAAATTTGAGTTCTGGGTCCTCTCCCTCCCACCAACACATCTACTGAGAAGGCAAATAATATATCAATTATACACATGAAATCATGCAAAATATTTCCATATTAGCCATGTGGCAAAAAAGGAATAAAATGAGAAAATCACAATTCAATTTGTACTCAGAGTTCATCATTTCTCTTTCTGGAACTAGGTAGCATTTTTTTTTCATCATGAATCTTTAGGAACTGCCTTGGATCATTGTATTAATCAGAGCAGCCAAGTCTTTCACAACTGAGCATCATTACAATATTGTTATTATTGTGCCCAATGATCCCCCACTTCTTCTTATTTCATTTTGCCTCAGTTCATACAGATTTTACCATGGTTTTTTTTCCTAAAACAACCTTATTCCTCATTTCTTATAGTACTATAGTCCTCCATCACAACCATATGCCAAAACTTGTTCAACCATTCCACATTTCATGGGAATCACCACAATTCTAAATTCTTTTTCAACACAAAAAAGAAGTGATATAAATATTATCGTATATTTTCTCTTATGTCTTCGGGGTACAGACCTAACAGTAGTATTGCTGGATCAAAGGGTATATACAATTTTATGCACAATTATTTCAAAGTTGTTTTAATTTGCATTTCTCTAATCAATAATAATTTGGAACATTTTTTCTTAAGACTACAAATTGTTTTGATTTCTTTTTCATCAGAAAACTGCCTTTTATATATGATGGCCATTTCTAAATCAAGAAATGATGCATAGTCATAGATCTGACAAAGTTCTTTATATATTTGAGACTTTTATCTGAGAAACTCTTTATAAAAATTTTCCTGATTTCTTGCTTTCCTTCTGATCTTGGCCACATTTGTTTTTCTGTACAAAACCTCTTTTAATTTGATGTAATTAAAATTACCCATTTTGCACCTGACTTTGCTTTCTGTCTCTTATTTATAAATTGTTCACCCATTCATAAGCCTGATAAGTAATATCTTCAATGTTTTAATTTCATTGTGATAATTCTTTATATCTAGGTCATTTATCCATTTTGACTTTATCATGGTAAATGGTGTAAGATATTTGGGGGGAGGAGGTTGCCCAATTTCTACCATAGTCACATAGTCATTTCCAGTTTTCCCCAAATATTTTTTTTTACCAAATAATGAATTCTTATCCCAAAATCTTCAGTCTTTACACTCATTAAACACAACCTTAGTACATTTATTTGTTGCTGTAAATTGTATGTCTACTCTGTTCTATTGATCTGCCTTTCTATTTCTTTGCCAGTAGCAGATAGTTTTAATAATTGCTGCCTTATATCATAGTTTAAGATCTGGTACTGCTATGGGGAATTATTGTGGTCAGGGCAGGGGGTTTTGGCCAGATATCATAATTTGTGAAACAGGGTAACTCCTACTTTTGTCTATCATTGCTTCCTACATAAACTGCTATCTCTAAGAGTAAGGTACAGTGGAGAAAAGGGAGAGTGGCAAGATCCTAAAAAGCAATAAAAGAGAAATTGGATAGAATGGGAAGTTCAAACCTGGCACTTCAGAAGTTTTGATCCCATTAGTGACAAATAGAAAATTTAAAACAAATAATGGTATATTCTGTGAGTCAAAAAAAAATCAGAACACATGATAAGTGAAGAGAAATAAAGAATACATACAAAAAGAGAACTATTTGAAAAGAATCTAGTGAAAAGAAATTATAAAAAATACTAGGTTAGAGAGAAGGGAAGATTTTGAACTAATCAGTTAAATGAGAAAGAGCAATAAAAAAGAAATAATAAAATAGGTTACTAAATAAGTATAAGAAAAAGGACAAACTATTCAAGTTAATGTAAAGAAGTTTGCATAGTGCAGGCAAAAGTGGGCTGAGAAAGTGACAATCTGCATATTAGTATCAAAGTTGGTCAAGCAAAACTAAATACAGTGGTGGCTAGGTGGTACAGTAGGTAGAACAGTGGCCCTGGAATCAGAAGGACCTGAGCTCAAATCCAGTCTCAGACATTTAACTCTTACCAGCTGTGTGACTTCAGGCAAGTCACTTAACCCCAATGGCCCTGCCTTCCCCCCTGCAAAAAATAAAATAATTAGAAGGACAGAGCACTGTTTTGAAGAGTAAGGGAATAAGAAAATCAGTATAAAAGAAATAAATGTAGATAAATAAAAACCTAATAATCATAAATTTAAATGTGAATAGATTAGATGGTCCAATAAAATGAAAGTGAGATAATAAATAAGAAAAAAAACTAACAGTATGCTTATATAAGAAATGCATCTCAAAACAAAGGCACACACATAATAAAAATGAAACACTGGAAAAAAATTTACTATGCATCAAGGAAATTTAAAATATAAGTTACAATCATGCTATCTGATGAAGGAAAAATAAAAATTTGCAATATCAATAAGCATAGAAATATAGTATTTTAAAGGAAATCAGCAATAAATCAATATCAATACTAAATATGCATACACCAAGTGCTATAGCACCTAAGTTCATACATAAATGTTTGTTGGATCTCAGAAATGTATTTACAGTAACAAAATAATAATAGGAGACTTTAGTGTTCCTTTCTCAAAGCGAAGGTAATCTAACAAGAATAAACAATTGTTTTTACAAATGATAATGAGGAAATTGAAAAATATAGAATTGGAAAAAACTATTGGAGAACTTAGAGCCAAGAAAATACTGCATGTTTGAAATGATAACATTAAATGATAGACTTATTTTGGAGCACCACATGACATGATTACAAAATATATCATGTCCTACGGTACAGTGGATTTTTTTTTAAAAGAAGAATACTATATGTATACTTAAAGACCACAATAAAGCAAAAATAGTAATTAATACAGGGAACAGAAGCAAAATCCAATATTAAAGTAGTTTAGACAGGGCAGGCAAAGGAGGGATGAGATGTTTAATATGTCAAAAATCAAATCATTAAAACAATAACTACATGAAAGACAATGATAATAATGACATTACTTTCCACAATTTCTTATATGCAGCTAAAACTATCCTCAGAGGAAATATATATATATATATATATATATATATAAAATCTTAGAACATACATAAATAAAATTGAAAAAAGCATGGATTGAGGGAATATTGATTATTTTTTAAAATTGAGAAATAAGCACAAAATATTCAAAAGAAAATCTTGAAACTTCATGGAGAAATAAAAGAAAAATGAAACAATCTAGCTTTCTTCTTGCTAAATATCTTACAGCAAATTCATAGATGGGGCAAATTCAAACACAGGGGTTTACACATTCAATATTGAAATAGACCCTCATTCTAAAATGAAAGAACTTCTATCAAGAGACAGGATAAAAGGTCCTCTCTCTTTGCCTCATATAACTAAAATTGGAAAAATAATAAATGTTGTCATATAATTTATTATACAAGAAGCAAAAGCATCCAAAACCATATCCTTATATCAATAGATGGGGGCAGAGGATTTAATAATATACACAATACCCACTTGTGTTAAAAATCAAAATAAGTAATTAGGTGTAGAAGAACCTTTTAAAGATATGATGCCAAATAAATACCTAAAGTAAAAAAATGATCTTATTAGTGAAGTGTAAACACTTGGGACTTTCTCATATATGTGTAAGGCAAAAATGTCTAGTTTCTCCACTATCTGACATATTTCCAGAAATTTGAGTGATAACAACATTGAGAAAAGAGAGAGGTATTAAAGGCAGGAACATAGAGCTGACAAAGCTATCTCTTTTTCCTGATGGTGTGATGGTTTGTTTAGAAAATAAGAGCAGAGGGGTGGATAGGTGGCACAGTGAATAGAGCATTGGCCCTGGAGTCAGAAGGACCTGAGTTCAAATCTGACCTCAGACACTTGACATACTAACCATGTGACTTTGGGCAAGTCACTTAATCCCAATTGCCCTCCAAAAAGCAAAAAAAAAAAAAAAGAAAAGAAAATGAGAGCAGAGAAAATAATTGAGACAATAGAATAAGAAAATCTCATAAAAATCAACAACATTCCTATATAACCCTAACACAGTTGAAGAGAAAGTAATCAAAAAGGAAGATACCTTCAAAATAATTACAAAGTGAATGAAATATTTGAGAGATTATCTACTAATTCATACCCAAAATCTGAATAAATGTAATTTAAAATGCTCTTTAAAGAAATAAAGACCAACTTAAATAACTGTAGATCTAGTCATTGCTCTTGGCTAGACCATGTGAATATAATGAAAATGATGGCATTTCCTATTCACTAAGTAAAGGTTTAATTTCCAATTCTTACAATAATCAAATGAGCAAGGTTCAGGAGAAACTTTTATCCAAACAAGAGATAGAGGTAATCATAAAAGATTAAATATACAATTTCAATTATAGAAAATTGAAAAACATTTATATGAACAAAATGAACACAACTAGGACAAGAAAGGAAATAGTTGATGGGGAAATAATTTCACCAAATATTTCTGATTAATAACTGATACCGAAGCAAAAAGAAAGGAAATACATAAATGTGCGTATATACATAGGTAAGTATATTTATGTCCCAACTGCATGCCATGGAGTCTACTGAGTCCCCTACTACATGGATGGGAGTTCTCTCTTTGGACTTGCTGCCTGCATCTTGAAAACTGGTAAAACTAAGTCAATCACTCTTTTCAGCTGTACTTTTTCTTCACTCTCTGTTAGGTGCTTTTTGGCCACTATTATTTACTGTGTCCAGAGAGTGAAGATCACAGTCCACCCATAGCATGAGCACCATGAACTGGACCAGTGAGAAGGAAAAGACTTTTCTTTCCCTGGTCTCCCTTTTCTTATCCCAGCTCTAAGAAAATAACTTAGGGATATTTGTTCTGTTTTCTGCTGTTTATTCTCAATTTCAAGTACCAGAACTGATTCCCACAAGACCCCAGAGATAGTAGCCACCATTACCACCTTGGATACAGTATTGTAGGTAGGATGGTATAGCCAGACAACCTGGTATGGAAGCCAGGATGGTTAGGAATGAAGCCTCCCCACTACCAGGAAGGGTTTGGATTCAGAATTTTGACTGTGCTCTATAGGAACTAATCTAAGCTATGAACCTAATCCTCTTCCCCTTCCCAGAGACTGAGGTGGTACAAGAGAAGAGGAGGTTTATGTCTCCCATGTATTGTGGGAGTATGTATACATATTTGTAGTGATACCTTTTGAAGTAAATATTTCTTTGTAAAAGCTAATTTGATTGTTGGCTAATGGAACTGGTGTACAAGGGGACTACCTCCTATTACTTAGGAAAATAACATCAATGAGAAATGGAGTCATTTTCAGAAAATGCACTTTGTGAGAATGGTGAAATGTAACATAATTGCCCTCAGGTGGTAGGAGACAGAGTGGTCTCTGTGTGTGTTTCTATGTATATGTATATATTATTTCATGTAAATATATACATGTATGTATAGAGAGCATATTTGTGTGTATATATTTATATACATATATATGGGTATATGTCTAGAAACCAGAAACTAGAAATAGATGCCCATCAATTGGTGATTGGCTCAACAAATTATGGTATGTGAATGCAATGGAATATTACTGTGTATCAGATATGGTGAATATGAAGAAAGCTATGAAGCATAGAAAGACATAAGCATTGACCAAAAGGAAAATAAATCATACCAACAAAATATGTCCAATGCTTGCCATAGTTTGAATGGAAAGGACACCAACAAAAATTGAATCCTGTGTGATTATAATGATCAGGACCTCAAAGAAGAGATGAGAATGAATCTACCTTACTTTTTGGAAGAGGAAGGGTACTATGAATGTGAAGCTTTGCATATATTGTTGGAATACACTGCTGCATTAGTCAATTTTTTTTTCAAAATGCTTTTTTGCTCCCTCTTTTTCATTCTTTGTCATAAAGAATGAGTCTGGTTATGGTAGAAAGAAAGAATATATTTGTAAATGAAGGCAGTATAAAACAATGGATACCAATAAAATAAAACATACAATTCAATACAATAGTTTTGGAATGGTGAGCCTTTCAGCATGTGGACAGTCATGTAGATAGTAGTTGCCTCCTAAGTTTGATCAGCTGAGGATCCTCATAACTGCTCAAATGACTTCTACATTTTTATGGAAATAACTCCCAAATCTATATTTCTAATGATTGCTTTCATCTTATTTCTCAATATCATAGTCAGTCAGCCAACAAGCATTTATTCAGTACTCAGTATGTTCCTGGCACTGTGCTAAACACTGAAAATACAAATATAAGCAAAATAAAGATAGTTCCTGCCCTAAGGGAACTTACATTCTAATGGGGGAAGATAACCTAACTAAAAAGGGGGGAACAAACATACCTAAGGTATGATGGAGGCCAGAAAAGTGAAGCCTGGTGAGAAATGAAGAGATGGTTGGTCTAGACATCTACATTAAAAGGAGGTTATGGGAGGAGCCTTCCACTTTCCAATCAGAAGGAGGGCCCCTGGGAGCAGAAGGGACTTTTCCTGGTATGAATTCTAAGACTGAAGAAGTCTTCCAGGATGAAGAGTTTTCTGGATTATGATGCAGAAGCCAGAGGTACAAAGTTTGGTTGGAGATAAAACATAGATAGCATGGTTGTCTATGAATAACATATTGTATGTTGGATGAGTTCTTATAGTTTGTTTCATCAAACCCCTTGATTATCTGTATTCACTTGGATGTCCTATCTAATGTCTGAAAGTTGCAGGGACTATGACTCTAGTCCATAGAATTTTATTGGCTTATCAGGTTTATTTAACCTTAGAGAAATTTGGCCTCAGAACAAAGGAAGAATAATCTCTGACCTCATGCATTATTATCTTCTTATTGTTGATTTTTTTTGGTTTGCAGTAAATACATTAGGACAAAATAGGATTATATAATATATAGATAGAGGAACCTTTACATGTAAGAAAGCAGTTTTCAATGTCTCTACAATCTATAGCCTTATAAAGTTTCCTGAGGCTTAGTCAAATGGCCAGACTGTTTCCAGACTGGCAAGCACCAGAGTAAGAATCTGAACCTAAATCTTTATAACCCCAAGTCCTGTACCCTTAATTGACCAGAATATATATGTTTGAAATAATTGTTTTGTGAAAATATTTGGGAAGTGAAAAATAATAACGATGCTTATGTGTATTAGGCAATTCCTTTTCAAAAATACATATTATTATTTTTTTTGCCATTGAGTCAGACTAGTCTGTGATTGGTTGCCTTATTTACTTTGTAACATAAACTACTTTTAATATACTAGTAATAGGTAGAACAGCTATTAAAATTAGAGTCATATAAGGTGTATAAGAAATGATTCACTAATTGCCAAGAAAATTTGCATAAACTACTACAAAATAACCTGATTAAATATGCATACATTCAAAACTAAATGAAAGAAAATTCTGTCTACTTCTGAAGCCCTACCTATAATGCTTTTTAATTCAATCTATCAATTCACTAGTCTTTATGGGAAAAACAGAAAATATTTCTGGATTTCTTTATTATATCTGCTATATGTTTTTTCTAGTAACAATAAATTCCTTTTAATATTAAAACACTTTTGTTCAAATTTCAATAAAACAAAGATTTTGTAGAGCTGTTCAGGCTTTAAATGGCCAGCAACTATTAAAAATGAAAGAGTGGTGACCTGAATTTCAGGCATCCACCTCCCAAAAGATATGAGAGGTCCTATGATACCATTAAGATCATTCAGGGGGAATGGAACATATAGTTGCCTATGATTATATACCAGGAAGAAGATTCTATGTAGAATGAATGGAACTCCCAAATAGAGTAAACCAAATCAACTCAATTTAGTCAAGCCTGTTGACAATATTACTTTGTTAACAGAATTCATACAAATATGATCATCCTATCTTTGACCCAACGGAATCTGTTATTAGGATAATCATCTCTGTCTGGCCTGGGTCGTGGGCCAGAGCAGACATAAAATGCTGTGAAAATTGAGATTTCCATCAACTTCAATTGAAATGGGGGGATTTATGACTAAGTAAAAAGGTTGCATAATTTGTGTTGAGTGGCAGTGAAGGAGAGAGGAATTTAATAAGGACATAAGGACTTGGATCACTCAATGTGTCTCTAGGTCAGGAACTGATTAACATCACAGTATAATTACTAGGATTGGTGCTAGATATGAGGTACTAAGCAGAGTCCTTAAGAATGAGATACTAAAATATGCACTAATTAGAAGTGTATTCATCAACGCAAAGATATAACATCCTTTCCTGTCATTACCAGGAACCAAAAACACAAACTAGTAATCATAAAATTATTTCTTCATTCAAAAAAATATCTTCATTTTATAGATGAAGAAACTGAGGTTCAGAGGCGTTAGGTGACTTGTCCATGGTCACCCTACACTGCTTCTATTAGTATAATTAGGGTTTAAAGCCAGGTTACAACCTCTGCTTCAGACACTACCTGTGTGACCTCATCTTCCTCAGTTTCCTCCAATGTAAGATGTAAAAATAATAGCACCCATCTCATACGGTTGTATGTATATCAAAAGGGATAATTTTATGTAAATCACTTTGTGATTTGCATAAATTTTAAAGGGCTATGCAAATACTAGTTACTGTTGTTGCTGCTGCTACTACTGCTTTTTGTTATCTTTATTATTCTTCTCTCTTATTCCAGTATTCTATGCACTTCATTGTATATGTGTGTGTGTGTGTGTATGGGAATTAGTATTTTATTTTCATCTTCATAGAACAAAGATTTTTATGATGGAAAACTCTTAACTGTAGGCATACATGGATCTCTCTTGCAAGTGATTTGCAAACCATAATAATTTTACCAGTATGAAATCACCTGGAAGACAATTCTGAGTCACATCATGGGATGAAGTTTCAGGGAAAATTTGACATTGTAAACATTTCAATTGTTTTCTGCTAGTACTTTGAGTCATGCTGAACTACCCCCACAATGGGCATAAGATTAAATGAAGAAAATAACATCTGGGATGTTATTATATTAATGATGGTTGACCATGACTCATGATATTAAATTAATCTATTTCTATCCTGCACCCATTAGGGCAAAATGTTCTGTTAGAATCATGGATGATCTCCCAGGACTCAGGTATTTAAGAGATGTGGTCCACAAGTCTGATCTATTATAGACAGAGGGAGTTAGAAAGACACTTGATAGTCTAAAGCAACAGAGTATATTTAGAGATAATTTGGTTGTTTACTGAGTAAGCAAACTCTAAAAAAATCAATAAGGAAAAAAATGAAAAATTTACTTTCAGCAGATTTCAGATAATACCTACAATATTACATACTTTTTGTTTCACTTGACACCTTGTTCAAAGAAACCCATTACCAATGCTGTCACATCACCCTCAGCCCTCAACTTCTTTCCATTCAGCTGTCAATAGCTGCACATAATTCCCACTACTGTCAATAAGAATGACATTGTATAGGAGTGACACAAGAAAGAACAAAGATCAGTGGAAGTAATCAACAGATTACAAATGACTTTCAGCTCCTGTTACTGTAAATCAAGCATGATTCTGCTGAGTTCATCCTAAAGGCCCTGGAGAGCTCAGGTCTCAAAATGTTGAACAACTTAAGTGAAATGTTTCACAGCACTAGGCCCTCCAACAACTCTCTATATCTAAGAATAGCATTGTGATCCTTCTCTGGCAGCAAGTGATATTTTCCAAGCAAATGGCCCAACAGACTAATCAAACAGTGTAAATTTTAGAGCTTACCATATACTTACTAAGCTTTACACTTCGGTAAAATTAAAAATGAAATAGTTGCCAATGCCAGATTTAATAAAGAATGTTTTTATATGAAACTGCAGAGTCAGTTCCTTTCCCCAAATCTCATCAGTTACTATCCTAAAGACAGTTTAGAATATAGCCAATATCCTTTCCTAAATAGTGCTTCTTGGTGGTAATATTGTGCTAGTAATGCTTTGCTCCTCATAAGAATTTCCACATCATGCCTTTCTATATTCTGATATGCCTTCTGTTGTTGTCATCATCATTATTTTGTTGGGCTTTAATTTTTTAATTTAATTAATATTTTTGTTACTGAATAACCAAATTCAATCAAGAAAATACTGAAAAATTAACTTTTGGCAGCTTTCAGATAATAGCTACAATATTACATACTTTTTGTTTCATCTGACATCTTGTGCAAAGAAACCCATTACCACCTCTCTCACATCACCCTCAGCCCTCAACTGCTTTCTATTCAGATGTCAATAGGTGTACTGTCTCCCTCCCTCCCTCCCCACCCTTGACTAGAGAAAGCCACCATTTGACATAGACTAATAAATATATGTAAAACCATTCTATGGTTTTAGTAGTTCTTTCTATGGAAGTGGATACCATCTTCCTTCAAAGGTCCTTTATAGTTGGAGTGAGTAATTATAGTACTCATGATAACCTGGTTCTTCAGAATTATTCTTCAAACAATTGTTGTTACTGTATACAACATTCTCTTGCTTCTGCTCATTTCACTATTCAATGTTTCATGCAAGTAATTATATGTTTTTTTTTCTAAAATCAACCAGCTCAGGACACCTAGGTGGCACTGAATAGAGCATTGTCCCTGGAGTCAGGAGGCCTTGAGTTCAAATGTGACCTCAGACACTTGACACATACTAGCTTTGTGATCTTAGGTAAGTGACTTAACCCCTATTACCTTTCCTCACCTCTCCAAAACATAAAAATAGAAATAAAATCAACCAGCTTATAATTTCTTACTGCATAGTAGTATTTCATCACAGTCATTCCAGAACTTGTTTAATCTTTCTCCAGTTGATTGATAAGTCTTTAGAAGAAAACACAGAAACAACATGGTGACAGAAAAAGTACTGGATTTGGAGTCAAAAGACCTAAATTCAATCCCAACTTATGTTTATCATCTAATAGATTTTAGGCTCTTTGAGTGCAGGTACTATTGTTTTTAATATCCTTAATGTTTAGCACAAAACCTTATATGTATTTGACAAATTCTTATTGAATTGGATTGGATTTAATTGAATTATGAATACTTATGCATGATAACTGCACATGTGATACTTCAGTTACTTTTATATAGCCATGGTATTTATAATTATTACTGAGTTGCATACATATATGTTGAGAAATTCATATCTTTAACAAACAGACATATCAAATTGCACAATGGAATTAAAAATTATTTCAACTTCAGTTAAACTTCTAAAAAGAAAAATTCTTCTATGCACCAACATTCTGAATGGTACGGTGGTCTCATTAATGTGAGTATTCCATAATATCCATGATATGGGGGAAATAGGCATATATATATAATTACAGAAAATATCATTGCCTTCTTTGGCAGTTAATCATGGGAAGAAACTTAAGGATAGAACTCTGTTGTTTGTTAGAAACAATAGATTCAGTGGTAAGTTCCCTCCCTTAATGTTTTGTTGGGAAAATTGATAGCATTTGGGTAATATTGTTCATTATCCTGAGTAAGAAACTCAGGTATGTGTAACAATGGAAGGTTGGAGAAGTGTTATACTGCAAATGGAAGATAAAATACAAAGTTTATTCATCTGAGAAAAGAAGATAAGAAAGAAACTTTCTGGACAATGCTATTTTTCAGAATCTTCTCAATTGTAGGGAAATGACTTCTTTGGAATTGCAATAAATGACCAGGACCATGGAGCTTCAGAGAAAAAAAGGGAAATCTTACTTTTTTATGAAACTAGAAGAGAAAATTGTAGGTAGTTGAGTCAATAAACATTTATTAAGCAACTACTATGGGGGAGGAACTGTGCTAGTGCACTTGAAATTAGTTGTGGTCCTTCATTCTTTTTTTTTTTCATTGTTCAAATGCTTTTATTAACTTCTAATTTACATCATTCATTTCCTCCAGATTTTGAGTTACAAATTTTCTCCCCATTTTTCCCCTACCCACCACCCCAAAATAGCAATCCCACAGGATATACCCTCCTCCAATCTGCTCTCTCCCATATCTTCTCCCATACCCCCTTCGACTTTTCCAGTAGGGCATGGTGGATCTCTATGTCCCAGTGCCTGTATATCTTATTTCCCAATTACATGTAAAATAGTATTAACAATAGTATCTATCTATCTATCTATCTGTCTATCTGTATATATATGTATATATATATATATATAATTTTAAACATTTGATTTTAAAACTTTGAATTACCGATTCATTCCCTTCCTTCCTTGTCACCCACCCTTACTGGGAAGATAAGAAGTTCAGTATAAGTTGTACATGTGTAGCTAATGCAAAACATTAACATAGTAGATATATTGAAAAAGACTGACTATATTTCCCTCCCTCCTATCCCACTTCCCACTTTTCAAAAGTGAGTGCTTCCAACTTCCCTCCCCCCCCAGTCTGCCCTCCCTTCCATTATCCCCCCTCTAATCCCCTTCCCCTCTACTCTCCTGTAGGGTGAGATACCCTATTTAGTGTGTATTTCATTCCCTCCCCAAGCCAAATTCAGTGAGAATAAGGTTGACCCACTCCCTTGTGCTTGCCTATTCTTCCCTTCCATTGTAACCATTTTCCCTTGACTCTTCTAAATGAGATAGTTTACCCCATTCTGTCTCTCTCCATCTCCTCTCATTATATTCCTCTCTCACCTCTTAATTTCACCTTTTAAGTATCATCCCTGCCTATTAAATTGGTCATGTGCTTTCTACCTATGTATACCTGTAAGCATATATACACACATTCACATATGTATTCATACATCCATATACACTCTGATATAGACATATATATATATATATATATATATATATATATTTCCATTCCCTTCAACTATTTTCATACTGAGAAAAGTTTCATCAGATACAATTATTGTTTTTCCATGTAGGTATGTTAATAGTTCAACTTTCATAAGTTCCTTATGGTTTCTTTTCCCTGTTTACCTTCTCATGCTATGCTTCTCTTGCTTCTTGTATCTGAATGTCAAATTTTCTATTCAACTCTGTTTTTTTCATCAAGAATGCTTGAAAGTCCTGTGTTCTACTGAATGACCATATTTTCCCCTGAAACATGATACTCAGTTTTGCTGGGTAGGTGATTCTTGGTTTTAATCCCAGCTCCTTTCACCTCCGCAATATCATATTCCAGGCCCTTTGATCCCTCAGTGTAGAAGCTGCCAGATCCTGGGTTATCCTCATTGTGTTTCCACAAGATTCAAATTGTTTCTTCCTGGCTGCTTATAGTATTCTCTCCTTGATCTGGGAACTCTGGAACCTGGCTATAAAATTCCTAGGAGTTTTCTTTTGGGGATCTTTTTCAGGAGGTGATCAGTGGATTTTTTTTTTTTGCCCGTCAGAAATGTCATTTATTACAGAGGTCAGAAGAGTGATCACCAGGGACAGTCACTGTGGGGGGAGGGGGCAGATCAGGGCTTCCACACTGATTGGAGGGGAGGGATTCAAGGCTGGGCGAAATCGGGGAAGGGGTGCCCACGTGCCCCAGCCCCATCTAATGCCTCCGGATGGAGGGGTCCCCCTGCCTGCCAAGCCTCCCTTCTGCTTCCAGTTTTAGGAGGAGGCTTGGGAGAGGGTGAAGTGTGACTGGGTCAGGTGAGGGCTGAGGCTGGGGGGAGGGGGAGGAAGGGTCCCCCCCTTTCACATGCACTCACAATACTGATCTCCTGGAGGGTGAGAGGAGGCGGGCATCCCCCTCCCCCCGCCTGGTTATAGGAGGAAGGGATTAGTGTTCGGGGGTGGGAGTCCTGGGGGCATCATGGGAGGCAGGCCAGGCCCCTCACCCAGAGGTGAGATGAAGGCCAGTGGAGCCCCAGGACCAGGGGGCACAGGGCTGAGACGTAGCTGGTTCAGAGTGAGTGTGGCTGGAGGTGGAGGCTGAAAAGGGTTGGTGAGGGACGGGCCAGTGGTTGTGCCACGGGCTCCAGTTGGCAGGAAGGGGTGGGAGGCCTGGGGGGGGGGGGGGGGGGGGGGGGGGGAAGCAGGCCCCCGCCGAGTCACCAAAGAGTCCAGTTCCACGAGGGCAGCATTGAGCGCCAAGAAAGACTCTGGCGTCTTCCGGGTTGGAGGCGTGGGTGCCGGTGGCACTGTCGGTGGGGGGCACCCCACGGCCTCTGACAGGGAGCCCCCAACCCCAACTGAGGTCAAATGCCCCAGGACTTCGTGCAGGGACCTCTCCAGCCAGAAGCTCCAGCTCCCCCGTACTGCTGCCCAAGGTGGGCAGTGCTGTCCAAAGGCGGTCAAAGTCCGAGAACTCATCCGGCTCTGCATCAAAGCCCCCGGTCCCTGGCGTGCCATTGGTGCTGGGTTTGGCTGGGAAGCCTCCCCAGGAATCTGAGAAGGCTGGCGCTGGTGCCCACGGGTCAGCGGTGGACGGGCCACTGATTGGGGCCCCACCTGGGCCATCAGCTCCACCCCAGATGTCTAGGGTCCCCCCTCTCCAGCAGGGGGAGCAGGGGGACCCCCCAGGGATCAGCTGCAGGGCCAGAGGGTGGGGCAGGTCTCCAGGGGTCCCCAGAAGTAGGGGTGGAAGCCGGACCCCCTCAGGGGTCAGCTGAGGGTGGGCCGGGGGTCCTGGGGGACCCCCCAGGGATCAGAGAGTGGGACATTTGCAAGGACAGGACCGCCCCAGGGATCAGAGGAGGGTGGGGGGCCGGAGCTGTGAAGACATCAGCCAGATCCATGAGAGACGACTCCTCCTTGCCCCCGGTTTCCCTCTTGCTCTCCTCAATGGCCATCTGCAGCCTCAGGTCGTCGCCTCAATGGATGTGCTCCTCTTTGTCATGCTCCTCCTGGCTCAAACTAAGGGCCAGCTGGAGCTGGACGTCATCCTCAGGGCCACAGGGTGGGGGCTGATCAGTCTCTTCCTTGGTCGTGGCCAGGGCCAGCTGAACCTGCAGCTCCTCCTCTCTGCTGCTCTGGGGCCAGGCCTGTTCTGCTTCCGGGGGGGCCCCGGACCCCACAGCCGCCAAGGACACTGTAGCCGTCTGGGCCAGCTTCTACTTGGTTTTGAGGGTGTGGGCCCGCTCTTCCCACAGGCGGTCCTCGTCCCGCAGCAGGGCCACCAGCTGCTTGGCCTTCTCTTGGCGCACGTTGAAGTCCTGGTCCTTGCCGTCTCTGTCCATGTACTGGAAGTCCTTCAGGGTCTGCACAGCGTACATGTTCTCCTTGCACTGCTGCGACACCCGCTCTGAGCCAGTCTTGATCAGGTACTCCATGAGAGTCATGGCCTTGTAGACGTGCCTCCAGTTCTTGCTGTGGTCATTGAGGCGCTTCCAGATCATGCTCATGATCTCCGAGACCGCGTTGTAGGTGAGGTCAGCGATCTCGGATATGAGGGAGCTCGAGGGCCCCCACGGGTCGTTGCTGGTGGCCTCACCCACCTTGATCTCAGCCTCCGAATAGTTCTGGACGATGTTCTTCATCTGCCAGCGCAGCAAGGTGGTCGACATGGCCGCGGGCCAACCTCCCCCCCCCCACCCCCGCCTAGAGAGGGAGGCCAGGGAAGGGGACGCTGTCCACCTCGGGGAGCTGGTCACCACATCCCGGGGAATCCTTGGGCTCTGGATTCCCGGAGGGGGCTGCTGCGAAGCGCAGGAGAAGCTGCCGGGAAGAGCTCGGTGGATTCTTTCAACCTCTATTTTGCCTTCTGGTTCTAAAACATCAGGGCAGTTTTCTTTGATAATTTCTTGGAGGATGATTTCTAGGCACTTTCTTTGATCATGGCTTTCAGGTAGTCCAATAATTCTTAAATTATCTCTCCTGGATCTATTTTCCAGGTCAGTGGTTTTTCCAATGAGATATTTCACATGGCCTTCTATTCTTTCATTTGTTTGGATCTGTTTAACATCATCTTTATTTCTCATAAAGTCACTAGCTTCCCTTTGCTCCATTCTAAATCTGAGGGAATGATTCTCCTCATTGAGCTTTTGAGATTCTTTTTCCATCTGGCAAATTCGACTTTTTAAGGTATTCCTCTCCTCATTGCCTTTTTGAGCCTCTTTTGCCATTTGAGTTAGTCTGTTTTTTAAGGTGTTATTTTCCTCAGTCAGGCTGTTGACTCTCATTTCGTAATTTTCTTGCATCATTCTCATTTCTCTTCCCAATTTTTCCTCCACTTCTCTTATCTGCTTCTTAAGGTCCTCTATGTCCTGTAACCAACTCATATTTTCCTTTGAAGCTTTTGGTGAAGGAGTTCTGACTTCACTGTCTTCCTCCTGTTCCATGCTTTGATCCTTTTTTGTCCCTAATATAGGAGTCTAATGTTGGACTCTTCTGTTTGTTTTGCTTCCTTTGCCTTGTCATGTCACCCCTCAGTCACTTGACCCCTGCGCTTTTTGCCACAGCAGGACTCTGCCACCAGACTGGGGAGCTTCTGTCCAAAATGCTGGGGTTTTCTCAGCTGCTGGAGGTCTTAGTTGGGTGCCCTCTCTGAAGCCTCCTCATGCTCTGGCAAGCTGGTCACACACCCCAGGACCTCCACCCTAGACTGCAATCCAGATCCAAGCAGGATAAAGCAAGAGCAATTGCCCCTCAGACTGGTCGTTTGGTCACCCTACAGTCTGCAGGCCAGGAGCTGAAGCTGCAACGTGGTGCTGGCTAAGCCAAGATGTCTCAACAGCTTCTTGCCCTAGGGGCAAAAGCCAATGGTCTCCCAACTAGTGGTCCCAGAGTCTACACTGCATTGACCTCTCACTTTGTCCTTCACATCTATGTGTTCATAAATCTGGAAACAGCCACAGCTGCTGGTGGTATGGAGTCCCTCTGGCCAGCGGCTGGTCAGGCCCACCCTGGGGCTAAAACCTCCAGCTCAAGCGGGCCTGGGCTCAGCTCCCAGTGCACCAAGCACATCAGCTGATGGAACATAAGGGTACTAGGAAGGAATCAAGAAAGCTAAAGGGAAAACCTTTTATTTTTTTAAAAGAAGCCTCTTCAGGGTTTTCCTTGATATTAAGGGAGGTTCTTATTTCGCCTCATCAAACCTATTCAGAGCAAGTAGGTATTCTTTCTAGTTTATATTGTCTTACCTATTTAACTAAAGCTTTTCCTTATCTTATGGGATGCAACTAGTCACATGGAATTCTTTGAGGCATTAGCTTCTATCAACCACCATTTTCTACCACTTGCTTTTCAGTACTCATACAAAGCATATGAAGTCTAATACTTCCAAATTTTTTAGATAAAGAAAAAAATCAATGGCTATCAGATTTAAGGTACCACTTTGTTCTTTTTTTATTACATGGAAATTATTAGTGAGTGTCCTCTAACACTTCTCTTGGAAGGTATACAATGAACCTATTGGTTTGAAACCCGTGTTTCAATTTTTTCATAGTTTTCATTCATTTATTCATTATTCAGTCAAGAAATAATCCTTGTGTGGTTACTACCCTATTATGCCATATAGGAAATAAGAAACATATTAAATCTCCTTTCATTAATGGAAGGAACACTTGATTTGAGAGTCCAAAGAACTGGGTTTGAGACCTGGCCCTAATACTTACTACTTTAGCAAATTAAAGAATCATAGATTTTGAGCCAGAAGCATACTTAGAGGTCATTTAGTCTAAGCCACATCATTTTACATATGAGGAAACTGAAGGAGTTTAGGTGATTTATCCAATGCATATAGGCAGCAAGTGACAGAGCCCCTATTTGAACTCAGGTCCTCTGACTCCGGAGCAATGTATTTTGTCTGGATGAGACCAAGGTATTGCCTTCATCCATTAATTCAATTTGAAAGCCTTTAGTTTCTATCTTCTTACTTGGGATATGGGTGTGTGTATGTGTATCTATATATGTGCATGTGTGTATACATACATACATAAATATATGTGAATGTGATTTGAACTTATATGATCTAAACAACATTTAAATCATCAAGCATTTAATCATTAAGTATTTATTAAGCACTAACTTTGTTCTAGGCACCATCTTAACCACTAAGGATGAGAGAATACATTCCAGGAGCCATGTATTCTAACACAAAAGATAATACAATGCAAAAGTATGTACAGAATATAAATAAAGAAAATGAATATGAAACATTCATATATAAGGCAATTTGATGAGGAAAGCACTATTAGTTGAGGGAATTGTTGGGGAAAGGTTCTTCAAGAATATACAAAAGCTGCTCAATATTTTTTGGTGGAGTCCTACCTACATGTCATCTATGTACATCAAGTGATTAGTAAACTAGTAGAACTCCTCTTTAACTCAGAAGTAAGATTCAGTTCTATTTAGGAGAGGTCACAATGAGTTTAAAGCTAAAAACCATGATGGTCTCAAGTTGACTTCCTAAAAGAAGCCACATTTTAGAGTAATTGCTCCTAGCATTATTGTTTTTGTGACTTATTTTGAACAGAGAACAGTTTTCCACGTAAACATCAAGTGCTTTAGTGTTTTCACTCTACTATGGTCAATTTTATGTTTTTGCAGTACATGAATAAGACATGAGTATGGAACTGAATCAAAGGCTTTACAGCAATCAATAATGGCAATTTAAAAGTTACAGTGCTTTCAGGAGACTTGTTCAATAACCACCAAATAAATAATGAGTAGCATTTTACACCCCCAAGAGCAGTTTGGGTTGAATGATGAGGTCAGAAGTCAGGATGCAGAGAGTTAGGAAGAAAATGAGAGGAAGGGGAGTGGTCTTCTCAAGGACTTTAGGACAAAAAGGAGAGATATGGAGTGATAGGTAGAATGCATGGATGGATGAAGTGAGGGGGTTTTTAAGGATGGTAGAGACATGAACATGTGTTATAGGCAGTAATGAAGCAACTAATGGAAATGAAAGGATGAAAAACTTCCAACACCCCCAAACTAACTCTGAAAACAGCAACACAAAAAAGCTTAAAATTTGAGACAGTGCCCCTTCCCCACACATACCAAGAATACAGTCAAACTTTAACATAAACTTCAAAATTCAAGAAATAGGGTGAGGAAATGAGAAAACTAATGAAGAAACAAAAAATAACCTAACCATAAAAATCTACTATGGTGACAGGGAAGATCAAAATACAAACTCAGAAGTTAATGAAATCATAACAGCTATAAACAAAGCCTCAAAGAAAATTGTGAATTGGACACAAACCTAAAAGATTCCTAGAAAAGCTAAAAAAATTTTTTTCAAAGTCATATAAGAGTAGTAGAAGAAAAGTTAGGTAAAAAATGAAAGGAAAAGAAGGAAATTATGAATAGATAATTAACAGCTTGGTTAAAGAGGCACCAAAAATAATGAAGAAAAAATACATTAAAAAGCAGAATTGGTCAAATGGATAAAAAAAAGGTTTAAAAAAATCTCACTACAGAAAATATTTCTTAAAAATTAGAGTTGGGCAAGCAGAAGCTAAGGGTTCTATGAGACATCAAGAAGCAATAAAATAAACTTAAAATAATGAAAATATAAGAAAATTGTAACATTTCATTGGAAAACCAACTTACCTGGAAGATACATTGAAGAGAGACAATTTATGATTTATTGGACTACATGAAAGTCAAGATTAAAAAAGAGCCTAGGCCTCATATTGTAAGAAAATATCAAGAAAAACTGCCATGATATCTTAGAAGCAGAGGGTGAAATAGAAAGTTAAAGAATCCATTGATGACCAACTAAAAGAAATTCCAAAATGAAATTTCCCAGGAATCAAACTCTACAGATCCCAAGTCAAAGGGAAAATATTTCAATCATCCTGAAAGAAACTATTAAAAAAAACTGTGGAGGGGTGGCTAGGTAGCACAGTGAATACAGCACTGGCCCTGGAGTCTGGAGGACCTGAGTTCAAATCTGGCCTCAGAAACTTAACACAAAAACTAGCTGTGTGACCTTGAGCAAGTCACTTAGCCCCAACTGTCCTCCAAAAAAGCAAAAAAAAAAAAAACTGTGGAGACACAGTCAATATCACACAAGATTTACCAGTTACCACTTTAAAGGAATGGAAGGCATGGAATATGTTATTCCAAAAGGTAAAATATCTGGGATTAAAACCAAGAATAGCCTACCAAGCAAAACTGACAGCAGAATTAGATTAGAAATCAGAATGTAACAATACTTTACTTAAATAAGAACATACTTTAAACAGAGAGACATACACAGGGTTAAAATAAGGGGGTGGAACAGAATCTTTTAAGCTTCAGCTGAAGTTAAAAAAAAGGCAGAGGTAAAAATTATGATCTCAGGCAAAGCAAAAGCAAAATTAGACCTAATTAAAAAGGATAAGCAGGGAAACTACATTTTGCTAAAATCACCATAAACAATGAAGAAATAACAATACTAAATATACATGCACCAAATGGCATATAATTCAAATTCTTAAAGGAGAAGTTAAATTAATTATAGAAGGAAATAGACAACAAAACTATACTAGTTGGGGACTTCAGCTTTCCCCTCTCAGAGCTAGATAAGTTTAACCATAAAATAAATAAAAAAGAAGTCAAGAAGATAAACTCTTAGAAAAGTTAGATATGATAGACCTCAGGAGAAAACTGAATGGGAAGAGAAAGGAATATACCTTTTTCTCAGCTCTTCATAGAACCCTCACAAAAAAATGAATTGGGGCATAAATATGTTAGGGCATAAAATCTTCATAGTCAGATTCAGAAAAGCAGAACTATTAAATGTATTCTTTTCAGAAAATAATGCAATAAAGATTACATTTAAAAGAGGGCCATGGAAGCATAGATAAAAAATTATTTGGAAAGTAGAAAATATAGTTCTTAAAAATCAGTGGATCAAATTTGAAGAACAAGGTTTGGAGTTGCAAGGCAGAGTTAGAAGGAGAATGATAACAGAATGTAATCAGGTAATGGCATTTTGGAGATTATAAATATGAAGGAAGAACATTTGTGTAATATGGAAAGATCAAAAGAATGACCATCATATTTTTGTGTAACTGAGAGAGTCAACAAGTAAGTTATGGGAAATTTAAAAAAATGAAATACTGAGAGGTTTGAGCTTCTGAGGGAGTATCAATATGCATGCCGAAATCCCCTACTTCCCTAATAAGAGGGAAGGAATTGGGAAGAAGAGAAAGAATGTGAGCCAGGCACTGACTGGTTCAGGAAAGAACAGCAATACTCTAGAGGTCAGTAGACAACAGGGACCAGAATTTTGATTGGATAATAGATATAAATTATGCTAATTTAGAAATTATGCTCACTTAAAAGTAAGAGAGGTTCATAAAATGATGAAGATATAGGGATCCTGAAAGTAGCAATGGGGTGCAAGGAGCATTTCAACTCCCTCACCTTGACCAGTGAACGTGGGTGAATGAATGAAGAATCAACCAGTGCTAGAGAATGTGGCCAAGGAGACAGTGCCATCAGGAGGGGGCGTCAGGTCTCAGTTATAGCCAGAAGATGAAAATAGTCTTAAAGAAAAAGAGTTAAGATGAAAGAAACTTTGGTATCTATAGAATGAATATTAGGGAGAGCAGAGTAGAAAGGGAAGGTAGCTTTAGAGTAACACAGTGTAGAAGAGTTTGTTTAAGGAGATGGAATAAGAGAGCAGGCAGTGGATAATAGACAATTGGAGTTCCTATAAAGATAGCTCAGGGTTCAGGCTTACTGGATCCAGAAGGGGATGACCAGGCTGAGGTATTAATCATTATGGAATAAGTTCAAAAGGGTTATTAACATTTTTAGGCTCAGAGTGATATTTCCTTAGGTTGTTAAGCAGCTCAGTGAGGGCCCTAGTGAGAGTCATTGGTGAAATAGAATTTCTGGTCTTTCCCTTCAGGAAAACTAGGTCTAAAACTTTTGGAGAGATCAGGAAGGGTCCCCTGCAATGGGAAGAGTCCAGCCTAGGGAACTAACAAACAGTGGAATGATGTTTCTCCAATCCCCTAATGTCACAAAGAAAGGCCAAGTCATTTTCTGGCAAATATTGTATGAGGATATGTTTATTCATGATGGTTATAGCAAATGCTAGTTTATATGAATAACTCTCTTTAGGTATGGTTGATCTTCTAATTGGATTAGTGCTACCAAATTCAAAATGGGCTTTTGAAAAAAAAATAATTATGCCCATCTCCTCTTCAAAATCATTTGAAATGTTGGTGCTATTTTGTCATCCATTTCATTATTAGATAGAATTTCAGGAGTTTGCATTAAGTGGAGATTTGTCAGGGAGTTCAGCTTCTTCAGCTTTTCCATCTACTTATTTAAAAAAATCAATTTCATGGGAGGCTAGGTGGTGCAGTGAATAGAGCACCAACCCTGAAGTCAGAGGGACTGGATTTGAACCTGAGTTCAAATTCAGCCTCAGACACTTGACATACTTACTAGCTGTGTGACCTTGGGCAAGTCACTTTACCCCAATTGCCCTGCCTTCCACCTTCCAAAAACAAAACAAAAAGCAAAAAGAAAAATCAATTTCAATTCACATTTCACTTGTCCTAGGATTAAAGTTGAAGTTATTTCTTATAATTGTCCTGTATTTGCTTTACAATGTCATCAAGAGGTGACGCATAGTCATGGCATGATTTCTTTAGTTATGATGATGATAATAATAATAAAAGTATCATGGTATAATGTTTGGAAGAGAGAAAGTTATGAGTTGAAGTCCTGCCTCTTCTACTAATTATGTGACATAGAAAGTAATATGAATCTTTAGCCCAAAACTGAAAAGCTCTTTCCAATTTTGTAGAGAATAGATGACACAGAATGAAAACATTTATATTTTCAGTCTTTTAGTCTGTACATGTGGCTTTCCTGCTTAAGAGGTCATTGCCATATCTCACTGAATCATTTCCAGCAAGTATAGTATTGGTATTTCAGATTGGTTCCATCATATTTTACCTTGTTATGGTATCAGAACAGAGACAAGTGCAACTCTCTCCTCTCCATTCTGTTATGATGATAATTCTAATGATATTTGAGTGGAGACAACCTAAAGCTCAATTGCACTACATCTACTAGCTGTATGACCCTAGGTAGTCACTTTACTTTTGCAAGCTTCAGTTTTCCCATGAGTCAGATGAGAAAGGTTGGACGAGATTCTCTATAAAATACCTTAGAGCTCTAAATCTGTGATTCTACAATACAAATCCTTGGACTTGAGACACCCTGTATCACACTGACTTGGGTGCTAAGGCAATGATGGTTATTGTTCGAGCTCAGTTCATCATGTTTTAGGGCTCCTGACACAGTTGCCATGGTGGTCTCAGGATAGCTAAAAGTACCCCACCCCCTCATCTATGATCTTCATTGGCATTCTCCTACTTTGCTCTATCCCCACAAAGACACACACAGTCATGTCATGATTTCTTTGGTTATTATTATTGTTATTACTATTAATTGTTATTTTGATTACAGTATCATGTGATTGATAAGTTAAAATGGAACTCAGGAAGATATGAGTTGAAATCTTTTTTCTTATATTAGCTGGTTGGCAACAAGGTGACGCAATAGGTAGAGCTCTAGACCTAGAGTCAGGAAGACTTGAGACACTTGTATGGCCTCAGACACAGTAGCTTTGTGACCCTGAGCAAGTCACTGTCTGCCTCAATTTCTTCAATTGTAAAATGGGAATAATAATAACATCTATTTCCTGAAGTTGTGGTTCAGATTGAAGAGGTAATATTTGTACTTAGAATTCCTGATGATTAATATGAACATGCTTAATAAATGTTTATTTTCTCCCACTTTATGTGACTTCAGGTAAGGCATTTAACCTCTGGGTAAAACAACTTTCTAAGATAAGAGGAAGAAGTGTTGATCTGCATTGGTGTAGGGAATTTACTCAGTTGGAGGTCTCCATACCAAAGAAATCACAGGTCTCGTCCAAAAATTGTTATTGTTGCTGTTGCTATTTGATATTTACATAGACTTTTGAGTGCATTAATTAGTTTGCATGTTACCTTGTTAGTTGATCACCACAACAATCCTATAAGGTAAAAGGACTTGCCCACTTTCACAAGGTAGTAAGTGACAAGATAAGATTTTTACCAGGTCTTATGACTCCAAGTCCAGTGTTCTTTTTACTATACCACAGGTAAAAGAGAGTTCAGTGTTATGGAAAAATCTCAGCAATTGGAGTCAGGAGACAAGGCTTAGAAGTCAGCCTCTTCTTACTAGCTGTGTGATTTTAGGAAAGTCACCTATTTGAGCTCCAATTTTCTCATAGGAATAATTTGGGAAAATATGGTACTCTCTCACCCACATGGTTGTTTATAAATTCAAGTGAAATAATCTAAGTAAAGCACATTGAAAATTCTAAAGTTCTATGTAAATGTATTCATTTGTAGATAGGGAAACAGATACAAGATAAATGATGTGCACAACGTCTCATAGAAAACTAACCTTTCTTGAAAGTTAGCATTTCTTAACTAGTCCTCAGTTTTTTTAGCACCCATGATATATATCATGATATATTAAATTATTTCCAGCACAATAATTAGAATGACAAGAAGAAACTTGAAAATTTGAAATTTAAATTTCTTTTAATGTCACAAGAATTCTGTCTATGCATTGGACTATCTTGTACTGTTCAAAGAGTAATAATAAGAATAGTTTCCATGATCACAGAGTAAATATGGGTTCATGGCAGGGTTTGAATATAGATTTCTCCTGATTCCTAGTCAGCCCTCTTCCTACTATACCATTACTCAGTTCTTGAAATCACTGATCTTTAGTTTCATCTCTTCTGAACTCTAGAGTCAGATTACTTGGGTTCAAGAGTCACCTTTGATAATTGCTTGTATTATTGTACTATTCATTTAACCTTCCTAGAGTTCACCTTTAAAATAAAAGGACTGACCCCTGAGGATCCTTCAAACTCTAGACCTATGATCTTCCTTCTCTTTTTTGTCATCTAGTACAACTGTTGAGGAGTACGTCTGACCTCTGGTGCAAAAATGAGAGAAGACAATTCATTTAATCTCTCTAAGCCTCAGTTTCTTCATCTGTAAAATGAGGAGGTTTGACTAGATGAATCATAAAATCTCTTCTTACTATATATCTATGATCTTATCATTTTATGAAAAATAATAATAGCTAGTATTTATGAAGCATTTTTTAATTTGCAAAGTACCTTACATACACCTTACATATACATTTTATCCTTTCAACAAACAGCCCTTTGAAGAATGTGCTATTATTTGCCCCATTTTACAGATGAAGAAACTGGCACTGGGAGTTTAGTTATTTGCTGAGGGTCACATTGCTAGTGCTTGAGGTAGGATTTGAATTCAGGCTGTCCTGACTTCAAGTCTAGCTCTATTCACAATATTTCCTCTATGTCTAGGGGTATTGTTAATGGTTCACCAATGAATAATTAAGAATTATATCATTCTTTGCTTCAATATGAACACATAAGGAAAGAATAATCAGATAAAAGTAAAATTATAGTCAAGGGAATTTTTTTTAAAACTAGCCCTTTAACATGTAAAATACACACAAACATATTCATTAGTGTGAATTCAATGGCCATTACATCTTAATACAGTATCTGAATGCTTTTTTAATTTAAATTTATCAAGTTCATGTTAGAAACTTGGGTGCCCAAGTTGATCCATTATTTCTACTTTACTCCCTTCTGGTGGTTTAAAGTGGCATTAATGTGATGTTATAATAGATACCGTTGGTCGAGCTGAGTGAACAATGAAAACCTGAGGCTATTCATGCTTCATTCCACTCCAGCTCACCTCTGATTCCAGTTAATATTCCAATCAAATTTCAAAGCTAAAAATAGAGCCAAGGTAGACTGTTCAACTGTACCCACAAAGAATTTCATTGTGCGTAAATCAGTGACAAATACAAAGCAAATGCAGAGGAAAGGCTATAAGATAGTAAAGCAGTCTGTGAGGACAAAGGAAAAATAAATGACAAATACCATCCTCCTTTTTATCTGTTCATGGGGTTTTAGAATTCCAAGGCAATTCCTTACAATTTTGCCTGGTGGAAGATGCAGCAATGTGAAAACCTGCCTGATTCCAGGGATGCTACCTGTCAGCTTTGGAACTGAAGTCAGATGCAAGGGCTCCCCCTGAGCATTAGCACAAGAATGACTTGACTTATGTATTTTCAATGGATGCAAATGTCAACCTTATCATCGAAGAGGACATATGGCACCAAGTTCTGCAAATGGAGCTCTGTTTCATAATGAGTTCAAATCTCCTGCTGAGATTGGAAACCTGGAGCAGCCAAAGGCAGAGGTCAGTGCACAAAGTGGGACTCCCATCAGCACACTAGGCAGTGCCTGCCCCTTCTTGAAATGGAAATGTCAGTTCATGGAATGATCTTTTTTTCATAAGTTGTGTTGAGAAAAATCAGATAAAATATGAACAAAGGGTGAAAACTAAGATATTTGCAAGTATTGTCAAGGCAAATTGTATTGCATTATTCCCCAAAAATATGAAAGCAGTTTCTATTTTCTTCAATTTCATTAAAATTTCAAGAATAATATTTGGAATTAGTTGTACTTTTAAACCTTGTGGTTGAAAGGAAGATGTAATTGTAAAGTCCTTTCTTTTCAATACTGGGTTCACTAAAGTATAATCAAAACTTGCAACTATAAGACTTCCAGCTATATTGGGCTCAAAGTCCAACCATTACCATCACATAAGATCAGATGTGAAACAAAGGATCCCCACTGGATTACCAACATTATTCAATATTACATTGGAAATTTTGGTAATAGCAATAAGAAAAGGAAAATAGGAGGGATCAGAATAGGTAGTAAGGTATAAAATTATATCTTTTGGCAAATGATATCATGATATACTTGGAAAATCCTGAAGACTCAACTAAAAAGTTACTTGAGATAATCCACTACTTTAGCAAAGTAGCAGGATATAAAGTAAATCCTCATAAATCATCATCATTCTATATGTCACAAACAAAAATCTGAAAGAAGAGATAGTAAAAGATACCCATTTAAAATAGGTCTAGGTAGAATAAAACACCTGGGGATATACCTGCCAAAACAAACTGAGGGACTGTATAAACAAAATTATAAAAACTTTTTATACAAATAAAATTTAATTTAAATAATTGGAGAAATATTAATTGTTCATAGGCAGGCAGGGGTCAATATAATATAAATGACAATTTTACCTAAACTAATTTGTATAATCAATGCTATTTCAATTAAATCACCAAAAATATTTTTTACTGAAGTAGAAAAAATAATAACAAAATTCATTTAGAAGAACAAAAGTTCAAGAATATCAAAGGAGATAATGGGAAAAATATAAAGGAAGGAAGTTTAATAGTACCAAATCTTAAACTATATTATAAGGCAATAATTATCAAAACAATCTGATAACTGGTTAAGAAACTGAAAGGTAGATCAATGGAATAGAGTAGGCACAAATTACAGCAGCAAATAAATATAGTAGCCTTGCATTTGACAAATGTGAAGACTTATGATTTTGGGATAAGAATTCATCATTTGGTAAAATTGTTGGAAAAACTGAAAAACATTATGGCAGAAACTGGGCATGGACCATTATCTTACATCAGTTACCAAGATATATATATGACCTAAATATAAAGAGAGAGATTACAAGAAAATGAGAAGAATATGGAACATATTACCTACCAGACATAAATAGGCAAACAATTTATGGATAAATAAGAGATGGAGAACAAAGTTAATAGTAAAATGGATAATTTTGGTTACATTACATTAAAAAAAACTTTTGCACAAATAAAACAAATGTAGGCAAAATAAGAAGGAAAGAATAAAATAGGATGGGGGGGGGAGTTGTGGACGTTGTAGACAGTTTCCTAGGTAGACGTCTCATATCTCAAAGATACAAAGAACTGCATAAGAATATGACTCATTCTCCAATTGATAAATGCTCAAAGGGAATGAACAGGCAGTTTTTCAATGAAGAAGTCAAAACCATTTATAGAGATATGAAAAAATGTTTGAAATCATTGGAGAAATGCAAATTAAAACAATCAATATATCATTTTATACCTATCCTATTGACTGAAAATTACTTAAGGGGAAAGCAAAAAATGTTGAAGGAGATGTAGAAAATTAGGACATTAATTTTTTGTTGGTGGAATTATGAACTGATCCAACCATTTTGGAAAGCAATATTGTAATGCCAAGCAAAGGCAACTTCCCAAGGTTCAAAATACCTAAATAGCTACTCTCCATTTTATTCAGTGACAAATTAAGAACAGAGAAAATTAAAATACAGCATAATTCAAAATACAGCATTCACCAAGTGTAATTCAATAATTTCCAAGTACTGCTAAATCCCTTGGAAGTCCATTAATTTAGTCAATCACAAAGTCCCTCTTCCAAATGGAGATTAGTTCCCAATCATAAACAAAGTACATTTATTTGGTCAGTCACAGAGCACAAAAAAGTCAAAAGCTCCCTACCCCTGGATCACAAATGAATTGCAATTATCATCAGGTAATGCCAAGCACCTTCTCAAAAGGGGAAGTAGAGAGCACAAAAGCCATCCAACCATGACTTACAACAAGGTTAAGATATCATCACAGTATTTAATACCCAAAGAGAGGTCTTTCATCTTCACCCAAGGCAAGTTCTCAGCAATCTTTGTTCCTGGCGAGACAAAGCTTAGCAAGGCCACAAGATACATTGCCAGTGTAAATAAATTCATTCTCTGTCTGCAGAATAGTACTAGGACCCCTGAAAACATGAGCAAGACCCTGTAATGTAATACCAAGCAAAGGCAACTTCCCAGGTTCAAAATACCAGCATAGGTGCTCTCTATTTTATTCAGTAACAAACCCAGAACAGAGAAGATCAAAACATGACATCATTCCAAATACAGCATTTACTAAGTGTGATTAAATAATCTCCAAGTACTACCCCACCCCAGGATCTTCCAATCATTCAATCAATTACAAAGTCTCTGTTCTAAATACTTCTCCACCCCTAGGCTATACCTTAATTAAGTCCACCACAAAGCCCCTTTTCTCAAATGGAGATTAGTTTCCAAACATAAGGTAAAATACATTCATTTGCTCAACCATAGAACACAAAAAGGTCAAAAGTTCCCCACCCCTGGATCACAATTGAATCTACCCCAGAGTTACATCAAGTTTAAACACAGCACTTAATACCCAAATGGAGGTCTTTTCTTCATCTTGACACGAGGCAAGTTCTCAGCAATCTTAGTTCCTGGGGAGACAAGGCTTAGCAAGGCCATAAGGTACATTGCCAGTCCCTTCATGAATTTATCCTCTGTCTGTAGAACAGTCCTAGAACCCCTGAACACATTAGCAAAGCCCTCTCCCAGGATTTCTGTAAACATACAACAAGAAAATCCTTCTTCAGGGCTTCTGAACCAACAGAAAGGCTCCCAGACCCCTGCAACAACAGCACTGTCCTTCACCAGTGGACAGTATTCATTCTGTCTGCCGGACAGTCTCCAGACCCCTGCAACAACAGTACTGTCCCTCACCAGTGGACAGTATTCACTCTCTGTCTGCAGGACAGTCTCAGGCCTTCTTAACCAAATGCCAGGTTCCAGGACTTCTTCAACAGGACAGTCTTTCACCAGTGGACAAATCTGGCAAAATAACATCAAAACAGACAGACAAAGTACCAGCAAAACAGCCATGTCTCCTCAGTCCTTGGCAGCTCAGGGGGCAGGTCTCAAAAGTCCAGGGCAATTCAAAGGGGCCACCAGCAATTCTCTTAGTCTCTCTCTAGTGTCTCTCCAAATCTACGTCACCAGCTCCTCCCAATTCAGGACTTTCTTTTCACATCAACAAGTCCATCCCACAGGTGGGATTAACAAGCTCTGGGTTTTAATACAATCAATTTGAAAACCAAGCCCAATACAGGGGAATCTCCACATTCCATTACTATCACAGACCCTCTTCCAGGATTTCTGTAAACATACAACAAGGAAATCCTTCTTCAGGGCTTCTCAACCAACAGCAAGGTTCCAGAACCTCTGCAACAACAGCACTGTCCTTCACCAGTAGACACGATTCACTCTGTCTGCAGGACAGTCTCTGAACCCCTGAAACAACATCAAGGTTCCAGGACCTCTGCAACAACAGCATTGTCTATCACCAGTGGACGAATCTGGAAAAACAACATCAAAACAGACAGACAAAGTACCAGCATCACAGCCATGTCTCCTCAGTCCTTGGCAGCTCCAGGTGGCAGCTCTCAAAAGTCCTGAGCAGCTCACACTGGCCCTCAGCAATCTTCTCTCTCTCTCTCTCTCTCTCTCTCTCTCTCTCTCTCTCTCTCTCT
>NW_027187351.1:12656343-12762413 GCF_028583685.1 Petaurus breviceps papuanus | reverse complement strand
CTCTCTCTCTCTCTCTCTCTCTCTCTCTCTCTCTCTCTCTCTCTCTCCCTCTTTGCCTCCACGATGCTGCTTCCAAAAAATTCTTATGCCTCTCTTCCTCTGCTTGTGCCTCTCTAAATCCATGGCACCAGCTCCTCACAGTTCAGCCCTATCTTTTCACATCAACAAGTCCATCCCACAAGTGGGATTCACAAGCTCTGGGTTTTAATACTCAACCCAAAAACCAAGTCAATACAGGGGGATCTTTAAATTCCATTACTATTACATTCGACCCCTCCAGGATCCTTGGCCTTACAATCTCAATTTAAATGGCCATGGATCCTGGAACAAATAGAGGTACTATGCTTTGTAATTATTGATGATTATGCCATTTGTAGCAGCAAGCACCCCAGCAACCCCAGGGTGGCTGCCAACACAGGTTCTTAGATCTGCTTTTCTAAAGGAAAGCAACTCAAAATGTGTTAACAATCTTGCTTTAATCAATCAAATATATCCTTTACCCAGTTCAGGGGAAAAAGTCAGCACCCCGAACTTCAGAGTATACAGAGGTTACAAGCAGAAGTTACAAGAAGACAGAAGAACAAACATTTCAAGCCTCCAACTGTCCAACCATTATATCCATACCTAGTCAGTTACCAGAGAGGGAAGCATCAACATCTGGATTTTTCAAAGCCAGGGGGCTCCCAACGGCTGCCCAGAGACTCGTCTAGTCAAATCACACAACACTTCTCAAAGTGAGCCCCAAAACAAAGCCTCACATCAGGATTTATATAGCTTTCTCCTGGATCAGAGAATATAACAATTCTCTTGCCCCACTGCCCGATCACAAAGCATCTCCTGAAAAACAAGCCTCCTACCACAGGCTACAGGTGCACTTAAGCTTATCAAAGGGCCTAGAGGCAGGGAAGATCTTACATAGTACTATCTTAGAAAGATGGCAACAACATAAATTTACATTCCCATTACATATGGCCCCAAGATCTTTCATGCCCATAGCATAGGCAATGTACATTTGAATTACCAAGATACATGAGGTAACAAGCCATTACCAGATTGGCCACAGGGCCTTAAAGAAACACAAAGTACATTCAAGTGCATCTCTTCAATCCAAAACAAAAATTTCCGAATAAAGTTCTCTTGGGTGGAGCATGGTGTCCTTCCCCCTACACTGCTCCAGCACCTGCTTCCAAATCCTGAGTTGTGGCTGGTCAACAAAACCAACAGGGTGGGGTCATTTGGGAGGTCCATGGCCCCTCACCCCACCCACCATAGACACAAGTCCATCCTCCCCCCTGGGTCCCAAACTGTAGGATGCAGCAAGAAAACACATTCAGTGATTCTGCTTTGCCACACAGTCCTTATTTTGTCCTGTGGCTGAATACTGAACTCCTGGGTTCCTCCTCCTCCTGCAGGAGGCAGACACTCCTGGCTTCTGCACCAGTCCTGATGTAGACAGATCACCATTCCTGCTCTCAGCTCAGCAAAGTCAGCTTGCAGGCCATTCTTCTCTCCTGTTCCATGGTTCCATAGAGTCACAGCTATCACAACTGGGAAACAATTATCCCAGCCCCCATACTTTTCTTTTACTCTGCAGATCCTGTTCGTGATGCCATTTGTTGTAGCAAGCACCCCAGCATGCCCAGGGTGGCTTCCAACACAGGTTCAAAGATCTGCTTTTCTAAAGGAAACCACTCAAAATGGGTTAACAATGTTGCTTTAATGAAACATATCATTTATCTAGTTCAGGGGCAAAAGTCAGCACCTCGAAATTTATTTTGAGTATACATTCGAAATATATTCTCAAGTATACAGAGGTTACAAGAAGAAATTACAAAAAGAAAGAAAAACAAGCAGATCAAGCTGACAGGCCTCCAACTGTCCAGCCATTATATCCATACCTAATCACAGTTACCAGAGAGGCAAGCATCAACATCTGGGTTTTCAAAACTGCATCCACTGGTGAAGGACAGTGCTGTTGTTGCAGAGGTTCTGGAACCTTGCTGTTGGTTCAGAAGCCTTGAAGGAGGATTTTCTTGTTATATGTTTACAGAAATCCTGGAAGAGGGTCTTACTAATGTTTTCAGGGGTCCTAGGATTGTTCTGCAGACAGAGAATGAATTAATGATGACACTGGCAATGTATCTTGTGGCCTTGTTAAGCTTTGTCTCTCCAGGAACAGAGATTGCTGAGAACTTGCCTTGGGTAAAGATGAAGAAAAGACCTCTCTTTGGGTATTAAATGCTGTGATGATATCTTAACCTTGTTGTAACTCATGGGTTAGATGACCTTTTTAGTTGTTATCCAGGGGTGGGAAACTTTTGACTTTTTTTTGTACCCTGTGACTGTCCAAATGAATGTACTTAGTTTGTAATTGGAAACTAATCTCCACTTGAGAAGAGGGGCTTTGTGATTGACTAAATGAATGTACTATCCGGGGGGTGGAGTAGTACTTGGAAGAGGGACTTTGTGATTGACTAAATGAATGTACTGTACAGGGGTAGAGTAGTACTTGGAAATTATTGAATTACACTTGGTGAATGCTGTATTTTGAATTATGATTTTCTCTGTTCTTAATTTGCCACTGAATAAAATGGAGGGCTGCTATGCTGGTATTTTGAACCTTGGGAAGTTGCCTTTGCTTGGCATTACAAATATGAAATTTTTGTACTTACATACCCTTTCACCCTGCAATGCCATTATTTTGTCTATTTCTAAAGATGATTAGTAAAAAAGGAAAAGAACCTATATTTTTGAAAATGTTTAAAGCAGCTCTTTTTGTGGTAACAAAGAACTAGAAATTGAATGGATGCCCATCAATTGGGGAATGGCTGAACAAGTTGTGGTATATGATTGTGATGGAATACTGCTATGCTATAAGAAATAATATCCCCAGTGTTCTTAGGAAAACATGAAAGATTTACATGAAATAATGAAGAGCAAAATGGGCAGAACCAAGAGAACATTGTACACAATAGCGGCAATAATTTTAGATATGATTTTGAATAAATAAGTTATTTTGACTATTATAAATATCCTAATTAACTATAAAGGACATATGAAGAAAGCTGCTATTTACATACAGAGAAAGAACTGATAAATAGAAGTATTATAGAATAGTTTTACATATATGTGTACATATACATATACATACACATATGTGTGTTTTTGTGTCTAATGATGGACATCTCTAGGGGAAGTCAGGGGAGAGAGGAAAAAAATGAAAAAGAAATTTACATGATAACTTTATTTAAAAGTAATAGCAAATCATACATAGTAGGTTTACAATTTTATATGTAATCATCTTTTTTTTAAAATTATAATGTTATGGAAATGCTTGTTTTATTCCATAAAATAAAATTTAAATAAATTTTAATAATAAAAAAGAAATATATAGGAAAATTCACAGAACAGTAGGAATAATATTGAACTTGGTATTAGTAGTCCCTGGTTAAAATCCTGAGTCTTCCACTTACTCCTGGTATGACCTTATTATTTAACTTCTCTAGACCTCAATTTCCTTAATTATAAAATAAGTGGTTTAGAATAGATGACCATTAAGATCCCCTCCAGCTCTACATTTATGATCATATGAATCTCATCCATGTTTAAGCGATCCATGTGCCTCTGAACTTCTTTTCCATCTCTAAGATTTGGGGGAGGGGGCAAATCCAACAGAAAGCAGAAAAAAAAGTTTTCAATTCTTTCTTGGATCCAAGAAATTATGGAAATGCTGACCAAACTTAGACTATAGATAATTCAGCCTTCATATAGGCAAAAAAAGATTTTAAAGGGTATCCTTAGCCAAAGCACAATGGTATAGTAGATGGGTTGCTGGCTTCAGAACCAGGGAGATCAGGGTTCAAATCTCACTTATGGTGCATAATGGCTGTGTAATACTGGACAATTGCTTAATTTCTAAGTGTTATGGTTGACTCTTAGACTAAGTTTCATAGACTTGTAGCCTATGTTTCATAGACTTTGTAGATTAAATTTCACCAGATTATATTGGTTAAAGGAGTTTCTTCAGGGTGGCTAGGTGGTACAGTGAGTAGAGCACTAGCCCCTGAGTCTCTGATGACCCAAGTTCAAATCTGGCCTCAGACACTTAACACAAATACTAGCCATGTGATCTTGGGCAAGTCACTTAACCGCAATTGCCCTGCAGAAAGCAAAACAAAAACAAAAAAAATTCAAAATGCACTAAAGGATTTTCTTCAATCCAATTGTTTCTCTATATCATGAAATCCCAAGTTTAGTCCCTATCCTTAACAAAACTTAACCCAGTGAGTAGTTATTTGCTCTTTTTTTTTTAAAGTGATCGGGGTTAAGTAACTTGCTCAAGGTTACATGGCCAGTTATTTCTGGGTGTGGTGCTAAGTATCTGAGCCCAGATTTGATCCCCAGGTCATCCCGACACTGGAGCCGGTGCTCTTACTTGCTGAGCCACCTGGCCGCCCCTAAGCAATTGGGGTTAAGTAACTTGCTCAAGGTTACACGGCCAGGTGTTTCTGGATGGGCGCTAAGTGTCTGAGCCTGGGATTTGATGCCCACGTCATCCCGACACTGGAGCTGGTGCTCTTACTCACTGTGCTACCTGGCCAACCCTATTTGCTCTTAATAGAGTGTACATTTCTATCCTGAATCTTACTGTGGCTTACACAATCAGAGAATTGTGTCCTTTCAGTTCTGGCTGCTCCCTTTCTGATTGGTCTTTGCACCAAGGGTCTTGACAGTGCTCTTGTTTTCTGACAAAAAATTCATATTTCTGACATCCTGACATCAGTCTCACAGATAGTTCATCCAAGACACATGAGGCATGCAGAACAGCATTGTCTTATTGCTAAAGATTATGACATAAAAAGATACTACTTTGGATCCCAGTTATAAACAAAAGTGCTCTTTGGACACAAAATAGGTGGAAAAAACTGCCATGTGGTAGAAAAAAAAAATACTAGGCTTAGAGTGAAAGATAAGCAAGTCACTCAATCCCTGGGTTTCGTCTTATTTCCTCATTTGAAAAATTAATAAACTTAATTAAGATGTTCTCTAAGGCTCCTTCTCGCTTCAAAGTTCTATGTCCCTATAAAATTTTTTTCCCCAAAAAAATGAATAGGTATATTAATTCAGTGTAAAACTACTATGTTTTTCTACTATGAAGTAGAAATCTCATGCAACTAAAAAAACCAATACTTCAGTTCAAATTCTGGCTCTATAATTTATTAGTTAGGTGACTTTGGGTAAGTCATTCACTTTTCTCTAAGACTCTTCCTATCTGTAAAAGGAAGATAGTAATACCTATCATATAAAGATCATATGAAGATAAAATGAAATAATGTACCTACTCTGTAACTATGAAGCAGTATTTGTAAATGAGAATTAACATTGGCATCACTTTATTATAACTTTAGTCATTTTCAGGGATGCCTGACTCTTTGTGACCCCATTTGGAACTTTCTTGGTAAAGATTAGACTAGCACAATTTGCCATTTCCTTTTCCAGTTCATTTTTATAGATAAGGAAACTGATGCAAACAGGGTTAAGTGACTTGCACAGGGTCACACAGTTACTCTGTCCAACACCAGATTTGAACTCAAGAAAAGGAGTCTCCCTGACTTGAGGGCCAGTAATTTATCCATTATGCCACCAACGTGCCCTATCTAATTAATTTATTATTAATTTTACACTGTCATATAATAAATTATGTTATTGAAAGAAGACAGACTGATTAGCTTAGGGTAGGCTTTATGAAATATCTGCCCTTAAGGAAAAGAGGCCAACCTTGCTCTAGTTTCCTTAACTTCATATGTTCAGAAATTAATTTTATTTGTTCAGTCCACCCAGAAGTGCTAAAGCTCTTGGGAACCAATTCATGTTTCACAAACTCACAAAACCCTGATTTATTTATAAACCATAAAGTCAACATACTCATTTTAAATAGGAGATACGCTCATACCTGATTTCTGATGTCAAGAAACCTGGAAAACTATATTAGCAATCAGAAAGCTGCTTGGTGAGCATAGCTTCAAAGGAAAATGAGCTGAATAATCTTGAGTAACCTTTTATCTAAGCTTGGGTGGAGTCTAAACAACTATCCCTGCTTCTCTATAAAGTCCACTTTTCTGGAGATCTTAGTGTTGTTGTGTGGTATATATCATTCCTCTCTTTTGTAGAGCACCTAATGTGTAAATGAAAGTTTATTTTTAAAAAATTTTTTCTCTAGATTTCCTGGAACTCATCTTTCTTCTGTTCTAACATTAGTTTATCATGGATATGTTATGATTGATTAGATGATTTAGCTTACATTAGTTATATTTTAAATTGAAATCATCTTAGGAGAGAGAATTTGAAGAAAATACCCCAGCCTCATTAGTAACCTACTTAAAAATTGTGTCGAGGTAGGTTGATTCTAAAGTAGGCTATTCCTGTTTAATCCAATTTATGTTCACTCAGCCTCATTTTAAAATAACATTTTGAAAACATGTTATCACCAAGTTCTTGGGGTATGGTCTCTTTGGAACTGATGGTCTGTTATGCATTGTATACAGAGTCATCGAATCTTAATGTTGAAAAGGACCTTAGAAGTCATCTAACATAACCTTTTACCCAACACAGGTGTCCTCTCTACTATATTCCTTATAGGTAGTCATACAGTGAATATTTAAATGATTCTGGAGAATTCTATACTTTTAAGGCAGTACAATCCAAACTGAGACCATTGCAATTATTACGCTCTTTCTTATATTGAGTCTAAATTTTATTCCTTCTAACTTCTACATTCAAATTGATTGGTTCCACATCTGTCCTCTGCCACTATACAAAATAAGCTCAATCTTTCTTCCACACAAAAATCCTTTGGACATTTGAAGACAGTTGATCCAACTAATCCCTTCAAACTTTTCTCAAATGACAAAGTTCTTTGTCCTCTTCTGGATATGCTCTGATTCATCATGATACTTAATAAAATATGGCTTCCCAAACTGAACACACAACTCTAGACCTGGGAAAACATCATGGAGCAAAGTAGCAGCATAATTCTCTTGTTCTTGGTAGTGTTCTGTATCTGAAGAACCCTAAAATTACTTGAAATTACATGAAAATTATTAGAATGTCTCATTGTTAACTTATATTGAGTTTAAAGTCAAATAAAACCAGAAAGTTTTCTTCACATTAACTGTTTTCTAGGAAACTGTCACTGTGCACTCTCACAATTCTGTATTTTTTTAAATATAAGTGTAGGATTTTACACTTTTATTCCTATCAAATTTCATCTAATGAGTTTAATTTCATCTAATCAGTTCATTGTTCTATCCTACCAAGATCTTTTTTTATTTTTCCAGTTCATTATCCAATGTATAAACTCTCTTTCAGTGAACAATTGGCTTTTGTTATTTACAAACTTTATAAATATAACTTCTGTATACATATTAAAGTCATTAATAAAGCTGTAGAATATGGAAAAACCAAAGATATAGCTCTGAGGTCTGTCTCAAGAAGAATCTATTTTAGTTAACACTGATTCATTAATCAACACTATTTAGATAAAGACTTTCAACCAACTATTGCTCCACCATATTCAAAAGAATATCATGAATGACTTTATCAAATATCTTGTTAAACTTAAGAAAGACAATATTTGTATCATTTTAAAATCTCTAGCTCTATCAAAAAAGGAAACAGTTTGATATGTTTGATTTCAACTTCCTGAACCCACATATTTTAGATATTTCTCAAGACATTTGGGATATTAATTTCTCTTCAGTATTCTAAAACTCCTATCATTTCATATGGTTCAGATTACTAAACCTAATTGCATCTACAAATTCTTTCAGTATCCTAGGATGCTATTTATCTGGACCAGTATAGATAAGCTTATTAAAGAGAAAAAAAACACTAGGTGCTATTTTTAGTGCCTTTCTAAGCAAGGTTATTCTTTTTTTAAAAATTGAAGACTTTTGTACCATCAGGGAAAGTGGAATAAAAATAGGAATTGAGTAGCTGTTTTTCCTTCATCAGTCAATAGCATAGCATCTTTGCAAACAGGAGGCAAGGTTTTCCTTGTTTTTCTCACTCTGTATGTCTATCTGAAAACCATAGTTTTTCTTTCACCTTTTTAACAATTCTCAATTCAACCCTATCCTTCCTGGTACCTTTTTGTGTAACCTCTGTACCACTCCTTGTTTCTATCCCATATTATAATCTTTTGTAAATGTGCCAAGCAAGACAAATTACTACCACTATCACCTTGACCATGATCTCTTCTCAGATCCTGATAGGGACAGCCTATGATCACAAACCCAAGAGCCTTGGGAATAGCAACGCTTACAAGTCATTGCTCTGTTATCATCTTAGGAAGCAATACCCATAGAGGATTATCTTACTTTTTTGTGTGCGTTCCAAGTGCTTAGGACAATGCTTTTGCCCATAGTAAGCACTTTATATATTCTTCAATTATTTATTCATTTATTCCTTAAATCTTGACCTATCAGAGAAGTCCTTGTATAGTTAGTGTCTTTAATTGTCTCCCTCCTTTCTTCTGTATCAAGATGATGCAATTGTTTTGTAAAACATTTCCCACCATTGCCCTTCACACTTTTCCTTTTATAAAGTATTGGTATGGACTCATATCTCACATATCTGAATCTTTTGAAAATGGTTTTCTTAAAAGATGAATACATATCTAAGTATGGCCAATATTCTGATTCAATACACTACAAAAATCTCCTGTTTGGCATTTAATACTTTTGTAATCTAATCTTTTACCTTTCCAGTCTTTTTACATCACATTCTTCCTCCTGTACTCTTTGTTCCAGTGACACTGGCCTTATTTTCCATGAACAAAATATTCAAATCCTGGGTAACAAGTATTTTCTTTAGCTTCCCCCTATACCTGGATTGCTCTACTTCCTCATCTCTACCTCCTGGCTTTCCTGACTTCCCTAGCTTCCTTCAAGTCAAAGCTAAATTCTCATTTCTTACAGGAAGCAACTCCTAACCACTCTGGTGTTTTTTTGTTTTAATTTATGGAATAAAACAAGACCTTTCATAACAAGTAAAATAAAAAGAGATGATTACACATGAAGCTGCAATCCTACTATGCTATTCCTTTCAAATACGCAATCAAATTGTCTTGTACATTTTTTTCCCTTGCCTCCTTCTCTGCCCTAGAAATGGCTATCAGAAGAGACAAATGTGTATGTGTGTGTGTGTGTTTTTTCTATATACATTTCTATTGATCAGTTCTTTCTCTGTATGCATATAACATCTTTCTTTGTTTGTCCTTTATAGTTAGTTTGGATACTTAGTTAAAATAACTTATTCATTCAAAGTCACTCTTAAAAAACAATACTGCTATTTTGTACACAATGCTTTCTTCGTTCTGCTCATCTTGTTCTTCATTATTTCATGCAAGTCTTTCCATGTTTTTCTAAGATATTGAGCTTATCATTTCTTATATCACAGTGGTATTCCATCACAATCATATGCCACAACTTGTTAAACCATTTCCTAGTTGATGGGCATTCCTATAATTTCCAGTTCTTTGCCACCACAGAGAGAGCTGCTATCAACATTTTTAGACATATAGGTTTTTTCTACACAGTTTTGTTTTTTTAGATTCTCCCTGTCATATACAACTCAGCCACAACCTTTCTTTCAAACTATCTTAGTAATGATAACACATTTGAGAATATTGATAGCATTTTCCTGTATAATAAACCCTAATCCATCCTAATTCTAATGTCCTCGTTCTCTTAATTATTTCTTATTCCTTCTACATATAGCTTGTTTGTAAATATTTGTTTGCTTGTCTCCCTCTTCACCCCCAATCTCCTCATATTGTGAGCTCTTTTAAGGCAAAAGCTGTCTTTTGCCTATTTTATATTCTTAGTGATTAGTACAGTGTGGTGTACACAGTGAGTGCTCAATAAATGTTTAATGACCAGCTCTCTTATTTGACTATTATAAGCTTTTTTTTAAAAAGCCTTTTTTTCTCCTAATGTTCCTGTTGATCCTGCTTCACATTCCACATTTTCTTTGTGAGTAATAATTAACTAAAAAATAACATTATTTATTTTCCTTACTGAGAGATGAAATTGAAAATAAGGCAAACAGAGAATTGATGAAATACTTTATTTTTAAAAGATTAAGACTATGAGAAAATCTGAAGATTGCTGAACTTCTATATCACTGGAGAATTTTCTGTGATATTACCTTCTGTGATACTTGTATGATCTGTTTCAGGAAAGTACTGAACATGGATGATGATGATGACTTCCTTTTCACTGATATCTTGTATTTTACAAAGCACTTTCCTCATAATAATATGTATAATTCTTCACTTAAAAATTTCAAAATCTCAGTTCATGGATCACTTCATCAATTACATCATTCCAAAGATTAAAGAACTACTGCTATCCAAACACTTTATTGGGAGAAGATTTGGGCTTATTATTTTATTCAAATCTTACTTTTATTGCATCACAATGAGAATGTTTGAAATTTCTGTTTGCTTAATGATTTATGACCATTATGCATTAGTTCGAGAATGATTCGGATGGAAAAATACAGAAGAAATGTTTTCATACTAACTGTAGAGTAATCCAGGATGAAACCACAACTTCTCATTGCATCCTGAAATTTCTCTATTACATTTAATCAGATTTTCCTTCTTAATTTTTTTTTGGTTGTAATGTGCTTTAGACTGCCTGCATCTACCATGAGTGCCCATTTCCATTGTTTTCTGTGTAATTCTCATTTTTAGTTCTAGAGAGGTTTTAGCATTCCCTGATTTAGCCAAACAAAACTAATAGAATGTTGGTTATTAAAAAGATAGACCTTAGTTTCAAGTAGAAATCTGAACTCATTAAAAACAAAAGAAGACTCAGGGGTGGAGCCAAGATGGTGGAGTAGAAGCAAAAGCTTGCCATGTGCTCTTACTTCAATCATTCCCAATACATTTTTAAAAATGACTCTAAACAAACTGTAGAGCTACAGAACCAAAAAGAGAAAGAGAGAAACAAATCTCCCACTGAAGGCAGCCTGGCAGGCCAATGGGGAACATCTATTGCACACTGGGAGCCAAGTGCAGTCCCTCATGAGTCATGGTTCTGGCCCCAAGGTGGCCCAGTTCAGCAGTGAAGGACCACGTCAGGACAGTGAATCACCAGTAGCTGTGATGGCCTCCAGACTTCTCAACCCATAAACATCAAAGACAAAGTAAAAGTCAGTGTGCAACTCTGTTGGAACAGGAATGGACTAAAGAGCAGGGTCCGGCACCAGCCCCAGGGCAAGAAGCAGAGGAGGAATGGTGCCTTTGCAGCCCCACCTCAGGAGATCCCGACCTATATATTGTAGGAGGACCAAGTGACCAATCAGAGGATAATTGCTTTTGCTTTAACCTGCTTGGATCTGGATTGCAGTCTTGGGTGGTGGTCTTGGGGCATGTGGCCAGTGTGCCAGAGCTTGTGGGGACCATAGAGAGAGTGACTTCCTAATAGCTCTGACAGCTGTGAAAACCCCAGCAATTTGGGACAAAGCTTGCTCCATTCTGTAAGCAGAGGTCTACCATAGCAAAGAGTTCAAAAGTCAAGTAATTGGCTGGCGATATGAGAAATCAGAGGAAGCACAATATGACCATAGAATTCTTTTTAGGGGACAAAAAGGATCAAGTCATGGAGCAGGAGGAAGACAACAAAGTCAGAACTCCTGAACCAAAAGCCTCCAAGAAAAATATGAATTGGCTACAGGCCATACAGGAGCTCAAGAAGGATTTTAAAAATCAAGTAAAAAAGTGGAGGAAAAATTGGGAAGAGAAATGAGAATGATGCAAGAAAATCATGAAAAGTGAGTCAACAGCCTACTAAAAGAGACCCAAAAATAAGCTGAAGAAAACAACACTTTGAAAAATAGACTAACTCAAATGGCAAAAGAGGCCCAAAAAGCCAGTGAAGAGACAAATACCTTAAAAATCCAAATTTTTCAGATGGTAAAGGAATTTCAAAAACTTACTGAAGAGAATAAGTCCTTCAAAAATAGACTGGAGGAATTGGAAGCTAACGACTTTATGAGAAATCAAGATACTTGAAAACAGATCCAAACAAATGAAAAAAATAGAAGGCAATGTGAAATATCTCATTGGAAAATCCACTGACCTGGAAAATATCCAGGAGAGATAATTTGAAAATTATTGGAGTGCCTGAAAGCCATTATCAAAAAGAGAGCCTAGACACTATCTTTCAAGAAATTATCAAGTCAAATTGCCCTAATATTCTGGAACCAGAGGGCAAAATAGAAATTGAAAGAATTCACTGATTGCCTCTTGAAAAAGATTCCAAAAAGAAAACTCCTAGGAATATTATAGCCAAACACTTCAAGCAGCCAGTAAGAAACAATCAAGATAACACATGACTCAGCAGCGTCTACATTAAGGGATTGAAGGTCTTGGAATATGATATTCTGGAGGTCAAAGAAGTTAGGACTAAAACCAAGAATCACCTAGCCAGGAAAACTGAGTATAATGCTTCAGGGAAAAATATGGTCATTCAATGAAATAGAGGATTTTCAAGCATTTTTGATGAAAAAACCAGAGCTGAACAGAAAATTTGACTTTCAAATACAAGAAGCAAGAGAAGCATGAGAAAGTAAACAGGAAAAAGAAATCATAAGGAACTTATTAATGTTGAACTATTTATATTTTGACATGGAAAAATGATAATTGTAACTCATAAGACTTTTCTCAGTATGATACTTAAAAGGAACATATATGTATGTATATATATATATTTGTGTACATGTATGTATAGGAGGGTATATGTGTATCTAAATATATATGTGACTGTGGGCATATGTATGTTCATGTATACATAGACAGAAGGCACAGGACGAGTTGAATAGGAAGGAATGATATGTAAAAAATAAAATTAAGAGGTAAAAGAGGAATTTATTGGCAGGAAAAAGGGGGAGATAGATTTGGGTAAATTATCTCATATAAAAGGGACAAGAGAAAACTGTTACAATGGATGGGAAGAGGATGATGGTGAAAGGGAATGGGACAACTTTATTCTTACTGAATTTGACTAAAGGAGGGAATAACACACACACTCATTTGGTATATTACCCTACAGGAAAATAGGGGAGTAGGGGATAAGAGGGGGGATGATAGAAAGGAGCACAGATTGGGAGAGAGGATTGTTAGAAGGAAACATTTTTGAAAAGGGATAGGACCAAAGGAGAAAATAGAATAAGTGGGGGTCAGATAGGATGGAGGGAAATATAGTCTTTCACAATATAACTACTAAGGAAATAATTTGGGTAACTACACATTTACAATCTATTTTTAATTGCTTATCTTCCCAGTGGGGGTGGGTGAGGAGGGAAGAAAGGAAAAAATCTGGAACTCAAAGTTTTAAAAACAAATGTTTAAAAAAATTGTTTTTTACATGCAACTGGGAAATAAAATATACAGGCACTAGGGTATAGAAATCCATTTTACCATACTATAAAGTTGGGGGGGGGTGATGGGGGAGGATACAAGAGAGGACAGATTGGGGAAGGGGTATTCAGTAGGCTTGCTATTTTGGGGTGGGGGTAGGGGAAAGACGGGGAGGAAAAATTGTAACTCAAAATCTTGTGGAAATGAATGTTGGAAACTAAAAATAAATAAATGTTAAAAAATAAAAATGAGAAGCTTTATAAAAACTATCTAATCAACTCTCATTCACCTGTTCAGCTATGGGCTAAGCTCATTATTTATTTTCTGCGTCAGTCCAACATTATATGTGTGTATATATGTATGCTTATGTATATGTACTTGCATTCAGGGGTGTGTGTGTGGGGGGGGGTGAAATACTACCTTAAAGTCTTCCCTCAGACTAGGTATTTCCAATTGATATTGTCAAAAATAGATATGATTTAGAGGAGCCGAGATGGATTAAAGGCAACAACCCTGCTGATCACTCTCAACATTCTCCTATAAAGTACTTTAAAATAATGCCTCAAATCAAATTTTGGAGTGGCAGAGCCAACCACAGGTCAAGGTGAGACAATTTTCTGACCTTAGAAAACTTAGTAGCTCGATGAGAGGTTTGTGAAACTATAGTGGAGGTCTGTCTAAAGTACACCCACATAGAGGCAGCAATAATGGTTGTAGCAACAGCAGCAGCTTCAGGAACTCTCAGCTCAGAGACAATATAGAGATCAGACAACTGGTAAGAAAGAGATTATAGAAAACTTTTTTGCTGCCATTGGGTAGAACTGGAACTTATTGACAACTCTATTGCCCAAACACAGTTCTGGGTCACAGTCCCAGGTGGAGGGGTTCACTTGTGTTTGATCACAAGGAAGTAGGGACTGTGGTTTGAACTTCAAGACAAAGAGAGCACTAGAAGTCACAGGGGATTAGGTGCTGCACTTCCAGGGTAAGAACCATAAGCACAGACCAGGAGAAAAGTGACCACACCTCTTTCTCCCATCACACCACCTAGGGAAGCAACAAAATCTTGCAGAACTAGCTCAGAAGACAGCAGCGTGAAAAAGTATGATACATGGAACAGTGCCTTCAAACTTCCAAGTGAGCAGAACCCAACTTTAACATAAAATTCAAAATCAAGAAGTAGCCTGGAAAAATGATGAAAGAAAAATCTTGACCAAAAAAAGTTACTATAGTGGCAGGGAAAGCCAAGACATAAACTAAGAAGACAACAATATGAAAACAACTACAGTTATACCTTCTACATTGCAGAGGTTAGGAATATGGTGCACTCGAAATCTGGAAAACTCACATAAATTATTTTGACACTCTATTCATACCAGAGAAGTGTAAATTTTTTCTTTTTCCTTTATAGGATATTTACATTACCTTGATATAAAATGTATGTTAACATTATATAACACTATACATATATTTTCTGCATTTCTGAGTTTCTAAACTTTTTTCTCTGACATCCGCTGGCTTTTGTGAATCATCTGTAGCTTCTGCAAAATTGCCCAAAATATTCCCATTTAATTTCTTATGCTGAACCACAATATATTGAAATGAGATGGGGAAAGTTGCAATGTGGAAAGGATAAGTGTACAAATAAAGCATGAAAATTGCTAATTGGATTCAATAATTCCTTGAATAGTTAAGTTAGGAGAGAAGTAAGAGTGATGCAAGAAAATCATCAAAATTGACTTAACAACTTGGCTTTTTATAAGGCACAAAAATACTGAGGGGATGAATGAACACCTCTAAACACAGAAGTGGCCTCCTGGTAAAAGAGGCACAAAAATTCACTGAAGAAAAGAACACCTTAAAAAGCAGAATTGGTGGTCAAGATGGTGGAGTAGAAACAGGACTTCCACAGGGTTCTGGCTTCCACCTCCCCCAATTCATGTAAAAGGTGACTCTGAACAGATTTTGGAGCTACAGAACCCACAAAATGACACAGAGAAGCTAACCTCCTGCTGAGGACAGCCCAGTAGGCCAGCAGTAAGTAGCCAGCACAGTGCTCTGGGAGCTGAGCCCAGGGCAGGCCTGACTAGCTGCTGGCTGGAGGGACTTCAGATCACCAGCAGATGTGGTAGTTTCCAAAATTATCAACCCATAGATGCCAAGGACAAAGTGAGAGGTCAGTGCAGTGTGGACTTTTGGATCCAGTAGTTTGGGAGTGTGGTCGGCCTTTATCCCTTGGAGGGAGAAGCCGCTGAGGCGCTGCAGCCATGCAGCCGCCACTATGTGGCAACTTCAGCTCCTGGCCTGCAGATTGTAGGGGGAACAAGCTAACATTATGAGGAGTAATCACTCTTGCTTTAACCTCCTTAGATCTGGATTGCAGGCTAGGGTGGAGGTCCTGGGGTTCTCTGACCAGCTTGCCAGAGTGTGTGGAGGCTTCAGAGAGGGCACCCAAATAATAACTTTGGCAGCTGAGAAAACCCCAGCATTTGGTACAAAGCTCCCCTATCTGGTAGCACAGTCCTACTGTGGCAAAAAGCCCAAAAGTCAAGCAATTGAGTGGCAACATGAGCAGGCAAAGGAAGCAAACCAAACAGAACAATCCAACTTTGCACTTCTATTTTGGGGACAAAAAGGCTCAAAGCATGGAACAGGAGGAAGACAGCAAAGTCAGAACTCCTGCACCAAAAGCTTCCAAGAAAAATACAAGGTGGTTACAGGCCATAGAGGAGCTTAAAAAGGATTTTGAAAATCAAATAAGAGAAGTGGAGGAAAAATTGGGAAGAGAAATGAGAACAATGCAAGAAAATTATGAAATGAGAGTCAACAACATGACTGAAGAAAATAACACCTTAAAAATTAGACTATCTCAGATGGCAAAAGAGGATCAAAAAGGCAATGAGGAGAAGAATGCCTTAAAAAGCCGAATTTGCCAGATGGAAAAAGAATCTCAAAAGCTCACTGAAGAGAATCATTTCTTCAGAATTAGATTGGAGCAAATGGAAGCTAGAGACTTTATGAGAAATCAAGATACTGTTAAACAGATCCAAACAAATAAAAAATGGAAGGCAATATGAAATATCTCATGGGGAAAACCACTGACATGGGAATGACATACAAACTAAATAGTGTATCTCACACTACAGGAGAGTAGGAGGGAAGGGGATGAGAGGGGGAATGATGGAAGGGAGGGCAGGCTGGGGGGGGGGGGAAGGGAAGTTGGAAGTATCCAGTTTTGAAAAGGGACAGGATCAAAGCATAGAACAGAACAAGTGGGAGAGAGGGAGGGAAATATAGCCAGTCTTTTACAATATATCCACTATGGAAATGTTTTTCATAGCTACACATGTATAACCTTTATTGAATTGCTTATTTTCCCAGTAAGGGTGGGTGACAAGGGAGGAAGGGAATGAATCTGGAGTTCAAAGTTTTAAAATAAAATGTTTATATATATATATATATATATATATATATAATTGATATTATTTTACATGTAACTGGGAAATAAGATATACAGGTACTGGGGCATAGAGATTCACCATGCCCTACTGGAAAGTTGGAGGGTTATGGGAGAAGATATGTGAAAGAGCAGATTGGAGGAGGGGATATCCAGTGGGATCACTATTTTGGGGTGGTGGATAGGGGATAAACAGGGGGAAAATGTGTAACTCAAAATCTTGCAGAAATGAATGATGTAAACTACAAGTGAATAAAGCATTAAAAAAAGCAGAATTGACCAAATTGAAAAATAAATACAAAAGTCTTCTGAAGAAAATAATTCCTGAAAAATTAGAACTGGGCAAGTGGAGTCTTATGACTCCACAAAACATCAAGAAATAAAACAAAATGAAAAGCATGAAAAAATGAAGAAAATGTGAAATATTTCATCAGAACATACCGACCTGGAAAATAGATCAAGAATAGACCATTTTTACTCAGTGCAGCAGCAGCAGCCCTTCTTTCTCCACAGTGGTCAGCTATGACCCCCAACTCCCCAGCAACCATGTCAAAAGGACCCACCATTCGTTCTGATCATGGCACCACTTATTCCTGTCTTCCAACACAGGAAAGTGGAGATCATTGCTAATGACTAAGGAAATAGGATCAACCCGAGCTGTGTCACCTTCACCAACACAGAATGTTTAATAAGTGATGCTGCAAAGAATCAAGTTGCAATGAATCCCACCAACACAGTTTTTTATGACAAGTGACTTATAGGTCAAAGATTTGATTCTGCAGTTGTAGTCAGATATGAAGCATTGGACTTTTACAGTGGTGAATTACATAGGCAGGCCTAAGGTCCCAGTAGAGTACAAAGTGGAGACCAAGAGTTTCTATCCAGAAGAAGTATCTTCTATGGTCTTGACCAAGAAGAAAGAAATTACTGAAGTTTACCTTGGGAAGACTTTCACAAATGCTATGGTCACAGTACCAGCCTATTTCAACGATTCCCAATGTCAGGCCACCAAAGATGCTGGAACCATAGGTGTTCTCAAAGTGCTCCAAATCATCAATGTGTCAACTGCTGCTGCTATTGTTTATGGCTTACACAAAATTTTGTTGCCAAGAGAAATGTGTTGATCTTTGACCTTGGAGGTGGTACTTTCTATGTTTCCATTCTTACCAGTGAAGATGGCATCTTTGAGGTCAAGTCCACAGCTGGGGACACCCACTTGGGTGGGGAAGACTTTGACAACCAAATTTCATTGCCAAGTTCAAGCAAAAGCACAAGAAGGACATCAGTGAGAACAAGAGGGCTGTCCTCTGTCTTTGCACTGCTTGTGAATGTGCAAAGCATACCCTCTCTTCCAGTATCCAGGCCAGTATTGAGACTGACTCCCTCTATGAAGGTATAAACTTCTATAAATCAATTACCCAAGCCTGTTTTGAAGAGCTGAATGCTGATCTCTTCCGTGGCATACTGGATCCTGTGGAGAAGACCTGAAGAGATGCCAAACTAGATAAGTCACAGTTTCATGACATTGTCCTGATGGGTGGTTCCACTCAAGCTCCAGAAGCTTCTGCAAGAGCTCAAGAAGAGTTGCAATCCTGAAGAGGCTGTTGCTTATGGTGCAGGTGTCCAGACTGTCATTTTGTCTGGAGATAAATCTGAGAATGTGCAGGATTTGCTGTTGTTAGATGTCACTCCTCTTTCCCTTGGAATTGAAACTGCTGATGGAGTTATGACCGTTGTGATCAAACATAATAACATCATCTCCACAAAGCAGACACAGACCTTTACCACCTATTCAGACAACAAACCTGATGTGCATATTCAGGTTTATGAAGATGAGAGAGGAATGACAAAGGATAACAAGCTGTTTGGCAAATTTGAGCCCACAACAATCCCCCCAGCACCCAGGGGTTTTCCTCAGATTGAAGTAACATTTGACATTGATGGAAATGGCATCTTCATCATTTCTGCTGTGGATAAGAGTGCAGGCAAGGAGAACAAGATCACCATCACCAAGGATAAAGGACATCTGAGAAAAGAAGGCATTAAGCATGTGGTGCAGCCAGCTAAGAAATACAAGGCTGAGGATGAAAAGCAGAGAGACAAAGTATCTTCCAAGAATTCTCTTGAACCTTATGCTTTCAACATAAAGACAACCATAGAGGTTGAAAACCTGCAAGGCAAATTTGGTGATGAAGACAAACAGAAGATCCTTGACAAATTAATGAAATAATCAACTGACTGGATAAGAACCAGACTGCTGGGAAGGAAGAATCTAAGTATCAGCAGAAAAAATTGGAGGTCTGCAACTCCATCATTACTAAGCTGTACCAGAGTGCAGGGGATAGGAGGCATGCCTGGTGGGTTCCCAGGGGGTGGAGCAGCCCCATCTGGAGGTGCTTCTTCTGGACCTACCATTGAAGAGGTCTACTAAATACACCAGAAGAAAGAGCATTCCACATAGCTTTCCAGAAACTGAAGGACTCAAATTTGTGGCCAAGGCAGTAGCAGTTTACATTTAAACTACTGTGTAAATCTGGGCATTCTGAATATTTGAATGTGTGCAGAAGGAGAGAAGGAAACAAAATTGAACTTTATTAGTACTGTAAACAAATGGAAATGTGATTGTCCTGAAGAATAAAATCTATTTAAAATTGACACCATAAAAAACGTTTAGATAATTTAAGAATTACTGGACTACCTGAAAGTCATGAACAAAAACAAAAGAAGAGCTTAGATACCATATTTCAAGAAAAGGAAAATTCCCCCAGTATCTTAGATCTAGAGGGTAAAATAGAAATTGAAAGACTCCACCAATTGTCTCCTGAAAGAGAACCCCAGAAAATACCTATATATTTTTTTTAATTATTTTTGTGGTGGCAAAGAATTAGAAATAAGAAATGATGGGGGGTTGGTTTCAGAAAAACATGAAAAAACCTATATGAACTAAAGTGAGAAAAGTGAAGTGAGAAGATGTAATAGTAATGGAATTTAAAAATCCCCCTGTATTGGCTTGGTTTTGGGGTTGAGTATTAAAACCCAGAGCTTGTGAATCCCTCTCGTGGAATGGACTTGTTGATGTGAAAAGAGAGGGCTGAACTGGAAGGGGCTGGTGCCGTGGATTTAGAGAGGCACAAACAGAGATAAGGGAGGAAGAAGAACTTCTGGAAGCAGCATTGTGGAGGAAGAGAGAGAGAGAGGATTGCTGAAGGTCAGTTGGAGCTGCCCAGGACTTTTGAGAGCTGCCACCTGGAGCTGCCAAGGACTTGAGGAGACATGGCTGTGATGCCGGTATTTTGTCTGTCTGTTTTTATGTTGTTTTGCCAGATTCGTCTGCTGGTGAAGGACAGTGCTGCTGTTGCAGAGGTCCTGGAACCTTGCTGTTGGTTCAGAAGCCCTGAAGAAGGATGTTCTTGTTGTATGTTTACAAAAATCCTGGAAGAGAGTCTTGCTGAAGTTTTCAGGGGGTCCTGAGACTGTTCTGCAGGCAGAGAATGAATTGATAAGGATACAGGCAATGTATCTTGTGGCTTTGTTAAGTTTTGTCTCCCCAAGAACAGAGATTGCTGAAAACTTGCCTCGGGTCAAGATGAAGAAAAGACTTCTCTTTGAGTATTAAATGCTGTGATAATATTTTTACTTTGTTGTAGCTCAGGGGTGGATGGCCTTTGTGCTCTCTACTGCCTGTTTTGAGAAGGTACTTGGTGTTTACTAATGAAAATTGTAATTCAGTTGTGATCCAGGTATGGGAAACTTTTGAATTTTTTGTCCTCTGTGACTGATCAAATGAATGTACTTTATTTATGGTTGGACACTAATCTCCATTTGAGAAGAGGGACTTTATGATTGACTAAATGAATGTACTTCCCAGGGGTGGAATAGTACTTAGGAATTATTTAATTACACTTGGTGAATGCTGTATTTTGATTTTCTCTGTTCTGTGAATGTTTTGCCTTAATTTGTCACTGAATAAAATGGAGAGTTGCTATGTTGGTATTCTGAACCTTGGAATTTGCCTTTGCTTGGCATTACAGAAGAACTAGGAGATCATTGTGCACAGTAACAGCAATGTTGTAGTATCAAGGGGGGAAAAGAGGGAAAATAGTGACGAAAGGAGAACTAGCCATACCAGATCTCAAACAATATTTTAAAGTGATATTTATCAAAACAATCTGGTACTACATAAGAAATAGAGTTGTGGATCAGAGGAATAAATTAGGTACACAATACATTGTTGTAAATGACCATAGTAATCTAGTATATGATAAACCCAAAGATCTAAGTTTTTGCAACAAAACTCATTATTTGACAAAAATTGCTTGGAAAATTGGAAAACAGTATACACTGTATACCAAGAAAAAGCCAAAATGGGTAAGCAATTTACACATAAAGGGTGATACCATAAGCAAATTAGAAGACCATAGAATACCATATCAGATATCGATTGATATGTCTAAGTATATACATATATGTATATGTATATAAAATCAGAGAAAATATATGTGTCTATATAGACACAAAAATACACATACATACATAGTTTATACATAGTTGCTTGTGTGTTATCTCCCTTGTTATATAATGAGCTCCTTGAGGACAGAAAGTATGATTTTGTCTTTCTTTTTATATCCAGCATATAAACATACTTTAAAAATTCTTATTAATTTTAACAATGAAGATAATTGTTATGATAAAGATGGTGATGATACTATTGGTTATGTGCACAGTTTTAGTCAGAGAAACAATCTTGGATGCATACTTCATGGGAAGATTTCCTTGAACAGAAAAATTTGAAAACCATTCTCCTAATAGTGAAAACAAATAAGTGAAAAAAAAAAGATACCACACCTCTGTAACTAGCATACAAAAACAGGATTGTTTCCTGGGTATCAAGGAATTTGGTGGGAATTTGTTAGACAAAGAGATTCATCTTCCTTGATACAGTTAAAAAATTGCTATCACCACTGCTCATGATTCTCTGTAACACTTAGCTCTGGGTGGGGGGTTGGGGAGGTGGTAATGGATAATTTCTTTTTCTTTTTTTTTTTTAAAGCAATCGGGGTTAAGTAACTTGCTCAAGGTTACATGGCCAGTTATTTCTGGGTATAGTGCTAAGTATCTGAGCCCGGATTTGATTCCCAGGTCATCCTGACACTGGAGCCAGTGCTCTTACTCACTGAACCACCTGGCCACCCCATAATTTCTTAGAAATTTAATCATTTTATTTCTGATGTAATTACAATTAATCCACAAGATGCATTACAAAACAAATGCTGAATTTTAAATGTACACATAGATCAGAGTTGCAAAAACCAGATAAAAAAAAGAGATGATATTTCAATTGAATTGGAAAACAATTATCACCTTGCATATATAATTTTATTTCATGGTATGAACACATGTCTGAAAGTTAATATAAGAAATCTTGTAGTCTTTTTTCTATTGTCAAATGCCTAAATTTATAGCCATCCTTATGCATCTTATTATGCATAATCCCAAGATCAGAGGATGGGGTCAGGCAAGAAGGGGTAGAGAGAGGAGGAATAAAAGAGAGTTTATACTTTTATCTCCTTACAACTTCATTTACTGTCTGATAATCTCTTCCTACCCTTATACAACTGAATCTACAAAGCATGCAGAAAGTATGTCACTATCTGTATCTACCTTCAAATGTTTATATATCAAGTGGAACATTCCTGAGTATTTTCTAGAACAGTAATATAGCCAAAACTTTGCTCCAAGAGAATAAATCCCAAAAGATATTGCTCTATTGAGTGCTATACCTCAGCCTTTTAATGTTCACATGTAGACACGTAGCTAGCAATAAATGATTCTGTAGTATGATACTTGAAAAATTACTTCCTAATGCACTGATTGCCTAATGCAGCTGCTTTTCAATTTCATTTGAATAAATGAAAGTGTATGATTGAGAGCAATAACTCCCCTTCCCATATCAATTGTTCTAAACCAAATTAACCCAAAATAGCCTCTAGAACAGCTGCTTCAATTACCCAATATTCCTAACTTATTGATTTACTGATATAGTGTAAATGTCAGAGGCAAGGCTGTTAAATTCTGGTGATATCTTCATGGTGAAAAGGCATTGCTTTTAGAAGTTCAGAGCCCACTGAAAGGGGTATCTTTGGCTGCTGCAAGCCTAAACCATAGCAGTTGTTCTGCCACGGGGAGGACATGGCCATTCTCAAATTTCATAATGGCTAGACCTGAAGACTTCAGTGATCTGCACACTCTGCTTTCCATCATAGCCTCTTTACAAAGTTGACATTTGTAATTATAATTGAAAGTGATCACTTTCTATTCTGTAATGTCCTGACAGGGTCACCCCTCCACAGAAACCTCATCATTCTACTTCTGCTGTAGGACTTATCTTTAATTTCTCTTCGACATGATGGATGCTTACTCCCAGTCTGTTTCTGCATGCAAAACAATCTGTTTGGAACTTCTGGATGCCCAGTGAACAAACCAGAAATCATGTGTTTACAAAAAAGTTCTTCTTCATCATCATCATCTCCTCCTCATCATCATCTTCATCACCATTATATTGTCTTTTTTCTCCTTCTAATTCAGGCTCCAGTTAGAAGAGCAGCTAACCCTACATGTGCCAAGATTAAAGGCAAGTCTACTATGATTCACAAACATCAAAAGCTCCCAGTTGTACATGACCAAGGTAAATTGTATGCTACTGCAGTTTTTTTCAGACTACAAAAGCCTCTCATTATCATTCCTATTGTGAGTCCAGGTTACTGCTTCTCTAGTGATTCTAGATGTCTATCAGAGGTGATAAATACCATCTCTCCAGAGAATAGAACTGCCCTAATCCACAGAAAGGGGTTGAATGTGATAGAAAGATGAGAGGGTAGTAAAGGTGTAAAAAAAAAAAGGTTGAAAGGAGAATATGAAAGAGAATTTGATGTAGTGATGTCAGGAAAGGTTACAAATATTTTCTGGCTAATACATGCCTATTTGGGGAAACAATTCTACTCTGGGTCTGAATGTCTAATTATAAAATGGTCTACATTTAGTGCTTTTGCAATATGAGAGTAAAAATCCTTTGCTAAGGCTGATGGTATTATAGAAAGTTAATCAGGGATGTGAAGTAACTGATTGAGGAAAATTTCTCCTTGCTATCTATGTCATGATATCCTTGAGAAAATAAAGTTAAAGTCCCAGGTAATAAACTTCTGAAATGGGAATACCTCCCTGGAACACCACCCTCAGTCTACTATCCATGCCATAGGCCTACTTTGTCAGTGTGATTGTGACATAATGAATTCTTTCTAGTCATTACCCCCGACTCCCAATGGATAGGTTCTCCTTTATGTTTATTCATCACAAATCCCATTAATTAGATTTGAGAAAATTAATTATACCACAGATACATGGCTTCCTAAAATCCTAGCATGGCTACAGTAGAACTATCCATAGGGGTGCACAAATGATCACAAATTCAAGCTATTGCAGAAAGAGCACTCTATTAAAGTCACACTATTTTCTCCATTCATCTTTTTAACAAATTATACAATATATTAGTCTCTATAGGATTCATTTTTAAGCCTAACAGAAAGAGTTAAGATATGACTCAGAGTTCCATTTCTGTGCTCACTGCTGAATCCATAGCTCTTGAACTTCCACTGAAATACTGTTCTGTCAAGTCTTGGACATTCCAGACAAAGGGAGTAGGGTGGGGAGAAGTAGTTTCAGTTCATTTATTTTCCTTCAACACAGGTTTTTTTGAATGTTTGGAGTCTGCTTATATTTTATAAACTTTTAGCATATTTACAGAAGACAGGTTAAATTTTGTAGCTAAATTGCAGATAATGACATCAAGGATAACCAGATCATTAAAGATAAAATATTGGCTGGGGGGGCGGGGGAGAAAGGGGAGGAGGGTAAGGTGGTATTTTGAATAAGATTGCTGATGAGAATGAATATTCAAATGTCCATCCATTTGTAAATCTAGCCACCTGAAAGTTGTTCAGAATTTAGTAATCTTTTTAGAGCCTTTTCTAAGTATTACGTTTACACTAAATCCTAGGAAGTATTCAAGTCCTCTTACTTTGCTACTTGAAGGATCTTATTTCATTCATGTAGATACTTCCTCCACTGATGCATATTGGAACCATTTTTAACCTTATTGGTTCTCATCATAGGATTAGAGATTTAGAGGCTGAAGGGACTTTAGAAGCCTGCTGGTCCAAGGCCATTAATTTACAAAAGGGGAAACTAAGCGCAAAGAGGTTAAGCTATTTGCCCAAAGTCACACAGGTAGTAAGTGACAGAAGTAGATCCTCTAATATGAAAATATGTATCCTTTTCATGGTACCACAATCAATAGTCTTGCAGAGTTACAGTCACCAAAATACTTCTCCCTTGGTGTTCATCTCTCTTGTCATAAGCCTCTCTCAATATAGTTGGATTTCCAACAACTGTCACACCATTGCTACTAGGAGATATGTATACAAAATCTTCCAAACTTCATAGAACCAGTTTAAGGTCTCCTAGGCATAATGCTTGAGAGTTCAAGATTATCTCCACATCATTATGTGATATAGTGGAGATTAAATACTATCGTAAACATGCGCATCTGTTAGTAAGACTTAGAATAGCAAGAAGATATAGTGCTGACGTCAGAGTCAAGAGGACTTGAGTTCAAGGCTAATTCTGTAGCTTCCTACTGTCTACTGAGGAAAGTCCAGACTTCTTCACTTGGAATTCAAAGCATGTGTCATTCAGATGTCACCATAGCTCTACAGGCTTATTTCATGTTGCTTTCTTTCACATACACTATGTGCCACTCAGTGGGTAGTCCTCTATCTTAAAAACATACCCTTTAATTTCGTGCCACTATGCCTTTGCATAAGCTTTTCTCTGTTTCTGGAATATCTTCCTTCTCCTTTTTTGCTTGTTGAAGTCCTATCAGTCCTTTAAAGCCCAAGCCAAATATTACCTTCTCCCAATATTTGCCCTGATCCCACATATTGCTGGTTACTTTTCCCCTTGGATATTATATTGCACTTTATCCTGGACTTCTATAACATGCTTAGGATTTAGTTTTTCTACTATAGGTTGTTTGAGGGTTTGTTTGTTTGTTTGTTTGTTTGTCTATACAGGGTATCCCAAAAGCCACAGTGAAGTACTAATACTTAATAAGCTTAAAACTGTACTAAGACTTTTGGGACACATTGTATTATATATTTCAGGCAAATTAAAATTGCTTTTAATGAGCTAGATAAAATCCTCTAGCTTATCATGTGGGTCTTCTAAAGAGGATTTATAGAAAGACATGGGAAATGATGATAGGGTGAAGATAAGCTACCATCTGTACCAGTAAAGAGATTTCACACAGCATCACACAGATCACAAATCTATTAAGATATATGTCAGAACTATGCATGAATGGAGGCAAGATGGTAGACCAGAAGCACAAAGTTGGCTTGAGATCCAACTCCAATCACTTCCAATACATGTAAAAAAAATGACCCTAAATTAACTTTAGAGCTTCAGAACCCACAAAAAGAAAGAGAGAAACAAATCTCCTGCTAGAGGCAGTCCAGCAGGCAGAAAGGAAGGGACTATCACACCAGGCTGGGAGTTGAGGGAAGCCCCACGAGGGTCTGCACAGTGCAGGCCCCAGGGTGTCTCCAACCAGCAATGGGCAGAGGAGACTTCAGAAGAGTGAATCACTAGTAGCTGTAGCAGTTTCTGGACTTCTCAACCCATAAACACCAAAGACAAAGTAAAAGGTCAATGTGGAATTTTGTTATAACAAGGGGAGACTGAAGAGCACAGTCTGGCCCCTGTCCCCAAGGAAAGAAGCAGCAGAGGCATGGCCTCTGTACAGCACCGAAGCGTTGCTGCCTCAGGAACTCCTAGATTATAGATTGTAGGGGGACCAAGCAACCATTCAGAGGATAATTGTTTTTGCTTTAACCAGTTTGGATTTGGATTGCAGTCTGGGATGGTAGTCCTGGGGCATGTGTCCAGTGTGCCAGAGCTTGTGGGGCTGCAGAGAGCTCATCCTGCTAATAGCTCTGGCAGATGCAAAAACCCCAGTGATTTGGGACAAACCTCTCTCCATTCTGTAAGCAGAGTTCTACCATGGCAAAGAGTTCAAAAGTCAAGTAATTAGTTGGCAATATGAGCAAGCAGAGGAAGCAAAATAAGACCATAGAATCCTTTTTGGGGGACAAAAAGGATCAAGGCATGAAGTGTGAAGAAGACAATAAAGTCAGAACTCCTGCATCAAAAGCCTCCAAGAAAAATATGAATTTTTGAACAGGCCATGGAGGAGCTCAAGGAGGATTTTGAAAATCAAGTAAGAGAAGTGGGGGAAAGTTTGGGGAAAAAATAAGAATTATGCAAGAAAATGATGAAAAGCGAGTCAACATCCTGCTAAAGGAGACCCAAAAATAAGCTGAAGGAAATGACACCTTGAAAAATAGACTAACTCAAATGGCAAGAGAGGCCCAAAAAGCCAGTGAAGAGAAAAATGCCTTAAAATGCTGAATTTCCCACATGGAAAAGGAATTCCAAAAACTCACTGAAGAGAATAACTCCTTCAAAATTAGACTGGAGTGATTGGATGCTAATGACTTTGTGAGAAATCAAGATATTATAAAACAGATCTAAACAAATGAAAAAAAAATAGAAGGCAATGTAAAATATCTCATTGGGAAAACCACTGACCTAGAAAATAGATCCAGGAGAGATAATTTGAAAAGTATTGGACTACCCGAAAGCGATGATCAAAAAAAGAGCTAGACACCATCTTTCAAGAAATTATCAAGCAAAGTTGTCCTGACATTTTAGAACCAGAGGGCAAAAAAGAAATTGAAACAATTCACTGATCATCTCTTGAAAAAGATTCCAAAAAGAAAACTCCTAGGAATATTATAGCCAAATTCCAGATTTCCCAGGTCAAGGAGAAAATACTGCAAGCAGTCTGGAAGAAACAATTAGAATATTGTGGAAATGCAATCAGGATAACATAAGACCTAGCAGCTTTTACATTAAGGGATCAAAGGGCTTAAAATATGATTTTCTGGAGGTCAAAGGAGTTAGGTATAAAACCAAGAATCACCTACCCAGCAAAATTGAGTATAATGCTACAGGGGAAAATGTGGTGATTCAGTAGAATAGAAGATTTTCAAGCATTCTTTATGAAAAAAAACAGAGCTGGGGGGGCAGAGTCAAGATGGTAGAGCAGAAACAGGACTTCTGTGGGGCTCCTGCTCCTACCTCCTCCAATTCATGCAAAAAATTACTCTAAACAACCTTTTGAGTTATAGAAACCACAAAATGACACAGAGAAGCTAACCTCCCACTGAAGCCAGCACAGCAGTCCAGCAGGAAGGGGCCAGCAACATTGCTCAGGGAGCTGAGCACAACTCCACATGAGCCCAAGGTTTTAGCCTCAGGGTAGCCACAACCACCCACCAGCTAGAGGGACTTCAGATCACCAGCAGCTGTGGCAGTTTCCAGAATTATCAACCCACAGATTCTAAGGTCAAAGTGAGAGATCACTGCAGTGTGGACTTTGGGACTTGGGAATATGGGAGTGTGGTCTGGCCTTTGCCCCCAGGGTGAGACAAGGCTGAGGCATGGCAGTCATCCAGCCACTGCCACATGGCTGCTTCAGAGCTCCCAGCCTGCAGATTGTAAGGGGACCAAGCATCCAGTCTGAGGGGTAACCACTCTTGCTATAACCTGCTTGGATCTGGATCACTTTCTGGGGTGAAGATCCTGGAGTGTGTGACCAGTGTACCAGAGTGTGTGGAGGCTTCAGAAATGGGCAGCCAACTATTAGCTCCAGCAGCTGAGAAAACCCCAGCGATTGGGACAAAGCTCCCCACTCTGGTAGCAGAGTTCAACTGTGGCTAAAAGCCCAAAAGTCAAGAAATTGAGTGGCAACATGAGTAAGAGAAGGAAGCAAGGCAAGCACAGAGGTCCAACTTTGGATTCCTTTTTTGGGGACAAAAAGGATCAAAGCATGGAAGAGGAGGTAGACAACTAACTCAGAACTCCTGCACCAAAACCTTCCATCAAAAGAATAAGCTGCTTACAGGCCATAGAGGAGCTTAAGAAGGATTTTGAAAACCAAATAAGAGTATTGGAGGAAAAATTGGGAGCAAGAAAAGTATGAAATGAAAGTCAACAACCCGACTGAAGAAAATAATACCTTAAAAAATAGACTAACTCATATGGCAAAAGAGGCTCAAAAAGGCAATGAGGAGAATGCCTTAAAAAGTCAAATTTGCCAGAGTGAAAAAAGAATTTCAAAAGCTCACTGAAGAGAATCATTCCTTCAGAATTAGATTGGAGCAAATGGAAACTAATTACTTTATGAGAAATCAAGATACTATTAAACAGATCCAAACAAATGAAAAAATAGAAGGCAATGTGAAATATTTCATTGGGAAAACCACCGACCTGGAAAATAGATCCAGGAGAGATAATTTAAAAATTATTGCACTACTTGAAAGCCATGATCAGGGAAAGAATATAGGAATTATCCTCCAAGAAATTCTCAAGGAAAATTGCCCTGATGTTTTAGAACCAGAGGGCAAAATAGAGGTTGAAAGAATCCACCGATCACCTCCTGAAAAAGATCCCAAAAAGAAAACTCCTAGGAATGTTATAGCCAGGTAGGGGAAAGACAGGGAGAAAAATTGTAACTCAAAATCTTGTGAAAATGAATGTTGAAAAGTAAAAATAAATTGATTAATTAAAAAAAGAGCTATATGTCAATGTGGCAGGGCTGTCCAGTAGAATATCTCTGTGATATGCACTTATCTCTCTCCTACCATTTTTATTAATGATTTGAATGAAGGCATAGGTGGCAGGATCGTCAAATTTTTAGATGGCACAAATCTATGGGAGCTAACTACACACTGAATGGCAGAGTGAAGATGTACAAGGATCTTAAAAGGCTAGAGTATGTGACTACATAATAGTAAGTTGAATAAGGAGAAATGTAAAACTTGGAACTTGTATAGTGATATGGTAGATAGAGTGTTGGACCTAGAGTCAGGAAGATTCATCTTTCTAACTTCAAGTCTAGCCTCAGAAATTTCCTAGCTGTGTGATCCTGAGCAACTCACTTAACCCTGTTTGCCTTAGTTTTCTCATTAGTAAAATGAGTAGGAGAAAGAAATGGAAAACCACTCCAGTATCTTTGCTAAAAATACTGCCAATGGGGTCACGATTTGGACACGACTGAAACAATTGAACAACAAAAATTGGATTAAAAAATCAACTTCACAAAAAAAGGGGGAAATATGTATAGATAATGATTTTTGAAAAAATATCTGAGGGTTTTAATGTGCTAAAAGCTCAATATGAGTTACCAATGTGATCATTAGCCAAAAAAACTAACTCAAACTTGAGTTCCAGAAATAGATTCAAGGAAATTGAGAGGTAATAATCCGACTCTGTTTTACCCTCATGACATGTCACCTAGAGTACTGTGTTCTGCTCTATGTAGCACAGTTTAAGGACAATGTTAGATGAATCATAGATTAACCAGAGCAGAGAATTGAGTTGAGGATTGCTTACAGGAGCAGGGATGCTTATTTTAGAGAAAAGAAGACATGGGAGGGGTGGAGGGCAGTGCATCACAGCTTTTGTCAAATATCTGAAGGGCTATCATTCATAGAAAGGATTGGCTCAGCGAGTAGAACCAGGAATGAGTTGCAAAAAGAGTTCAAGTTCAGCTTTAGACACATAGTAGATGTATGACCCTAGGCAAGTCACTTAACCCTGTTTGCCTGAGATTCCTATGAGCTGGAGAAGGAAAGGACAAGCCACTCTAGTATCTTTACCAGGAAAACTACAAATGGAGTCATGAATAGTTGGGCACAACTGAAATATGACACAATATTAAATCTCTTTAAAGATTTAAACAACAGTAAAAAAAAATGAGGAGCTAAGAGGACTAGGATCATCTCCACTGTTTTGAAGGATACTCAACACCTCTTAAGATTAGCCTAGAGGAGCAGTGAGGAGTTCTGGAAAGAGCTCTAGACTGAAAGTCAGAATGTCATTGTTCTAATTCTCTCTTCCCTTAACTTGCTTTGTGAATCTGGAAAAGTAACCTGCCCTTTTTTGAGCTTCAATCTCTCAATCTTTAAAAGAAGGTAATTGGAGTAGCTGATGATCTTTAAGGTCCCTTCCATTCCAACATCCCTCAGTTCAGTGAAAATAAATTTTTTTTCTGAGAGATAAATCTATGAACTATATTGAAGTCATATTTGTAAAGAGGAGATATTATTAAATGCTACCAGGGAGTGAGATCATTGTACAAGGTCCAATTGCCTGAAGCAGATTTTATCATTCAGTATGTACCTTTTCCCTAACTCCCATGGGATTTTGCTGCAATTCCAAATTACAGAGAGGGAAAAGATCCCATTTTTTCTCCAGGGCTGTGAGTATCACAGAGCTTTCCTTTAGGGTTATATGATAGAACAGTTGGTATGTAGCCAGAATACACTATTCAACACTCTCAAAAAATTACAGTTTGGGAACGTACCTGTCATCTCTCACCTCTCAGGATTAGAGGTTCATAATCAGCATCTGGGCCTTGAGGATATACCTGCATTGGTCTGTGTCCTCTTGTCATGCATAGCATACTTTGGCATCACCCACAAGTCTAATTAGTGTCAGGGATTGCTACCTCATGCATCACTTTAAAAACACAAGGTAAATGAGGGTAGTGCATTTTAAGAGTGTATTATAATCATCACTCTGCTTCCTGCTTTCCATTTGAATGGCTTGAGTAAGTTAGTGGAATTTGAGGACAGTCCAGAATTCATTTCACAGTTGGAAGAATAACATAATATAGAATGCTCAAAAGGTGTAAGACATAGTGAATATTTTCTTTCATTAATAGCCCCCAATCTCAGAAAATGGGAACATGTGGCCAGAGATCACTTCATAGAGTCTTTTCTGAAATCCTGTGGCTCATAATGGTTTCCACAAATAGAGTTCCAGTTCTTCCATTGTTTAGTTTCTCTCTGGCAATAAATCTGGTACAAGGAGGAACAGTAGTTTTCTTCAACTTGCCTTTACCCACATCCCATAGATTATTGGGCTGGAAAAAATATCTATCAATTTAAGTAATCATTTTTAAAGACAAGAACAATGTCTTAGATTTGTTTAAAACTCATCTCCAGTGCCACCTCCTACAAGCAATCCGTCTTGATACCTCATACTGATTGGCATATATTTTATATAAAATTTATTTATATTTATATTTTATGTTCAATTTGTAAAATACATCTTTTTTCATTCATTTTCACCTTTGTTTTTGTATCCTCATAACCTAGCACAATGCCTGGCACAAAGTAGGTATGTATGAAATGTTTGTTGGACTGAATTAAATTAAATCATAATTTGGGGCATTGAAATAATCCTTGAAGATTTATGAACTACTTTGCATACATAATCACACTTGATCCTCATAACAGCATTGTGAAGAAACTACAATAGGTATTATTGTTTCCATTATATATATATATATATGTACATATATATATAAACTGATTTATATAGAAACTTGATTTTTCTCATTTTTCTCACATAACTATCTGAAGTAAAATTTAAAGGCATATATCTTGTGACTATAAGTTATATACAAATCATCATAAATATATGCATGTGAAATGCTGGGTGACTTCTTAAAACATGTAAGAGTACATTTTAGTCATATTTAAATCACTTACACATAGGTATTACAAAAGTCTTAGTGTATTTTTAATCTGGTCTTAAAACTGCAGTAAGACTTTTGGAACTCCCTGTGTATATCACATATATGAACACATATATATGTACATAAAATTATGCCAATATATACATATATAAAAATATATATAAATATACACACATATTATATGTATGTATCAAATCTTGGGAAATATAGGTCATTCTTACAGTTCCAAAGAACAGGAAAAATAGAGCAATATTTCTGGTTTTTAGAATGAATGCTAACTGTAACCAACCTACTTAGCAAAAGTTAAATATATCACATATGAAAAAGATGTCCACTCAAACATTTTCCAAGAAAAGAACTAAATAGATCTCAAATAAAAACACTGTGAAAGCCAAACAAATATTAGACTCCAAGAGTGAAAAATGAATCCCATCACAAGTTCTGCAAATTATGTTGACCTAGAAGACATCCAGAAATGCAAGTTCATAAAACCAGTTCAATTAATTAATAAAAGGGATTTTTTTTTGCCTTTTTTGGAGGGCAATTGGGGTTAAGTAACTTGCCCAAGATTATATGGCTAGTTCTGTGTGTGTGTGTTGGGGGGGGGGGTTAAGTGTCTGAAGCCAGAACCAAACTTGGGTCCTCCTGACTCTGGGGCCGGCACTTTACTCACTGTGCCACCTAGCCACCCCAATAAAAAGGAATCTTGATTTAGAATATCCTCATGGGAATACAGAATCTGCTGACTCCAAATTCATGTCTCTCCTCAAATGTTCTTATTAGGGTCTTAATATCCTGGCCACATTTCCTGATATTTGAAACCTTCTCATTTAGTATCATTGAAAACTCATTAGTATACTTCTACATCCTCATCATCTCACCAATATAATGATGTTCAATGAAATCAGACCCCCCAGCCCTGCCATAAATACTTTCTCCAAACTCAATATTAGGCCATTTGTAAGCAATCTTTGTGGTCCTTCAACCCATTTTTATGGTGGCAGTATTGGGGGAATGGATTGCTATCTTATGCAACATTTGAATTCTTTGAAATCTGGGAAGCCATCATGTAGAAGAGCAGCCTATGTATCTAGTTCTAAGGTAGAATGTTATATACTGTTAAATTTTGTGGTCTTATTGATCTCTCTTGTCATTGCTCAAGATAGTGCAGTGAGGTGAGAATGGTCTTTTTATACAGTACTTTGAACTGGATTTTGCGGCATTCAAATTTTACAGCAGAGAATCCTGGGAGAAGAGATTCTGGGAAGATGGAGAAGATAAATATAAAATTATAATAATAGTAAAAATAAAAAGTATCCCAAATAAGTTGAGGCATACTTGCCTACAATCACACATAGCATCAGTGGAAGACTAAGATTGTTGTTAGCAATTGAGTAGTTTGTAAGAAAGATTGGAATAGACCTGAGTATGATATGACTTTACAAATTAACCCATCAAGGAACAGTTAAAAAGAGTCATTATCTTATACACATGAGTTATCAGAGGAAGAACCAACACAGAGGAATCAGAGTTGGTAGTTCTGCTAATCTACTTTCATCAGGAATGGGTTTGACAGGGAACAAAACATGCATACTCACATACACACATATGTGTGTGTATAAAAGTATACATATAGGAGTATAAAAGTCTCCTGAATTCAGAAGAAATAAAATCACAAGGGGATAGGGAGGTAGGAGAGGATAAAGGAGGTATCTCTAGTGGAGAGGTTAAGGGAATGAGTTAAAAGGGGGTATGAAGGGTGCTTAGATTTATGGGAATGGGAGGATAGGGGAGGGATCCTTGGTGAAGGGAGAAGTAGGTTAAGTAATAAGGGTGCAAGACAGTGTGTAAAAATAAACTAGAGGAATCAGGAGGGATAGGAAATAAGTGATGCGCACAAACATAAAAACAAAGATCCGGTGTAGAATTTGTTAGGGAAAGTATATGTCTATATATGTACATATGTATGTATGTATATATGTATATGTATATATCTCTATATAAATTTATCCACATTTCATTGTAGCCTTCAGGGGCAGGGCAGGGAGGAAGGGGAAAAGGAATAAAGTGAAAAGTGCACAGCAGAGAAAAAAAGAAAACTTACAAGGAAGCAAAGCTCTCAATGCAATGTGTACAGCATACAGGCTTTCTTGAAATGAAAATTTATTGCTGTATATTTTGAGTCCTCTCTTATGCTCTGCTATGCACATGACATGCTTTTCTTTCCTTTTCTTACTATGTATTCAAATTTCCGTATTTAAGTTTATGATATGTTTCTTTTTCTTTTTTCTATTCCATATTTGAGTTCTGGTGTTTTGAGTCTAAATTTTAAAAAGAGAATCCTGGATAAAGGTTTGTATCTGAGGTAATTCAAGCTAAGACATTACTATACTCAGTTTGAATCATTCACACTACCCAGTGAAATAGTGGTTTCTTCTCAGGCCTGAATTCCCCAAATATCTCTAAATACTAATTATCTATGTGCCACCCCGTCTAGGATTATCTCAAGTCACAAGTTGAGGCCCCAGGGATATCATGACCCCTGGGTTCAAATACATATTCTGTGGGTCTGCACTCTTTAAGGCCCTATGATCAAGAGCCCTCATGAGCATTCGTACCATAATAATCATCCAGCAGATACAATTAGTTCAAAGCAAAGGCATTTTGGAATATAAAATTATAATAATAGTAAAAATAAAAAGTATCCCAAATAAGTTGAGGCATACTTGCCTACAATGACACATAGCATCAGTGGAAGACTAAACACATACTTAGATTACACTATTAGGGAACCATATACTTAGGGATCATATGTGACCAAGGTAACATACCTCTCACACTGTAGCACCCCAATATCATTTTTCTTCCTTTGGTATCTTCATATAGTTCAACTGGTCCAGAATTTCTGCTGGAAATATCAATCAGCTGGGCTCTCTGAGTCCATCCGTCTCCACATCTCAAGGCCTAGTGGTCAGAGCTGATTCTCTTCTTGACTAACAGTGGTCAGACTCTCAGAACTTTCTTCTGCCTCAAAAATCCAACTGATTCCTTGGGCCTGTGTACAGGAATAATGTCTCTAATTGGAAGAATAAATGCACTGCTGGACTCCATGCTCACTGGGGAGAGAATAAGAGAGAAATCCTCTCCAATTTTAGAAGCAATAATAATTCCTTCTCAGGAGCTAGGTCAGGGGTGGGGAACATGTGGCCTCAAGGCCACATGTGGTCTTCTAGGTTCTTATGTGTAGCCTCTTGATGGAGTTTACAAAACAAATCCTTTTATTAAGGAATTTGTTCTGTGAATTTTGGATTCAGTCAAAGGGGCTGCACTTGAGGACCTACAGGTCCACATGTGGCCTCAAGGCCATAGGTTCCTCACCCCTGAGCTAGGTTCTTCTCCTATATCCTGATCTCTTGTCTCCTTAAAAGGATCACTGACTTATGCATTGATTGCCTGCTAAGAAGAATGTCTTGAATGTAAAGGGCCAACAGAGTTGTGGCTGATACTTAACCAGCATAGCAAACTGTCCTCTATTCAATCAAAGCCTTTACACCTCCTAAAGGAAGGAAAGAGTACAAACCAAAATTTATATTTCCATTAATGCCTTAGTATCTCCTTATTTCTCTTATCTTTCCATTATCTTCTGCAATTTTATCAACTCTGTTGAAATGAAATCAACTAATCAGAGGTTTGCTAATCTGCTCCCCTCCCACACTCCCCTCCCAATGCCCCAACTACATCTCTATAATAAACATCTGAATATCTTTTTTTCTTCAGGTAAAGTGTGGGAGGAAATCACCAGCTCTAGAATCTTGGTGACATGAATTCAAGTTCCAGTTTTCCTATTTACTATCTCTTTAATAATAGTCAAGTCATTTAACCTCTGGATCATTCTTTTGCATGATTTTCTGAATCTTGATGTTGAGAGGCTGGCAGACAGAGTAAGAGAGACAGACAGACAGAGAGACAGAGAATACAGAGAAAGAGACAGAGAGAGAGATGGTATGTAGAATTTTGAATAAGAAGAAATATTAGGGATTATTTAGTCCAATTCATTCATTTTACAAATGAGGAAGCAAGCCCAGAGAGGTTAACTAAATAGCAAGGATTCAAATCCAGGGACTCCAACTCCAATTCTAGTACAATCCTTACTACCTAGTTCATGTTCTTATCTCTCACCCAGTTGATTATGATAGCCTTCTAATTGAACTCTGTCTCAAGCTCTCCTGTATACAATCCATCCTTAATACTACTATCACATCAAAATTTAATGGTCTGACCATTTCACTCCCTTACTCAGTAGACTCTTGCGGCTTTTTATTACTTCTAAATAAGGATTTCTATTATTGTAAATCAAAACCTTCTATGATCAGGTACCAGCCTAATTTTCAAATTAGAACTTGCTTTCACAGAGGTGGCTAGGTGGCACAGTGAATAGAGCACTGGCCCTAGAGTCAGGAGGACCTGAGTTCAAATTCGGCCTCAGACACTTAACACAAAAACTAGCCATGTGACCCTGGGCAAGTCACTTAATGACAATTGCCTTCCCCCCCCAAAAAAAAGGGGGAAAAAAGAACTTGCTTTCACATATATGTTATGGTCCAAACAAGAACATTCTTACTCTTTCTCAAATATAATATCCCATCTGCCACCTTTATGCCTTTGTTCCATTGCTCAAAAGGACTCCTTCCTTATCTCTACTGCTTAGAACCCCTACATCTTTCAAAGATCAGCTCTTGTGACATCTTCTACATGAGGTCTTCTCTTTTGTAATCTCTTTACATTCTATGGGGGAAAAGGAGACAGAGATGCACAGCACATTTCATTGATGAAGGTCTCATTTTCAAGCTATATAAGGAATGAACTCAAATTTATAAGAGCTATTACCCAACTGATAAAAGTAAAGGGTTATGAACAGGCAGAAAAGTGTTTAATATGTGGGATGGAATGGAATATACATTTATGAAGTGTCTATTCTGTGCTACACATTATGCTAATCATTGAGCATAGGAATACAAAACAAGATAACCCCTACGCTCGAGGAACCTCCATTCTAATGGATGAGACAATAAGTAAAGTGAGGGGCCATCGGGGGGGGGGGAGTTGGAGTATTGACTGGTGAGGAGAAAGAAAAGCTCAAAGAGTGAGTCAAACCAGGATTGAAGTCAGCATGTCTGTGGTCCCTTATGTAATGATGGTCTGAGCTAGAAAATCAACTCTCTAGGCTATATTAAGCTCTATATGCCTTCTAATGTATGTAAATTAGACCTTTTTCACTCCATACCTATTATGCATCATGTTATTATAAATCCCCTTCTCAAGATTATTGTCCCAATATTTTGACTTAGATGATTTCTAAGTTTCTTTCAGTTCTTGTATTCTATGCCTTGCATTCAGATAACTGAATTTTAAAAATAATGTTAAATAGTGAGGTCCTGGATGGTTGGAACTTTGTCTGATCACTCTTTGTATCCCTTGCAGCACAGAGCATAATGATTTATATGTAGTAATCGTTCAATTAATATTAGTCAAATAAATTGAGTTCAATAAATCTTTATAAATACATAATGGAATCTCATGTTGCCTAGCACATGAGAAGCCATAAATATTTTCAGGTTTTGATTTTGCAATTCCAGTTGCTGCATACTCAGAATCCTCTTTCTTTTATAGTGTTATCCTTTGTCCATCAAGACTGAAGCATGCACTTTGAAATGCTATTTTCTAGTAGTGCTTGACAGATTTTACTATTCATTCACTTTTCCTGATAAAAATAATAGTTAGCATTTATATAGCTTTTTAAGGTTTGCATAGTGCTTTACAAACATTATCACATCCTCACAACAATGCTGGGAGGTAAATGCTATTATTATCTCTGTTTTTTAGCTGGGGAAATTGAAGCAGACAGAAGCTAAGTGACATACCCAGGACACTTAGCTAGTCTAGTAAATTATTTGAGACTGAAATTGAACTCAAGCCTTCTTGAATTCAGTACCAGCCTTCTAGACAGTGCATATCCTCTAGCTTTGTCAATGAGAGGCATCTGAGAGTAGCTTTCCCAGATTTAAGCATATAGTTTCAGATCACCAAAAGGAGGAAAATAAAGTAATGTAGAATGGAAACATCAAGATAAAGACCTTGACTCTATGATGTAAGCAACTAACATAAGTGTAAGAACAAGTCTTAGAGCAGCAAGAGACTTAGCTTTAGAACTATAAAGGACCTTAGAAATCATATAGTCTATCTCCCTCATTTTATAGATAAGGAAACTGAGTTCAAGAGAGGTTAAGTGACTTGCCCAAGGTCATACAAGTAGCAGGTGGCAAAAATTTTAATTGTAGCCTCCAGACACAAAGCTCATTGTTCTTTCTTCTACATCACAGTATATCTCACATGAGAAGTTCAACTATGTATTAAAAGGGAATTTTGTAGACATGTGTTGTGGTACAGGCCAGTAATCTCTGTTACTAGAGATACTGAGACTGATAGATCACCGTAGTGCCAATGCAATATTTACAGCATTGACCATGACTATAAATATTCCTGCATTGTGGTACTCAATCACAAAATATGGCAGCCTCTCCATACAGAAGATAGAAAAAAACATTTATTCAGATACCAGAAAACCAACATGACTTTCCTAAAATATGTCTGACCATGTTATACAACTATTCAACAGAATCTTGTAGCTTCCTATTTCCTATAGAATCAAACACAAAATCCTCTCTCTGGCTTTTCAATCTCTTGCTCTTCTCTCTCACTTCTATCTCTTGGTTTCTCTGGACTTCTTCAAGATTCAGATCAAGTCCAGGCAGGAGAACTAGGAGAGAACTGTATCATGAAAGCCTAAAGAAAAGAAAATATCTGGGATAAGGTGACCAACAGTGTCAGTTACTATATAGAAAGGTTAGCAGCAAAAAAAGAGATTTGTAGTGGATCTACCCAACAAGATTTTATCATTTTCTCCAGCTGTGTTCAATACTGTATGCATAGGCATGAAGCAGATGGTGGGAATAATCCAGGGTTGGGATTTGACAAGGTATTGTTAGCCATAGTATTCAAGAGCCAACAATTCAAGGAGAAAAGATAGTTTGTATTAGAGTTGGTTCATCAAGGGGTCAAGATAGGGGGGAAAGGGACTATATATAATACAGGGGTGATGGCTTGAGAAAGAACTGAAGGGTGAAGGAGTAAGAGTAGATGATGAAAGTGAAGAACAGGTTTAGGGTCTGTAAGGTATGGGGAAAGATTGAATTATGAGAATTTTGGTAAGGTAAAGGAATTGTAGAGTTCATGAACATGAAAATGATATACTTCTAGATGATGGCAAAATCAAGGGTATGAACCTCTCTGTGGGAATCACAAAAACTGAATACACTGAAGAACAAAGAAATTAGGATTCTTGAGAGAACATTAATAAGTATTTTGAAATGCCTACTAGGAAAGCAGAAGGTGGAATAAAATGGAAGACTGTAAATCAGGCACTGAAATAATTAAGGAAAAAAAGACCAGTATACCAGGGATTGACAGATAATGACCACCAGGAGCTTGAGTGGGAGATAAATTTGTCTCATATGAACCTCAAAGGAGAGGTTACTGAGCAAAGGTGGTAGAGGCAAATCCTAGATGGAGTCAGAAATTTGAGATTTAACCCTAAGTGTTCTTAGACAAGCACATTTATATACTGACATGTGCATGGACCTGGTGAACTAGATACCTTCTGGGGAAAGGGAAGAAAATCTTTCAGAGTCCAAAACAACACATTTAGAAGAGAAAGATAAAGGAAATAAGATTTTCCTTGTTTGAAAGTCAACTGAAGGGAAAATTCTTCTTTCTCAGTGGCTAGTGATCTTAGACACAGAACTCACATTTCCCCATTGGTTGGGGGAGGCAGATGAGAATCAATCAGAGCTGGTCAAATGTATCCATTTCTAAGTATTATGAATTTATTTTTAATATTCTTTTTTAAAGTTTTGAGTTCAGGATTCTTTTTTCCCACCCCCTCCTTCATCTATTGTGATATCAAGAAATGTGATATCAATTATGTATGTAAAATTATGCAAAATGTTTCCATATTAGTTATGTTGCCAAAAAATAAAGTAGAAAATATGTTTCAACCTGCATTTAGACTCCAGTTCTTTCTCTGGAAGTGGATAATATTTTTCATTTAAGCACTTTTGAATTGTCTGAAATCATTGTATTTCTGAGAATGGTGAAATCATTCACAATTGATTATTGTACAATATTGCTGTTAGTGTACAATGTTTTTCTGGTTCTGCTCATTTCACTCAGCATTAGCTCATGTAAGTCTTCCCAGGTTTTTCTTAAATCTGCCTGTTCATCGTTTCTCATAGCACAATAGAATTCCATTACATATATGTGCCACAATTTGTTCAATAATTCCCCAATTGATGGATATTCCCTTAATTTCCAATTCTTTGCCACCACAAAAGAAAATGTGAAATATATATATATATATATATATATATATATATATATATTTTTTTTTTTTTTTTTTGCTTTTTGGAGGGCAATTGGGTTTAAGTAACTTGCCCAAGGTCACGTGGCTAGGTTTTTGTTTGTCTGTTTGTGTGTGTGTGCTAAGTGTCTGAGGCTGGATCCAAACTCAGGTCCTCCTGACTCCAGGGCCAGCACTCTACTCACTGCACCATCTAGCCTCCCCTGTTATAAACATTTTTGTACATATAGGTCCTTTTCCTTTTTATTTTTCATTGCTTTGTGATACAGACCCTAACAGTGGTTTTGCTTTGGGTATAGTTCCAAAGGGTTCTCCCTAATGGTTGGATAAGTTCAAAAGCTCCACCTGGCCTCAGACACAACACAAAAAAACTAGCCATGTGACCTTGGGCAAGTCACTTAACCCCAATTGCCCTACCTTCCCCCCTCCAAAAAACAAAAAAAAAAACTCCACCAATGATGCATTTGTGTACCAATTTTTCCACATCCCCTCAAACATTTCTCATTTTCCTTTTCTATCATAGGTGATAGGTGTGTGGTGATACCTCAGATTTGTTTTAATTTGCATTTTTCTAATCAATTTGTTATTTAAAGCATTTTTCATATGACTATAGAATCTATAGTGTAAGTAGCTTTGATTTCCTGTTCTGAAAACTAACTGTTCTTGTCCTTTGACCATTCATCAATTAGATAATGACTCATAAATTCTATATAAATAGAATAACTTAAAAACTCTATATAAATCTATATAAACATTCTTGTATATTTAACTCAGTTCTCTATTTATTTGAGAAATGATGGTTTTATCATAGAAAAATTGCTATAAAATTTCCCCAATTTCCTTCTAATTTTGACTGCATTGGTTTCATTTGTAAAAAAAAAAAAACCTTTTAAATTTAATATAATAAAAAAATATCCATTTTACATTTTGTGATGCTTTCTAATTCTTGTTTGGTCACAAATTCTTCCCTCATATACAAATCTGACAAGCAAAATTTTCTACATTCTCTTAATTTGCTTATGATATCACTGTTTATGTCTAAATCATGCATCTATGGTTGAATATATGTTAAGCAAAGACCTTGCTGACTAGGACATATTCTCAGCTCTAGGGGAAGGAACCTGGATTAAAATTAAGTGGGATACATATTACTACCTTAAATTTGTATATGAATGTAAGCTTGTAATACTGATGCTGTTTTCTAGAATTCATATCAATTATTGTTTTTTAGACAAATATATTTTAAACTAAGAAATTTGGGGGTGGCTAGGTGGCACAGTGAGTAGAGCACTGGCCCTGGAGTCAGGAGAACCTGAGTTCAAATCCGGCCTCAGACACTTAACATTTACAAGCCATGTGACCTTGTGCAAGTCATTTAACCCCAATTGCCCTGCCTTCACTCCCTCCAAAAAGCAAAAAAAAAAAAAAAAAGAAAGAAAGTAATTTCACTTATCAAAATAGAAAGTATTGCTATTTACTCTATTGTTCAACTAAATGAGTTATTTGTTCACTAAATCCAATGGGAAAATTAACTTTTTCCTGAAAGATTCTAGATTTTTGGATTGCTCCCAAAGGTAGGGATAGTAAATAAAGCAGCCATCATGAATTTTGTATTAAAAACATAATTTATTTTGCATCATCTTGCTAATGATTTTCCATACATAGTCATATTTATCAAAAACTATTTAAGTTGATGATTGTAGTATATGATCATTTAAAAAGTTATTTCTCTCAGAGGTCTTAGATTTATTCTCAGAATCTAATTTTCTGACTTCTAATAGATGGTAAAAAAAAACATGTAAAAACTTGATTTTGCTTTCTTGAAATGAACTAATTTAAGAAAAAAATTTTTAATGCCTTAGCCAAATCACTGGCTCCAACTTTTTTTCATTTTTATGACATTTGATTCTGCTAAATGACAGTCAAATATGTACAACATGTATGAGTGAACACTAAATAAAATTAATGTGTTTATTTTTGTAGCCAACAGTGAAGTTGAAAATGTTAGAAGCCACAAATTTTTAAAGGACAAGACTGAGATGGTAGTTTTTATTTTAATGAATTGAATTATGCTTGATGAAAGCTTAGTTGACACATTTTTCTTTCTTCCCTTAGGTTTCACATAGCACTTTGTACTTCTAATCCACTTATTTTATTCCATTTTCAATTGTAGCTATTTGTGCATGTCATGTATGAGCAAAAAAAAAATTGGGCTGGTCGTGTAATGAGAGATTTGGGATAGATAATGAACAACCAATGAAGAGCTTTTGGAACAACCAATTATTCATATTTCAATGTCTTATTGTTAAGTTCAATGGTCCAGTGATATATTTGTGACATCAATATATCTCTAGCATCTTGGATGGATTTCCTGAAGTGAACTTACAGAATTTACAGACAAGAATTCCACAGCATAGACAGGAATAGGTGGGTTGAAATCTTTATCACTAGAAGAGATGATCACATCAATAAGATCTTTGATTCATTGAAAGTTTATGTTTTGGATGCCCCTATAAGACTAAAATCTATAATGGAAGAAAGCTCATGGGTCTTCTTTTTATTTTTCTTTGTATCTCCTTCACCAGTTCCCACAGTGTTATACAAATATTCAATAATTTCAAAATATTGAACTCATATATATTATTATCACTGTGAAGAAAATAACTTTTGGAACACAATTCATTAATAAGTTGTGACCTGCTTATAATAATGACAGAAAATAATAACAATTAAACTAATATTTATATAGTACTTTGAGGTTTACAAAGTATTTTACAGATATTATTTTATTTCCACAACAGTCCTGGGAGGTTAGTAATTCTGATTCTGTTGAGAAAACTGAGGCAAACAGAGATCTGGTGACTTACCAAAGGTCAGAGATACCTATTAAGGGTCTGAGGCCAGATTTGAATTCAACTCTTCTTGACTCCAAGTCTAATGCTCCATCCTTTGCAACACCTTGCTGTCCCAAGTGAAACCTTAGTAACTGATTTAAGAGACTTGTTTATTAAATGAAAATCTCAAGAATAGTTTGATGGTTTGTATGAGAGTATAAATAGATCTCTGGGACAAAAATGTCTAAACCTACAATTTTTCTATAATTATAGTGATATTTCAAAACTGTTTGCAATGTTGCCATCACATACAGTTTATAAAAAGAAATGCAAATCCCTGTGCAAAAAGAATTGCTGCTCTTGCTCTAATTCCATTAGAATAATTGCATGAGCTGTTTCAATGCTCTGTGCTTCACTATAGTTCATATTTCAATAAGTCTTAATGATTATGTTGAAAATTGAAATACTTTAATCCAAAGGATTTAATTAGAGTGGAAAAAATATATTTATCTTGGGTTTTTTTTTTTTTTTGCTTCTTTTGTACTCCTTCCCCAATGACTTCTCATAATGAAGGAGCCTATTCATGTGATGCTGTAATAGGGCACCTAAAAGCTTTCTCCAAGTGGGCTAAATATCTCTATGCAATGTTTCCTACACATTCCCATTTTACAAGAGAAAGAGAGATAAGTAAACATGGCAACTTAAATTCCCATATTTTCATCTTTCCCAGTCATTTTATTTGAATCAGACATTCTCAAAACTACTTTCCCTTCATCAAAAAGGATAATCACAATCCTAGTAAAGCAATAAACAATTCTAGGATTTCTTGAAAACTGAAGATGTCTTTCTACAAAATTCCTATTGATTTCCTTCCATTTTCCCCTCATATTATTCTCAGCATTTCTTTTTGTTTCTTTGTATCTTGGCAGTAGAAAAATAAATATAGTTTGTAACAACCCTTAGGATTTCTAGCTGAGTCTTACCTTTCCCAGGTCTTCAGTGTGCATGCTGGCCACGTTCTGCGTGTTCACATAAAGGAGAAGTCAAGCCAGTGGAAATGGAAAGAGGCACAGCTTTATTGGCAGGACAGGCATGTTGTTACATCTCTCCCTCCATTCTCCAGCCCCCTCATGCTTCAGCCCTTAAATCCCCAAAGTGCACTTGCCGAGCTCGTGGACAGCTCATGAGGGAAGTTAGGGGGAGCCAATCAGAGAACAGGAAGGCTGTGTCCAGAACAGCTTGCGTACTCCTGCACACTTACCCTTAGTCCCCAAGATAAATCTCAAGGTAACAGGGTACATTGTATGACAGCACACAATCTGGTGCCTCGGGACTTCCTAGAGGTTAGGGTGCCCTGACTACAGATGAGATGAGCACATATTGCTGATTGCTCTTTATGCTGTTACATCGGATCTGAACTCAGAGAGTCTGCCTGAGACCCAAAGAAGGGCCACAGGCCCCAACAATAGTTGTTTTCCTTTTTGAGACATGTCTGTTTTAAGATTTTTTTTTTGAATTCCAATGCCCTAATAAACAAAACTTTCTCATAATATTTCATTACATTCAAATCCCTTTCCAACTATCATCCTCTTTAAGGTCAAATTCCTAGGAAAAACCTTTCTACATTCATTTCTTATACTTTCTCACCTCACACTCCTAAGTCATTCACATTTTGCCTTCCATTCCCAATACAAACTAAAAGTGCTTTCTAAAGTCACTAGTGATTTTACTGCTAAATTCCACATCCTTTGTCAGTATCCATCCTTCTTGAACTCTCTGAAGCATCTGACACCATTGGCACTAAATCCACTCAGTTTCCTTTGGACAATGATCATCTATACTCCAACATGCACATGTGAGCATTATCCAGGGCACTTTGCTGGGATCTCATCTTTTTTTATGTTCTTAGTGATCTCATCATCTCCCATGGATTAAATTAATATCTCTGTGTAGATCATTAAGATTTTTATGAAGAAAGCCTTCATCTCAAATTCCCTATCTGATATTTTTAATTAGATATCTAATAGGTGACTCAAATTCTATCTATCCAAAACAAAATTCCCTCAAACTCATGCCTATCCCTTCTATTCCACACGTTATTCTCTGGGGTTCATTTTCTTTATCTGTAAAATGAGACTGCTGAACTAGATAGCCCTTGAAGTCTCTTCCTTAGAAATTAAAGATATCTATAGTCATATAAAATGCTATACATCACTATTGATTAGAGAAATGTAAGTCAAAACAACTCTGAGTTACTACATCACACCTATCAGATTGGCTAGCATGGCAAAACAGAAAAATGATAAATGTTTAAGAGGATGTGAGAATGTTGGAACATTAATTCACTGTTGGTGGAGCTGTGAGCAGATCCAGCCATTCTGGAGAAGAATTTGGAACTATGTCCAAAGGGCTTTAAAAATGTGCATACCCTTTGACCTAGCAATACTACTTCTGGGGCTATGTCCCAAAGAGATCATAGAAATGGGAAAAGGACCCACATGTATACAAATATTTATAGCAGCTCTTTTTTTTGTGGTGGCCAAGAACTGGAAATTGAGGGGATGTCCATCAGTTGGGGAATGGTTAAACAAGTTGTGGTATATGGATATAACAGAATACTATTGTGCTATAAGAAATGATGAACAGGCACACTTCAGAGAAACCTGGAAAGACATATATGAACTGATGCTGAGTGAGGGGAGCAGAACCAGGAGAACACTGTACACAGTAACAGTCACAGTGTGTGAGGATTGATTTTGATAGACTTTTATATTTTGATAGACTTCTCAGCTATGCATGGACCTAAAACAATTCCAAAGAACACATGATGGAAAATGCCAGTCACATCCAGAGAAAAAACTATGAAGTCAGAATGGAGAACAAAGCAGACTATTTTCTTTTTTGTTTTATTTTTTTTCTTTCTCATGATTTTTCCCATTTGTCATATTTCTTCTATGTGAAAATATGTTTAATAAGAATGTATTCTGGCACCCACATCAGATTTCAAGCTGTTTTGAGGAAGGAAGGGGGGAGAAAGGGGGAGAAAATTAAAAATGTATGGGATTGTTGAAAACTAAAAATAAATAATTTAATAAAAATATTAAAGTCTCTTCCTTTTCTACATTTATGATTCTATGGGATTGCATTTTTTCCCACTTAACTGTCCTGTCCAGGATACTATCCTTCTTCTAGTCACCTACGAGTGATACTTAGGAGTGATACTTACACTTAGGAGCCATACTTGAGTCTTCATTATCACTCACTGCTCCCTATTCAATTAATTGCCAATTCTTGTCAATTTTACCTCTTTGACATATTTTACACTCATCCCCTTCCTGCTTTTTTAAAAATTTATTTATTTACTTTTAGCTTACAACCTTCAGTTCCACAGTCCCTTGAGTTTCAAATTTTCTCCCCCTCTCTCTCCTCCCCCCCCCCCCCCCCACGTCAGCATGCAATAACATAGAGGATCGACAAATACCTTCAACTAAACATGTCAGTTTGTAAAGAAGGATTATAAACAATGGCATGAACAATGAGAAAGAGGAAACAAAACTAAACCAAAGAGAGAGAAAGAGAGAGAGAGAGAGAGAGAGAGAGAGAGAGAGAGAGAGAGAGAGAGAGAGAGAGAGAGAGAGAGAGAACAAGTAGTTGGTTTCAGTCTGCATCAGACTCTGCAGCTCTTTCTCTGGATGTGGATATCTCTTTCCATGATGAGTCTTTTGGAGTTGTCTTATAGCCTTGCATTGATGAGAAGAGCACAGTCTATAAAAGTTAGTCATCACACATATGATGTGTCTGTAATTGTGTACAAATTTCTCCTGGTTCTGCTCTTCTCACTCAACATCAGTTTATATAAGTCTCTAAAGGTTATTATGAAGTCCATCTGTTGCTCATTTCTTATAGCACAAGAGTATACCATTATATTCATATACCACAACTTGTTTATCCATTCCCCAATTGATGGGCATCTGCTTGATTTCCAATTCTTTGCCACCACAAAAAGAGCTGCTATAAATATTTTTGTACATTTGGGTCCTTTTCCCACTTCTATGATCACTTTGGGATACAACCCTAGAAGTGGTATTGCTGGGTCAAAGGCTATGCACAATTTTGTAGCCCTAGGGACATAGTTCCAGATTGCTCTCTATAATGGTTTAATCAGTTCACAACTCCACCAACAATACATTAGTGTTCCAATTTTTCCACATCCTCTCCAGTATTAATCATTTTTCTGTTTTGTCATCTTAGCCAATCTGACCGGTGAGATGTGTGTGATGTCTCACAGTTGTTTTGATTTGCATTTATTTAATCAATAGTGATTTAGAGCATTTTTTCATATGCTTACAGATATCTTTAATTTCTTCCTCTGAGAACTGTCTGTTCATATCCTTTGACCTTTTATCAATTGGGGAATGACTTGTATTCTTATAAATTTGACTCAATTCTCTGTATATTTTAGAAACGAGGCCTTTATCAGAGATACTGGTTGTAAAAATTCTTACCCAATTTTCCATTTCCCTCTTAATCTTAGTTACATTGGCTTTATTTGTGCAAAAACTTTTCAATCTAATGTAATAAAAATTATCCATTTGTATTTCATAACACTCTCTAAATCTTGTTTGGTCATAAAATCTTCCCTTCTCCATAAATCTGACAGGTAAACTATTACTTGCTCTCCCAGATTGCTTACAGTACATTACATTACAGCTTACTAGTATTGTATTACTAGATCATGCACCCTTTTCCACTTGATTTTGGTATATGGTATAAGATATTGGTCTATACCCAGTTTCTGCCATACTATATTCCAGTTTTCCCAGCAGTTTTTGTCAAATAGTGAGTTCTTATCCCAAAAACTGGGGTCTTTGGGTTTATCAAACAGTAGATTACTATAGTCATTGACTACTGTGCCTCATGTACATAATCTATTCCACTACTCTGTGATCCACTACTCTATTCCTCAGCCAATGCCAAGTAGTTTTGATGACTGCTGCTTTATAATACACATTAAAATCTGGTATGGCTAGGTCACTTTCCCTAGCATTTCTTTTCATTAATTCCTTTGATATTCTGGACCTTTTGTTTTTTCCAAATGAATTTTGTTACCATTTTTTCTAGTGCTATAAAGTAACTTTTTGGTAGATGGATTGGTATGGCACTAAATATGTCATTTAATTTAGGTAAAATTGTCATTTTTATTATATAAGCTCGACCCAGCCATGAGCAGCTGATGTTTTTTCCAATTAGTTAGATCTGACTTTATTTGTATGAAAAGTGTTTTGGTCCTGGGTTAATTTTGGCAGGTAGATTCCCAAATATTTTATAACACCTACAGTAACTTTAAATGGAATTTCTCTATCTCTTGCTGTTGGATTTTGTTAGAATTACATAGGAATGCTAAGGATTTATTTGGGTTTATTTTATATCATGCAACTTTGTCCAATTTATTGTCTCAAGTAGTAAAAAACTACCTTTTACTTGATTCTCTAGAATTCTCTAAGTATATCATCATATCATCTGCAAAGAGTGATAGTTTAGCCTCTCCTTTGCCTAATTTGATTCCTTCAGTTTCTGTTTTTTTCTCTTATTGCTACTGCTAACATTTCTACTACTAAATTGAATAACAGGGGTGATAATGGACATCCTTGTTTCATCCCTGATCTTATCGGAAATGCTTCTAGCTTATCCCTATTACATATAATACTTGCTGGTTGTTTTAGATAGATACTACCTATCATTTTAAGGAAGACTCCATTTTCCTATACTTTCAAGTGTTTTTAATAGAAATGGGTGTGGTATATTGTCAAAAGTTTTTTTTCCCCATATCTACCAAGATAATCATATGGTTTCTGCTAGTTTTGTTGTTGATGTGATCAATTATACTGATAGTTTCCCAATATTGAACAATCCTTGCATTCCTGGAATAAATCCTACCTGATCAGAGTATATTATTGTCATGATAAGTTGCTGTACTCTTTTTGCTAATATTTTATTTAAATTTTTGCATCTATATTCATGAGGAAAATTGGTCTATAATTTTCTTTCACCATTTTGTCTCTTCCTGATTTAGGTATCAGTACCATATTTGTGTCATAAAAAGAATTTGGTAGGACTCCTTCTCCAATTTTCCCAAATAGTTGGTCAAGGATTGGAATCAATCATTCTTTAAATGTTTGAAAGAATTCACTAGCAAATCTATATGGCCCTGGAAATTGTTTTTTTCCCTAGGGAGTTCATTGATGACTTGTTCAATTTCTTTTTCCTCTTCAGTTAAACTAGGCAACTTATATTTTTGAAAATATTCATCCACTTCACTAAGATTGTCAAATTTATGTGCATTCAATTGAGCAAAAATAATTCCTAATTTTTGTTTTGATTTCCTCTTCATTTGAGGTAGATTCACCTTTTTCATTTTTGATACTTGTAACTTGGTTTTCTTCTTTTTTTATCATATTGACTAAAGGTCTATCAATTTTATTGTTTTTTTTTTCATAAAACCTTCTCTTAGTTTTATTTTTTAATTCAATAGTTTTCTTAATTTCAATTTCATTAATCTCTCCTTTGGTTTTCAGTATTTCTAATTTAGTATTTAATTGGGGATTTTCAATTTGTTCTTTTTCTAGCTTTTTCAGTTGCATGCCCAATTTATTGACCTCCATTTTCTCATTCATGTATACATTCAAGGATATAAAACTTCCCCCTAAGAACTGTTTTTGCTACATCTCACAAAGTTTTGGTATGCTGTCTCATTATTCATCACCTTCCTTCTGTTTACTCTAATTCAGAATCTTATCCTCTCTCACAATAATCTTCTAGTAATTTTCACTGCATCTGACATCTCCTTTTTCCAGCTTGTCTTCCACACATCAGCCAAGTTGATATTCCTAAAATACAGGTCTGACCATAGCTCTCTCCTGATGAAGAAATTTGTTCCCTCTTAACTCTATGATAAAATACAAATTTCTTGGTTTGGAATTTAAAGTTCTTCACAAACTACCTCCACTCTAGCTTACCAGGCTAATTACATATTACTATCCTTTATGCACTCTATGTTCTAGCAAAGCTGGCCTCCTTTCTTATTTCAAAAATACAACATTCTCTTTCTTAAATGTTTTCCTTCCTTACATCTGCCTCCTGCAGACCCTAGCTCCTTTTAAGGATCCGTTCAAGTGTTACTACCCTTTAAAGTTTTTTGTGTTTCTTCTAAATTACTTTCTATTTTTAAAATATATTCTGAATTTATTCCTTTTGAACATATTATATCCTCCCAAGTGGAATGTACATAAATACCTGGAGGAAAAGTATTCCCTCATGTTTATCTTTGCATCCTGCATGCCAATTGAAGTGCCTCATAGTTAATAAAAAAATTAGTTAGTTAATTAATTAATTCATCACAATATAATTTTATGAGTTATGTATACATGTTACTTGCTCATACCCCTAATTCCTATCTGATATTTCACTTGCCTTTCTCTGGGGTTCAGGCTCTTCATTTGTAAAATAAGTATGTTGAACTGGATGACCTTAAAGTTTCTCCTTATTCTATATCTATGATTCTCTGAGATATGAACTGGTTTAACTCTCTCATCTTACATATGAAGTAAGTAAGTGTAATAGAGATATCAGGGTAGAGTGAATAAGCCCTGTATGCTATTCTAAAATCCTATTATTCTATTTTTTAATATTTTATTTGTTCTCAATTATATGTAAAAACAATTTGAACATTCTTTTTTGAAATTTTGAATTCCAAATTCTGTCCCTTTCCTTCCCTTCACTGACCCTTCCTTTTTTTTTTTTTTTTGCTTTTTGGAGGGGGGAAGGTGGGGCAATTGGGGTTAAGTGACCTGCTCAAGGTCACATGGCTAGTTTATGTATTAAGTGTCTGAGGCTGGATTTGAACTCAGGTATTCCTGACTCCAGGGCCAGTGCTCTATTCACTGTGCCACCTAGCTGCCCTACTTCCCACTTCCCCTTCCTTGAGATTGCAAGCAATTTGATATAGGTTATACATGTGCAATTATGAAAAAATATATTTTTAAATTAGTCATGTTGTAAAAGAAAATAGATAAAAACCCACAAAAGATCAAGGAAATGAAAATAGTATGTTTCTGTCTGTATTCAAAAAATATCACTTCTTTCTTTGGAGACTTATAGCATACTTCCTCATAAATCCTTTGGGATTGTCTTGGATCACTGTATTGCTGAGAATAGCTAAGTCATCCACAATTCTTTATGAAAACAATTGCTGTTACTATCTGCAAAATTCTCCTGGTTCTGCTTGCTTCACTTTGTATCAGTTCATGTAAGAATCTCCAGGTTTTTTCCAAATTCATCCTGTCATTTTTTATAGCTAAATACTATTCCATCATAACCATGTACCACAGTTTGTCCAGTTATTCCCCAATTGACAGGCATCACCTTGATTTCCAAATCTTAGCCACCACAAAAAGAGCTGCTATAAATATTTTTTTTTTATAAACAGATCCTTTCTCCTATCTCTTCTATCTCTTTAGGATACAGACCTAGCAGTGGTATTGCTGCACCAACAGGTATGCAGTTCTGTAGTCCTTTGGGCATAGTTCCAAATTGCTCTCCAGAATGGTTGGATCATTTCACAACCCCACTAAAAGGGCATTAGTGTCCCAGTTTTCCCCTATCCCCTCCAACATATGTCATATTCTTTTTAGGTCATATTAGCCAGTCTGACAGGTGTGAGGTGGTATCACAGAGTTCTTTTAATTTGCATTTCTCTAAACAATAGTGATTTGGAATATAAAATCTTGTTACTCTACACGGTAAGCTCCTTGAAGGCAGAGACTGATATATATGTATATGTGTGTGTATATAAACATACACACATAGATAGATGATAGATAGATAGATAGATAGATAGATAGATAGATAGATAGATAGATAGATAGATAGATAGATCATATTTAGGTCTCTGGTGTCTAGCAAAGCATCTTTATATACTTTGCTACTCTGACTTAGGCACTTAATGAATACTTGTTTAATTGCTTGCATTGAACATCTAAATATAATATGTCTCTTTGGGTATTACAGTCTTCAAAAACTTCCGTGTTTCTAGAGCCAGTATCTTGACAAGAGTCTTGTAAAAATTGAAAGCATTGAATACATAATTGATTTTCCACTGCTGGCAAAGACTTGATATGAGAGGGGAAATTAGTCAACATTTGCTTATGTTTCAACTTAACTTTGACCTTCAGCCTTTTTATCACAGAGACATTCAAGCTGAAATGCATAAGGTCTTTTTTTTCCTCTGACGAATTTGATCCAAACAGGTTTTGAAGCCTTTTAAGAAAGGTAGAGTCAAGACAAACCAATTGCTTGATCTCTGCCTAAGGCCTTGCTGAACAGAGATAACCAGAGGATGGTCATTAATCATCAACAAATTACAAAGAAACACCATGCCAAGTAAAAGGTAAAATCAATTACAGTGACAATTAAAGTAGTCAGACAGCCAACTCAAAGCCCTGTGGTTAAGAAATGGCCTTATCCAAGTTTGCAGTGAATTCCAGTCATAGAGTTTCCCATACTGCTGAACCACAAAACTAGATTTAGTGAAAGATCATGGGGTAATAATTTATATGTTAAGTTGGAAACAAAGCCCCAACTAGCAATAAAGGTGACAGTGATGTGACCCTCTGTTTTAGCAATCAATTATTTATAGTAGGGAAAGTAATGGTAAGCATCTATTGATTACAACTCTTTTGCTGCAATCACATCTCTATGGAGGAAAAAAAAACATGCTAAATCTATAGTACTTTACTTGATGCTTTCATTCTTCACCAGAATTATTTTGTCCATCATCACAATTTTTTGAAGTGTGGGGACACCCAGATGAATTAACTTAGGGGAATAAATTCAGGCATATGCAGAGATTTTCAAATTTGCCCCTGATGATTCATTTATTATTTATTTCCTATTTGCTTTCAAGGCTCAGCTCAGGGGCTTATTTCCTCTGTGAACCCTTTTCTCATTTCCCTATCACTGAAATTTATTCTCTCTCTCTCTCTCTCTCTCTCTCTCTCTCTCTCTCTCTCTCTCTCCACCACAAATATAAATGCAGAGTAGACTATAGCAGAAGAAATACTATTTTCTCTTTTTTTTTAACAAAACCCAAGGATACTTGGGAGTATCAGCCCTCCTCTCTCAGACTTCAAGCTCTGTTTACAGCCTGGGAACTTGTAGCCAACATTGAAAGGAACAATTGCCACAAAGAGAGGCCCATCTTCTCACCATCATCAACAGCAATTGGTGAACAAATGTCATCTATGAGTAATCCATGATATTGGAAATTGTAGCACCTCACATACTATCAATCATGTTTCCATCTCAGCCATCATTCAGGAAAGCAGCTCTTGGGGAAATGGAGTTTGGCAACTGCTTCCACAGGGGCTACAGCCATACCTGTTCACAATCAAGTAATTGAAAATCTTGCCACCCAAATCCTTGGCACTGTTAAATGGTTCAACATCATAAACTGATATTATTTTATCAGTAGAAGTGAAATTAAAGATGTATTGTCATATTTTGTTGGCATACCCTAAAAACCATAGGACCTTTCCATCTGACTTGCAGCTGAAACTTTCTATGTGTTGTCTCCCCCATTAGAATATGAGCTCCCTGAAAAGAGGGACTAGCTTACTCTTCTATTTGTGTTCTCAGTGCTCAGAACACTGCTTTATACACAGTTAAGTACTTGATAAATGCTTTTTATTCATTCACCCATCCATCCATTTTCATATAATGAAATCATCCATCGATCCAGTTCCTATCCATCTCCCTCTTCACATTATCTTAGATTTACCATCTTCCTACTAATACAAACACTTTGATGGGAAGGACTATTTCATTTTTGCCTCAGTATCCTCAGCACCTAATACTGTGCCTTGCACATGGTCAGGACTTGGTAAATATTTATTAAATTGAATTGGACTTATCCTTGTTACAGCTAGAAAAGACCCAGGATCAATATCACATATATATCTGGGATTATGTAAAATCTTCATCACAGTGTCACTAGAGAAATATATGTAAAGTAAAATTTTGGTGATATTTATGCTTAAATGTGTGTTTAATATTTATCTTCAGTTTATTATTACATAAAAATGTAATTTCTTCTCCTATAGTCTGCCCTGAATTTATATTTGTGGTGCAGAGGCAAATAAAAAGAAATAGAGAAATCACCCAATTTGGACATAGTAGTATCTTATAGAAAGAACAATGATTTGGGAATTGAAAGAACTAAGTTCAAATCTCAGTTCTGCTACTGAGTGAATGTGTAATTTTAGAAGACTCACGTAATGATCAAAATAACATAATTTTACATGTGAAAAGGACAGAAAACTAGAAATAACCGCAGAGATATAGGGCAAGAGGTGTCAGCTGCCTTACTCCCACTACTCAGTATTGCTAAACAATGCTACAGAGCAATGTGAATAACCATGATGCTAGTTGCCATAAACATGATGATAATTAAAAGTAATGTGCTCACCCTAAGGCAAAGATCAAAAGGTCACAGTTGAATTCCCAGTGAAGAAGAGGGAGAGTGACAAAAGGCAAATTTGGCTTGAAGAGTTCTATGCTATATTGACTAGGTGTGGCTATGAATTAAAATAGCCACGGGTCATTTCCAAAAAGATCTATAAATAATTCCTGAGGTAAAATAAACATTTCAATAGCAAAAATCCAGTGATGAAACAGCAGATAGCAGCAATGGCCTTTCAGAGAAGCAGCAAATGGAAGCTTTGTGGAAGTAGTAAAGTGTTCTAATTAAAATACAATCCTAGGGGCATGAGTGGAACAAGTAGGAATGCCCCTTCTCTCACCAGTGTTTTGGGGCTCTCTAGTAGAGTATGACTCAGTTTAAAGAAGGCAGAATAGGGTATTTTTCCTTATTTTCCTCAAAATACTGTTCAATCAAATATAATTTGATTTGAATTTCTGTATAACCTGGTTTGAGCATATAAAAGTTAACATTGAATGGGAGCTTGTGACCTATGGACTTGAATCGATGCTGACCCACAGAGTAACTAGCAACTTTCAGAGGTCTATGTAAAAGGTTATAGGCCAGGTGTGGGGAACTTGCAGCCTCCAGGCCATATGTGACCCTCTAGGTTCTCAATGTGGCCCTTTGACTGAATTCAAACTTCACAGAACAAATCTGCTTAATAAAAGAATTTGTTCTGTAAAACTTGGACTCAGTCAAAAGGCCACACTTGAGTATCTAAAAGGCCACAATTGGCCTCAAGGCCATAGGTTCCCCACCTCTGGTATAGTCACATCCATCTCAAAGAGGCCCTATGTAACATCTAGTCTATCTCCATCATATTACAGATAAGAAACATTAAGTAAAGTCTAAGTGACTTGCCCAAAGTTGCAGAATTAATAGCAAAACTAGATCTAAAATGCAGGTAAACTCTCTATCTAGGGTTCTTTCAGCTATACCAAGTAAATTCTGTCTGTGTGCCTTATTATTTATCTAGAGAATACAGTTATTATTATCTTTTTCAATTTTTGAATGGAGCTTCTCTGGAAAAGTGAGGATTTGGGGTAAAACTATCCTGACATCTTCACAAGGGGAAATTAAAGCATATTGTTGACTATGATCTATATGAATATTTGTAGTATCTATGTTGTTATTCAATTTTCAGTCATGTCCAGCTCTTCATGACCCAATTTGGGGTTTTCTTGGCAAAGATACCAGAGTGGTTTGCCATTTCCTTCTCCAGTTAATGTTATACATGATGAAACTGAGGCAAACAGGGTTAAGTGACTTGCTTAAAGTCACACAGTTAGTAAGTATCTGAATCCAGATTTGAACTCAGGTCTTCCTGATTCCAACCCCAGTAATCTATATGCAACACTAACTAGCTGCCCCACAGTAGCAATAATAAATAGTAAAGATATACTTTCAAGTGTATAATGGTCATTGACTAGTTATGACTCATAATATCTTTTGGATAAGGATCCGAGTTTTGTTTTTAGTTTATTCTTGAATCCTGAAAAGTCATTTTACAAATAATGTTCTCTTTGAAACCAAATGGAATTCTGTGTATGATTGAGGTCTACTGAGAACAAAGCAACATGTCTTGTCCCTTTCATTTATAAGGGGTATAACTGAATCAATGGCCTATTCAATCTATCGTCAATGGAATGGACTCACTGCTCTGTGTAGCATTATAGCATTTCTCTGCCAGGTTAGTTGTAGCACTTCTGCTCCACTGAAAACTCATTTCTTTTCTGTTTAATAGAGAGTACAGGGAGAAAGGACAGGGAAATAGCCTCTGAATAGGAGAGGGAAGATGTGTCCAGTTTGCATTTGTTCTTTAGTCTTACAGCTCTGTTCACTAACACTGTAAATCAGCTGTATGATGGAATCACTGTGGGATTCAGCATGGACAGTACTCTGTTGGATCCATTTCTCATTTCAGAGTATAGAGTGTGTCTTGTACTGTTCAAACTTTTCTTTACTGCCATGATTGATAATGCAATAAAAACCCTTGATACTGGTATAGGGATAAGCTTTTCAGCATTGGGAAAGCATTATCAGACTAAATGCCTTTCCCCTTCCTTCCTCCCCCCCATCAAAAGTCTTTGAAGTGGTCACTGAGAATTGTCATTAGCATGTGACTAATGGCATTGTGTAACCAGGGCAGCAGCTACCACCCATGAAACTCTCACATCATGCTAGCTACATCTTTGGCCTCCCATTTCTTATCTCCCTTTGTTTTTTGGTTCTTTCTCTGAAAGTATTCTATGCTGGAACATATTAGAAAAGTGAATATAAGCATGGCTACTCTATCTTTCTAGACAGGTTAAAATATATATATAATAAATTACTTTTATTTATTAATTTAATTAATTGATTTAAGAAATTTAAAAATAATTTTTCCAGTGTGGATCTTTTATATTTGGGAGAAAATAATGCTCTATGGAGGCTCTCTAGTTTGCTGAAGGAGCAAACAGCATAAAGTCAGTGTGCTGTACTGAAGAGTAGCATTATGGGATTTCAATGCCAACTTTGCTATTTACAAGTTGAGTCATCTTATCTTGAGCACTAAATCTCTTGGGTCTCACTTTTCTCATGTTTAAAATGAGAGACTTAGATGAAGTCATCTCTAAGGTTCTTTCTAGGGGTAATGAAATAACAGGCAATGCCCCTCTATTTTTCTAAGGTTTATAAAGAACTTCAGGGATGTAGGTAGGTAATATCAGACCTAGAATTCAAACCCAAGACTCTTGGCCCTATGTAAAGCTCTCTTCCCACTCAGTCATATTCCTTTTCACATGCATTTAGCTCATGTTTATTTAGCACATTTGGTTTTTAAAAATCTTTGCCCACAATAGCCCAGGGGGATAGGGCTAGACCTTCACTGACCATTACAGTCAGGAAATAATCTTCTACTGTCCCAACTTATAAAGTATATTTACATATCACATTTTGCCAACCACAAAGATTAATTCTGTATTAGTATCTTTAGTATTGAAACCAAATTTGAGTCAGGAGGGTTGGACAGGTCACGTGATAGAAATGCATTTTAGATAGATAGCACAGTGCCCTGCACACAGTAAATTCTAAAAAGTTGTTAATAACAATTCAATTTGATACTCATTTATTAAATCCTTAATGCAACAGAAGTACAAACACAAAAAAGAAAACATCCCCTGCCTTCAAAAAGAATGAACGAATTGCTAAGCAACAATTATTATTCAGACAAGACAAATATACAAGAGTTAAGGTTTAAAGCACAGTCAAGAAACACTCAAAATCATCATTCCAAAATACTAAGAAATTGTTATTTGTAATAGAATGCACAATATCAATCAGGAATATCTGGTCTCCATTTGAGGAAAATCATTTCACCAAACAATTACACAGGCATGTATTAAATGTCTACTACAGGTAAGGCTTGGCATAAGATTTGGGAATTTAAAGACATAAAAACAAAAAATATACCAATTTCTGCCCTTGGGAAAAAATACAGCATTCATAAAGATAAGTAAATACAAGGTTATTTGAGGATGGCCAGATTATGAAAAAAAATAGATTGGGGAACAGAAAAGGCTTCATGAAAGATGAGGCACTTGAATTAACCTTAAAGAAATCCAAGGATTTTGACAGGCCAAGATAAATAGGAAGTATATTACAAGCATGAGGGGGAAGCATACACAAAGATAAGGAGGCAGGAAGCAAATGGCTGAGTTCAAGGAACAGCAAGAAAACAAACATTTCACTTGTCAAGAAGGAACAAATATTGGTAAGAGACCAATAGGAAGAAAAGACAACATGGCAGAAATTAGAGGTTACAAGTCAGTCCTAAACTCATGATTTTGCATGTGTGATCCTCAAAATTATCACCTTCTTTGGATAAGAAGTAGCAACATATAGGGGTGGCTAGGTGATGCAGTGAATACAGCACTGGCCCTGGAGTCAGGAGGACCTGAGTTCAAATCCGGCCTCAGACATTTAACACTAGCAGTGTGGCCTTGGGCAAGACACTTAACCCCAATTGCCCTCCAGAAAGCGAAGAAGAAGAAGAAGAAGAAGAAGAAGAAGAAGAAGAAGAAGAAGAAGAAGCAGCAACGTAGCTTATTATTCTTTTAAGTTATAGTACCTGCTCATTGTATCGTTAAAATGCTTCAATGTTCTCAGCCTAAGTTCAAAGGAGCAATGAGGGCTATTTAATAACATTCAGTGTTTTCACTCTTTGAGTGTGGAAAATGACAAATGTCAAGTTTCCAACTCAAACTCATTGAATAAAAACATTACTCAACTAGGAAATAGTATTTGCCTTTCACGTAATTGCTATAAGATTTCAGCCATAGACTTTTGTCTAGAAGAAATCTTGGAACCTATCCAGTCCTAACACTATCCCTTTTCAGATGAGAAAACTAAGACTCAGAAAAGTTGTAACTTGCCCAAGGTCACATAGATAGATAGATAGATAGATAGATAGATAGATAGATAGATAGATAGATAGATAGATAGATAGATAGATAGATAGATAGATAGATAGATAGTAAATGACAAAGATGAGAATTGAAAATAATCTCCAAATGGTTTTGAGAAGTACCTTCTAAGAAATTCATTTTGTTCTCTCTCTGCCTTTTTTCCCTTCAGAGAGATAGTAGACAATGCCTTCTAGGCCTAAAACTGTGATCCTATGATTTATAGACAAATACAAATATACTGAAGCTGTCCCTTATATGTAACATAAAGGTGTTGTAATGTTACATGAAGGAATACAGAACTGATGTCTCTACCTCTTCTTCCCCCACTCTTTCTCAAGAAAGTCTTTATTTCCTGCTAGGAGATACAGCAGGAGGCTGCAGCCAGAATCTTGATCCCTCTGGTCTCTTAAGCAAGAGGAGTTATCAAGGTAGAATTATATCTTTAGACTAGAGAATATAGTTTTCAGATTCAAGTTAAACTACTGATTGCAGTTCATTGTAGGAAAAGAAGGACCCAAGCTTTATATTCAAGACTTGACTCTATCCCATCAAATATGAATTCTATGATGAATACACATAGCAAGTAACAAAGAAGCCCACATACCTAAGTTGATAGTAAAACTGAAATCAGAGAAAGTACACACACACTTACATATATATGTGCATATTTATATATGTATGAGAATATATACCAGAATACACTGAGTATATTATATTGTTCCCATTGGGAGCCAGAGAATTCAGTTCAATGGAGAGAGAAAAGGGGGAGAAGGGGAAGGAGAGAGAGAGAGAGAGTCCCAAATCTCACCAAAATGTGAAGTTCCCAGAATTCTCTAGAGTAGCAAGCTAGGGAAAGGAACATGATGGAAACTACTATTTCCTTTCATGTCAGCTTCCAAGAATCTTTTCTCCTTTCAGTCTTTCAACTTGAAATCAGGGTGGTATCTTCTATCTTCTCTCTAGAAGATGGAAGCCAGAAGTGTCTGAAAAGAAGAAAGAGAATGAAGAGAAAGGAAGAGAGTGAAGAATTCACATCTCTTCTCTTACCAATTCTACCCTATCCCTCACAGAGATGTGGGGCACAGATGCCCACCAGTAAGGAAAAAGTTATATATTTTGTGATGCAGACTGCATGAAGGTATAGAGGAGTTGTGATCTACACTTGTGACTAACCATAAAGATGAGATCTAAGAATTATCAAGATAGTTTACTGCTATTACTATTATTAATTATTATTATTATTATTAATAATGATGATAAAAATAATACTTATAATAGATAGCACTTACAAAGCACCCATTATGTACCAGGCACTATGCTAAGCACTTTACAAATATTATTTCATTTAATCTTCAAACTCTCTTGTGAGATAGATACTATTATTATCCCCATTTTACATTTGAGTAAACAGAGCCAAAGAGTGAGAAAACTTACCCAAAGTCACGCAGCTGGTAAGCATCTTAAGCTAAATTAGATCTCACATCTTCATGACTGCAGACCCAGTGCTCTAACCACTGTCATCTTGCTGCCTATCTAAGATCTTTGACTAGGGACGGAACTAATGATGAAGAAGCATTTGCATCTGATTTGATAGAACATGTTATGGGCTGAAAAATAACCTAATGACTTTAGTTCTGTTATATTTCACTTTCCAGCTACAGTTCTCCTCAAAGAGCCAGCACAAGGGAATATGCTAGGGATCAGTGAAGCAATTATATCAATACAATATAATACAATATGGCATGGTCCCATGTTTGAATCCCCACCAAAACAAGTACATTTTTAATTCCAAAGAAGAGATAAGTGCTTTCAAACATACAGCTTATCTGTTTATTTAGTTTCTATAATTAGAGATCAAGCCTAATGAAATTAAAGTCTTGTGAGTCACCTTGTTTGTATTCAAGAAAAAAAAGTTAATGTCAATGAGCAGGTTCTCCGTTTATGTTTAAATTTGTAAATATAGAACAAAATATATTGTGTCTGTTATTCTTTGTTTCTTCCAAACAGAGACCTTTGGGTTCATTTTCAATGTCATGGAATCTTACAAAAGTAGGTCTGTATTCTCAGACCTCTCCAGTAGATGCTGAAAAGTAATTATCAGAATACAGCTATTTGTCAAAATCAGAACTAATGTGCTCAGTAATTGAATTCTATGTATAGAGTATGGTTACATAGATTGTGTGTGTGTGTGTGTGTATGTGTGTGTTTTAAATGAAAGCAGCTGGAGTGCAGCTTATAATACCAATGAGGCTCAGTTTGTGGGTTGAAAGCCTCTTCTCTGTGCTACTTATTTAGAACACTTTCCTGGTGGTTATTAGGATCAACAAATAGTTGCAGTGATATCATTTGCTTGTGTTTTATAAATAGTGATATGAGATTTAAAATATTTCAAAATAATTTAACATTTAAGTGGTATTTTCCCCACAGGGAGTTTTTGAATGTATATAATATAAGACTTAAGTCCACTCTGCTGAAATTGCACTTTGTAAAAATGAAAACATAAATTCTTCCTTTGCATATCATGATAGAGATCCCCTGGGAGAAAAGGACAATAGTATGTGGCATTTTCTCACAAATTCTTAGATCCATTCATTGAATGAAAGGAGCTTTTGTATTTGGGAAGCTTAGGAATGTTCCTTATAAAGACAGATGGTTCAGAAAATCTAGGAGAAATGTTCTTCTTCCTTGCCTTCACCTACTCAAATCTGACCTTTCCAAGAATCACTCAAGTGTGAGCTCCTCCAAAAAGCTTCAGTGGTATTCTCCAGCCCTTCAGCCCCTGTCTCTGGGCTCAGAAATTATCTAACATCTGCCTGCATCATTCACTGTGGTACTTCATCATATACTCTGCTGTCTTGTAATTTAACTGTTTCCTGGGCTAGTCTTGTCTATGCAGATAGATTGTAAGTTACCAGAGGACAGGAATGTGTCCCTTATATGCCCATCAATATATAGAAGGTAATAAATAGAGAAAAAAAGAAAAGAAGGGAGGAAAGCAAGAAAGAAGAGAGAAAAAGAAAGGAAGTTAGAAAAGAAGGAAGTAAACTCTTAAAAAGTATTGTTTCAAGTTGACTTTAAAATTTTAGTTAAAAAACCTGAATAATAATACTGAAAATATAAAAATATTTTCTACACCCTTTGGCATTTCCCCTATTCGGTGAGTTGCTCTAATGAACAGTAAAAATATGTTTGTGTTTATCTTTCATCTCAAATAAGATTTTGTTCTCCAGGAAAGTCTGTGGAAGGAATTCTGGGAAGGTAATTAGAGGATCAAAGTTTGAGTTCTATCTCAATCTTAGAGTAGCTTTTTAGTATAGTTACTGAATCTTTTAAACTCTATTATTCATTTTCTCCATCTGCAAAATGAGGATTACATTATCTACCTATAAGATAATCCTATTCAGTCTTTTACCTCTCAGTAAAAATCTATACAGACAGTCTGAATTCATAATCCTCAATCTGACAGAGATGTAGCATTCATCTGCAGTTCTTGCAGACTGCTCTCAGAAATATGCTCAGTCACATTCCTCATATAACAATATTCTCTGAGCCCCCATCTCCCTTTGGAGCATCTTATATTGAGCTTTGAAATAAGATTAGAAATCTGAGAGGTAGAGATGAGGAGGGAGGTCATTCTAGACATTCAAGACTACTTGTATGAAAGTGGAAAAATATGATTTCAAGCCTCTTTATAGAGCTGATAATTGAACACATGGGAGTTTATGAAATCCCTAAAAGGAGAGAAGATATATAGAGAAGAGGGCATAAGAGAGAGCCTTGGATATGCATGGTTAGGGAACAGACTATGGATAATGAAAAAGGAGACTGAGAAGAAAGTCAGACAGACAGGAGAGAACCAGGAAACAGAAGTTTCATGAAAGCCAAAGAAGGAAAAACTCTCTTGCAATCCAAGGGTCATTAATCTTTTTTATATGATAGACCTCCAGTAAAAACCTATGAATCCTTTGTCAGAATTATGTTTTTAAATGCATGAAATAAAATACACAAGATTGTATAGAAAACCAGTCATGTTGAAATATGGGTATCAATATATATTTTTAAAAACAAGTTCAGAGCAGCTAAGTGACACTGACCTGGAGTCAGGAGTACCTGAGTTCAAGTCCAACCTCAGACACTTGACATTTACTAGCTGTATGACCTTGGGCAAGTCACTTAACCCCTGTTGCCTTGCCTTCCCCCCTCCCAAAAAAAAGTTCATTGACTCTAGGCCAAGAATTCCTGCCTTGTAGGAAAAGGGAGTCAAGTGTCCAAAGCTACAAAGAAACCATGGTATATGAGGCAGAGAAATGATCACTAGATTTAACAGTTAAGAAATAAATGATAATGTCTAGGAGAGGTATTTTAGTAAAATGGTGGGGTTGGAAGACAACTTGCAAGAAACTGAGAAATGAATGGGTGATAAAGAAGAGGAAGTAGTGAATATAAATGGATCTTTCTGAGAATTTTGAATTTAAAGAGAAGAAAGGTATAGAATGATAGCTTGAGGGATATTAAAGTAACTTAAAGGATTTTGAGAAATTGGGAAGACTTGTTTATGTGTTTGGGCAACATAGAAGGAGCCAACAGATAGAGAAGGATTTGATAAAAGAGACAAATAAGGAAGGAATAATCATTTGGGTAAGTTCCTATAAACACACAAGAGGGGTTGGGATCAAAGGCACAAAGAAAGTTATTAGTATTAACAATTAAAAAGAAAAGACTTCTTCAGATACTGGAACAGATGATTATAGGATCCCAGATCTAATATCAGAAGAGTATAGTTCATACTACCTGTCAGGAAACTGAGGCTCAAAGAGGTTAGGGGACTTTCTCAAATTCATACAGGTAGTAAGTGACAAAGTGGGAATTTGATCTCAGTTACTCTGATTCTGGATTTAGCATTCCCTTCACTGCACAAAACTAAGAAGTTTTAAATTTTGGAACAGTAAGAAAAATTGAGTGCTGGTGGCCTTTATTCTCTCAGTATTTTCTCAGGGAATAAAAAAATTATCAGTTGTTCAACTTGTTAACATGCTTATCATGGTAGCATTGAGGAAAGAGAATGTTGTGAAATTACCACCATGACATATAGTGAGGTCTCAGTTTAAATTAGATAATTTAGAACTGTATTTATTAACAAATTCCCCTGAATCCTACAGTAAATAGCTTCCTGTGTATGTCTCTCTATCTCTGTCTCTTTCTGTGTCTTTGTGTCTCTCCCCTTCCCCCACTTAGATTTGATTAATTTTTATTTTAAATGTTTTATTGAGGACTTTTAAAAAATCACAGTCATATTTCCCCATGAACTCTATTCTGACACTGCAATCTCCTTTATCAACAAATGACTATATCTGACAGGATATACAACATCATGCACCAATTTTCTTCTACCTCAGCGTTAAGAAAAGGGAAGTGTGTTTGATCATCTGTTTTCTGACATCAGATCGGTCATTATAATGAGTCTGTTTGGCTTCCTTTTGGTGTCAAGAAAGTTCTCTCATTATATGTCAGAGAACTAATTGAGAGCAGAGATGTCAGGGAGTTTGGGCCAAGTGTTTGGATCAAAGTGGTCAGATCTCAAGGTGTTAAGCTAAACATCTTATATCCTATTGTCTGACCCAGACCAGATAGATATGGGCCATACTAGAAAACTCAGGGTCAGTTGGCTTTTGGCAGGACTCTGTGCTAGGAGGTTCTAGATAAGCATGGCATCCTTGAGCTATACTAGGTAGCTCTGGGTACAGCTCTGGAATGATCCAAGCTTATCCCTAGGCTAAAAGATTTATGTCTTGTTCAGGTGACTCTGGTATAGGCCAAGAAGCTTGTGGATTGCATCCTGGGATGGCTCAGAGAACTAATAGGTGGATCTGACCCAGGACAAGAAATTCTGGGCCTTTGTAGCTTGTTTGACTTCTTAAATAGTAGTCTTTTCATTATCCCAAGTAATCAATCAACAAGCCTGTATTAAGTATCTAAAGTATAGCTAGGTTGTGCAGTGGATAGAGTACTGGGTCTGGAGTCAAGGAGATTTGTTTTCATGAGTTCAAATCTGGCTTCAAACATTTACTAGCTTTGTGACCTTGGGCAAGCCATTTAATCCTATTTTCCTCATTTTATCATCTGTAAAATGAGCTGAAGAAGGAAATGGCAAACTACTCCAGTATCTTTGCCAAGAAAACTCCAAATGGGGTTACAAAAAGTCAGAAATAACTGAAACGACTGAACTGAACGTGTCAGGAACTGCCCTAGGTGCTAGTCCCAACCTTTAAGAAGGTTAGATTCTATAAGAGAGAAAATATATATACAAAAGGTACATGGATAAGTACATTCAAAATAAGTATATACAAAATAAATATAAGATTTTTAATAAGCAAAAAGGATACACTAATGAAAAAGACAAAATATGGAAAGAAACCAGGTACCCAAATACTCAGGTTCACATTCTTTATCAATTAACTCTTTCTAAAGTATGGATTCTCATCTGTATTTGTATCTTCATCTATATCAAGGGAGAATAATATATGCAACATGTTGAAATAATCATCTCTCAGCTTTCCAAAGAATGGCTATAAATGACTAATGATTAAAAGTGCATAGACAAATACAGATGTGTGTTTCTTCTCAACATCTATTCACCCCTCCCATCTCCTACCCTTCATTTTTATAGGAATAAGGTCACAGTGTTCCCTTAGTTAGAATAGAGACATTTTCAATATCATTAGAAGTTTCCTAAATTGAGAGACCAATAGGCTTTTACATGTATTATCTGATATTTTAAAGAGGGAGAACACTAGACTTTTACACTATAAAGGTTCTTTTTTTTTATTCCCATGGCAGAGTTGCAATAGCACTAATAGATGAGGCTTGACTCTCATTCTTGTTACAAATCAAGGCCACAGGATAATGTATTTGCATAGCAGTCACCCAGAAAGTTGAAGGTGGATGCTGTCATCTTGAATTCTTTTGAACATTTTTCTTTTATTTTTAAAAAATCCTGCTGAACAACAGTGACATGATTTCACTCCAGTCTGTTGAAGATAAATACTGTACTCTGAAATGGAAGCACCCATTTTCTCAAAAATATAAAATAAAAATAAAAATTCCCTGTTGCAGCAAAAGAATAAGAAACACAATCTTCCCAATATACAGCAGAAAGAAAAATGAATCAAGTCTCTAGGGTAAGTGGATAGAGGGATACAAAGAGAAAAGGAGCACCTAACCTCTAGACTCAGGTACAGCTAATTCTAAGTGGGGTGTCAAAAGACAAATGGTTATTTCAACATCAAGCCAACACAAAATGTGTGTTTACTTAGATTTCTCCAGGCATTTTACATGAGAGGTCGCTTATACTCTTAGATACTTCAAAGAGTGCCCATACCCATGGCCAATCTATAAAACTGCTTTTGAATTAATCCTATATGCCCTATCTCCAATTACATTTTACCTCAAACATAATAAAGTTTAAAGTTTAGTACTTAAATCAAGCTGGATATACACTTCTACTCCTTCAGAGATGCCTTACTACACCCCCATCATACAGTCTTACACTAGGACACTGCACTGTACCACTGTAGAAAATGCTTTTTTTAAAAAAACTGTGAGACAGAACATTTACCTCCATTTTTACTATTTCATCATTTTTCAGTCATGTCTAATTCATTATGACCTCATTTGGGATTTTCTTGGCAAAGATACTGGAATGGTTTGACATTTTCTTCTATTTTCACTATTCTTCTTCATTTGTTCAACCATTTAGCTTTTTTGAGACATAAATAAATCCTTATGCTGCAGCTTCCTGATAATTGACCTCACACCCTCCAGTTTAAGTCCTCTCTCATCTATCATATACAAATCAGCAAAAAAGTCACCTTTCTTAATAAAATACAGATGTATTATTTTCTTGGTGTAGAGAGCTCCCATTAAGGAACTTCCACTATCAATATACTTTCTGCAAATTAGTTGTCTTTGAGAGTTACCTAGAGCACTGACAGGTAAAATGACTTGCTCAGGGTCATATATCTAGCATGTGTGAAAGGGGTAGAGAGATTTGAACCTAGGTTTTTCTGTCTTTTAGGTCAGTTCTCTATTCATTAAGTCATTCTGTCTTTTCCTTTTTTTGTATTTATTTCTTACACACAAAAAAATTATAATCACGGAAAACTCATAAGAATGCATTTGACTCACTCAAATGAGTCTCTGATTTCATCAGTTTGGGAGTTCTCTCCAAGGCTGAAAATCATAACCTATTCATTCATGTCCAACCTGTAGGATTTTCATTGATGCCTTCAGAAAGGTTCACAAGAGGGATTCTCTCAACATATAGAAGGCATCCCTTGTTTCCTCCAACAGAATTAGGATACCTGTGATCCCTTATCCTTACCATAAGATCAGTCTGTCTCCTTGTCCTCTCTTACATTTCTTCAATGATGTTCTCCCACCAGTCTGGAGGCCAACCTAATTTTCTTATGACATCATGAGTATGCCTGCCCCTTCTTTACATACCCTTTTAATTACATCACTTCCTATTCAATATTCTATTCTCATTTGCCTCTGGTCAAGTCCAAACATCTATGGATGTACATAAAGGATCTCTGCCAAATGTTACTAGCCCTAATCTTACTCTGCTTTTTTTTCTCATTAATCTCAGCCTTATACTTCCAATTTGGGCAAGGAAACTTGTATAATAAGTTCATACATAATTTGAAGCATTCTGTATACCAATACTCAAGCACAGTATTCTGTAAGGAAGCACAAGGGGAAAAGGTAAAGAGAGTCTTCAAGAGAGCAATAAAAAGCTGGGTCCATCAATTCACTTTTATAGACAATAGAAATATGTAGTTCATTCACAAAATCATTTAGAGACAGCATCAGTTTCTGAAACCCTGTCATTATAGTATGAGTAGGCATTCTCACATTCCATGAAAAGTTACCCTTTAAGTGACTGCAAGCAAAGGCTGAAGCCATATAATTCCAAGAAGTTCATTGGGAAAACATTCAAATTAAGTGATAATTCCCCTTACATATAGAATTTGTATTGAATAATTATGGAAATATTGTTTTCCACAGTAGAAAGTAAGCTTCTTGAGGTTAAGAACTATTTCATTTGTATCCTTGTATTCTCAGTTCCTAGGACAATGCCTAGCATATAGAAGGTATTTGATAAATGCATATACAATTGACTAGACTTGAATTGGATTAGAGGGTCCATGTGGATGAAGTCATAGCTGTGCCTAGCACAGTACTTTGAACATGGGGAGCACTGGGTAAGTGTTCTTATCGACTGGGCAATAGCCATAAACCTTCACATTCTTATAGGTAACAACTGAGATAGAAATTATTTGATAAAGCATATAAAAATAGCAGAAGCTCATCTAGAACAAAAGACTTGTCTGAGTTTCTCTTGGACAATTCAGGAGATGTTGGAATTTCTCTAAACTTCTATAAAGCTTAGAGAAACTATTTCCCCAGATTTTTTACCTCTCTATCATGATGATAAAAACCTATATAAATTGTACAAAAGAAATAGATGCTCTGATTTAAGAAGGGGGCATGAATCTACCTCTCCATTTAGCATTAAGTTAGAAAAGAATTCTGCTCAGTTCAATATTTCCTCATTTCTGAGTGTCAAGGCAGCACAGTGTGACACCAGTGACATAGTAGATAGAACACCTAAACTGGAGTTAGAAGTCTTGAGTTCAAATTTGGCTTTAGATATTTCCTTGTGTGAACCTAGGAAAGACACATAATCTTTGTCTGCCTCAGTTTCATCATCTATAAAGTGGGGATGAGATAAGCCACCTAAAATGTTATAACATTTTTAAGTGCTTTGCAAACCTTAAAATGCTATAAAAATGATAGGGTGTTTTTTTTAATTATTCCTTCTCTATGGCTTTCCTGGTTTCATTTAATTTTCTACCCTATCCTTGACTGAGGTCCCTTCCTGCTAAATACCCATGTATCACTAGCTTCATTCTACAGTTGCTCAGGTTGGAGGAGAACAGGGAAGGTTCAATGATAGAATCAAACTGATGGGAAGATAGAAATCTAATCAATGCTAGTTCTCTACAATTTCCAACAATGTTTAACAGAAACCCATTATATCTCATAAAGATAAGAAAAGATCAATCAAGCAATAAGCATGTTTTGTTTGCTGAGTACTGTGTTGATTACCATGGGAATACAGAAATATAAGATATGGTTTTACCTCTCAAGAAGTAGTGGGTATAAAGATTAATATACATAATGCAATGAATGTCACAAGACATTATAAATCCAATTGATGCAAATACAGCCCAATTTTTATTTTAATCTGTATCAGTGATAAGAAAAAAGAATATTGGATGTGGAGTCAGATCCTGGGCAAATAACAAAGTCTCTAAGTCTCAGTTTTCTCACCTTTAAGGAGATAGTAATAGCACCTGCCTCAATAAGGTTCTTGAGAGGATCAAATGAGATAATATATATAAAGTGCTTTGTAGATCTTAAAAGAAATATATAAAATACTATTGCTATTATTATACTTATGTTTAATATTAATAATAATAATGAAATCCTATATCTCTCTCAATACCCATGTGACTTTTAGAGAGGATAGGAATAGAGAATAGAATAGTTACTAAACCTGTGGTTTTGTAGGTGTAGGGAGCCCCTAGAAATTTCCTCTAGAAATGTAGGTTGACAAACTTGTCTGTCACTTATAATCTTAAAGAATTGCCTAGAGAATTTAGATGATGGTCATATGTATTCAAAGCATGTTGATATAGAGATTAGAGGGAAATAAATTTGGACAGATAGGGTAGGCTTTCATTTTGAACTACTAAAAAACAATGACAACCAGAAATGGATTGGGCAATATTTTTCTTGTTTAGTTGTTTTCCATTATGTACAACTCTTGGTGACTCCATTTGGAGTTTTCTTGTGAAAGATACTAGAATGGTTTGCCATTTCCTTCTCCAGTCCCTTTTATAGATGAGGAAACTGAGGCAAATGGGGTTCAGTGACTTGCCTAGTAAGTGTCTGAGGCTGTATTTGAACTCAGGTCTTCCTGACTGCAGGCTTGGCACTCTGTACCACCTAGGCAATGGGATATTATTATAAGCTTATTAACATAGAATTGATACAACAAAATCAACATTAGTTGATCTGTCACTTTTATATAGGACAAATTGGCACAAAAATGAATATAATCCTGGAAACTCTAAGAAGCTATTAGAGTAATTCATCTATAAGGTGATTAAGCCAAGATTGAGGTAGTACCAAATTGAAAGGAAAGAACAGATATGAAAGGTCTTTGAAAGAAGAAATAATAGGACTTGATAACTGGCCAGACATAATAATGCCTAACATTTGGAAAGTACTTTAAGATTTACAAAGAGCTTACACAAATCATTAGATGTACTGAATAACCCTGTGGGGTAGGGCCTGTTATTATAATATCCATTTAACAAATGAGGAACCAGGCTTAAAGAGGTTAAATGACTTGCTTTAGGTTAAATATCTGGTATGTGAGGTAGGATTAAATTCATGTTTTATCTTCCTGATTTCAAGTTCAATGCTCAATTCACTCCTCCAAGTAAATTCTCACTTATACAGAGGATAAAGGAGAAGAATGAGTTAAAGATGACTCCAGGGTTAAAAGCATAAAAGGCTAACAGACAAACTTTACTGGTAAACTTTGTCTTAACAAAGAAAAACACTCAACAAAGAATACAAGGAAGTCAATGACAGAACAATTGAACTAGCTGTGATTAAGCAGCAGGCAGAGTTCCACAGACAGTCCTATATGGCATTCATGACATTGACAGCTGATGGATATTGACTCTACTGCTAAACGAAACCAAGGAGAAAGAAAAGTATAAAATGAGTGAGCCACAAGCAGACAGCCCAGCCTCACAGACAAATAACGTGAAATATGATCATGAAAACTTGGTTTCTATTCCACGTTCCAACTGACTTACTTTTTAACCTTGGTCAAGACATTTAACTTCCCAATGCTTTTATTTCCTCCTCTGGAAATGAGAAGAGAATTAAGTCAGAGAAGGGACTGCATCTCTGATCTGATCTTTCTTAAGAGGTCAAGGCATGACAAACCTAACCAGGTATCAGGACATTGTGGAGCAAAAACAGTTTCCTATCACTTTGAACCCCATCACAAGATGGAAAATATATCCTAAACTGTTGTGGAAGTCCCAAATAATAAGAGACTTGCATATGAGGCATGGCAGTAAAATTAAATAGTCACAAAATTTACCTCCCAAGAGTTCATATACAGAAGATATTCACTTTGCTCAATTCCAAAGCAATAAATAACAACCTAATTGCTGGGAAGATTTAAGCCATACCTATAAAATAGTAAGTAAACTTCTCAGTAGGTAGCAAATAGTACAGATGATTTGGAAATTTTTGTTCCTGCCATCCATTAACTATTAATGAATTAATTAAATGTAGAACAAAGTACCTGGAGCAGATCTAACTGAAGGGGATGTTCTTAGTGACTTGGTGACTTAAAGGGTTCCCAAGCAAGGAAATTTAATTTTGTACATCCTAAATTAATGATAAATATTGAATACTTTAAAAAATGAATATTTATTTAACAGCAATTATTTTGGAATAGGACTGAGACTTCACAGTTGTAGGGACCCCTTCCCCATAAGGAAGCCCTTCTACTAATGCAGATTTAGCCTAATTTTCTAACCTGTCAGGGTATTTTTTTTAATCTAAATTACTCTGCAGTGTTTTAGCTTCCCTCTCTGAATTGGGTCATCTGAACATTTGATAAGTATGTCATCTATGCCATTATCAAAGTCATTGAAAAAATGTTAAGCAGCAAGTGACTAAGGAAGGAAAGGAAGAAGGGAGGGAGGGAGGAAGGGAGGAAGGGAGGGAGGGAAGGAGGAAGGGAGGGAGGGAGGGAGGAAGGAAAGGAGGAAGGGAGGAAGGAAGGAAGGAAGGAAGGAAGGAAGGAAGGAAGGAAGGAAGGGAAGGGAGGAAGGGAGGGCTTGGGAGGTTTTTTTTTTGGTCATTTTAAAATAACAATCTCTGGAACTATTCCCCATTTGCCCTCAGAATTAAACCTATCCTTTTAACAAAGAAAAATAATTTAGCAAAAACACCATATATACAGTGATAGCATCTGACTATATGCTTATAACATTTTACCCTAATAAACCCCCAACTCTTTATTCAGGGAAGAAAAGGTTTCATTATCTCTTCCACAAGACCACTGTTAGATTTTTACTTGTCCTCAGTGTGGGTTTGGAACTGTTCCATATGTGTCTTCTGTCCTATCTATCTTTTCACCTCCTATTCCTTCAATCATTACCCTTTTCCTCCTTTCCCTAGTGGTTAGGAAGAATTGCAATATAATTGCTTTCTGATTCTTGTGGGTTTCAGGGGAGAATGGGTGGTTTCAGCTGAGTTGTCCATTGGGGATTTCTATAGCTTAACCCTCAGTATCAAGCCCTGAGAGGTTACTTGTTCTCACTCCAGCAAACATTAAAATACATTTGAGATGGGGCACTAAATGGGAGTCCTAATTATTAAAGTTCTAAAGTGTTAACTATTTTTTTTTTACCTTCTGTATGTGACTTTATCTTATCTCATAGATTCAACCATGATTATTCTGTCTGGTCATAATTCCTTTCTTTGGGCATTTTGTGTTGAAGAAATTTGCAGAAAATAAATTTGTAGAAAACCATTTTATCATCTTACTGTTCATGTGATCTGGAAGATATAGTGCTTCTTACAAACTGAGAATGGTTTCAACAATTCACAGTTCCACTATCACTATATATGAGTACATGTTTTTTAAACTTCAGAGTTGTTTTAATTTGCATTTCATTTAGTGATTTGGAACTTGTATTCAAATTGTGCACTATGGTTTTCAGTTCTTTGGAAAGTTGTTCTTATTCTTTGACTATTCATGAAAGTTTTCTCATCTTACGTATTGATATAAATTGTCATTCTGCATCTTTCTTGATTATGCAAGTCACCACACCCATTGCACCCGCCTTGCCCTTCCAACCAGATGCATTTACATAAAGTGGGGACATAGTACTGAGGATGTCTACCAAAGCTAAATGCTATTGTAGCCTTGTTCATATCTTTTCTGTGCTATAACTTAGTAAATTCCTCATTGTTAACTGTTCAACGACCTACAAGTGAATCATTTCATCCCAGAATCTAGCTTGAACTAATAGGGTGCCAATGTAAGGTCCACCGTCCACTTCTAACACATGACATGGTTGCAATATTGCTTAACATTCTGGTTGCAACTGTGAGACATGCTCTTAAAGTACAGAGCTTAAAATGAATTCAGTATTTGAAAATTCTGCCTTTATTTCGATATTATATATCTGTTAACACAGCCTATTATTGCATGAGCTTATTATATACATGTAGGTTTGTATTGAGCCCATTCAACTAAATATTCTCATTCCTTTTTTATTATAGTTGCTGTCTAGTCAGTTTTCCCCTCTGTAATTGTGCAATTGATTTTTTTTAACTTAAAATAAGGTGTTTAAGTTCTTAAATACATATTTAATTTAATCTTGTTGATTTTGATCCTTGTCCATTTCCCATTTTTCAGAGTCAACAGCTTGGTTAAATAGGTCAGGTTAGAGCTTCTCTAATTACACACAGTGTTTTCTCATCATGATCCTTTCTTCTAATTTGGTGTTGATTTTGACCTTTGCTCTAACTAGTCAATGGTCTGACTCCACACTGGCAGCTGATTTTAAAAATGTCTGTCACATCAATAACTAGTCATTATTATCTATTGGCTCATAGTCAAGTTCATTTTTGGTGTTATTATTTGCTGCTCTCTATCCCTGGGTCCTTCTGGCTCTTAACAAGCCATTGACTCTGGGAAAAATGGGAAGTAGATAAAGGTAAAGACATTGAATCTAGCTACCACTATTTTTAGAAGAAGTTTAGTCAATATAAAGCTAACTCTACAACAAGAAATCCAAAATCATCTAGAAACCACCAGTATGAGAAAATACTAGATCTTCTTTGCAAGGTAGGGATATAGGACAGTCAAAGACAATACTAATTGAGGATATAAGTTCGTTTGTAAAATATCAGGTGTTAGAATAGTAAAAGATTCTGAGTAGTATTACCTCACAAAACAACAAGTTAAGGGTAGAGACAAAAAATAGCCTACAGAAATGAAGTTTCAGAGACATTAAGTGACTTGCCCAAAGTCACATATGCAGTGTGTCAAAGGTAAGATTTGCAGATCTTCTGACTCCAGAACAAAAGTTCTTTCCATTTTACCATACAACTTCCCTAAATAATATATGAACAACATACACACATGTGTGTATGTTTATATATAACATATAATATAGATATACCTGTGCATAAACATATGTATATAAGTACATTGCATATTAATATAGGGTATGTGCATATAGCTCTGTGTGTATGTACACTTAAAAATATATTATCCATTTTGACAAGCAATCTCAGAAGTTGTCCTCCAACAAAATGACTCCCATACATGCATAAGTTAAGGCAATATAAAATTTTTTAACCCCGTAATTATCAAGTGGTTGACAAATGCCTATAGATTTGTACATGCAGTAGGACATATAACTCCTGGAACTGGTCCACCAACACATATATATTTCATCCAAGGTAACATATAAAACAATATGCATAATCAGTGATATGCCCAAACTGCCCAAAACTGAGCAGAAGGAAAATTAGCTGGAAACCTTTCAGAAAACTGTGCATGCTTTTTAATGACCCCAAACTTTTACCTGAAACCAAGGTCTAATCGATAATATTCATCCAGTGATTGAATTCGACTACAAGCCATGGAAGAACAGTCTCTGAAGAATTAAAGTTGAGAATAAGACAAAGAAAACTAGAAATGTTCAGATTATACATAAATAGGCTACAACACTTTATCATTATGTTGAGAATGGTTTAAGAGGAGGGTTTAAAAATCTGACGTCTCTTCAACTGGACGGTGAAGTGAGGTTTATAAGAATAATAATAGTAGTAGTTGTGTTATAAGTAGTAGTAGCAGTAGTCATTGTTGTTGTAGTTGTTTGTCCTTCATTTTATTAAAGGACCAGTGACATCACAGGGCAATGTCTTGACTTGAACATCAGTTGGTTTTAATTGAACTAAGTTGTCAGCCTCACTCTCCTTTCTAGAGTCATCTAAGTCCAGTGGCAAGACAAAAGTCAAGACAACTGGTGATGGTCCAGGATGTAGTGAATGATTTTAGTGTCTTTGATGTCTGAACAAGCTCTAATGCTTGACAGCACCTTCCTCAGTCACTGGCCATTAGAACAAATTGTTGTCATTTGCTCACCAACAGATTTGAGCCCGGTCAGTTATCCTCAACCTGGTTTAGCCTATTTCCTGAGAGTTTTACCAGGGTGTGGCCTTTGCTCATGCTATAGCTTCTTGGAGCTACAGGTGAGGGGTGAATGACATGTGGACACCAAAGGTGGATAAGCAGTCCTGAAAAGGACTCAGCAAGCCCTCACACCAGAGGTACTGTTCCTCTCTGAACACCTCATGCACCCAAGTAGTAGTAGTAATAACTAGTATTTAGATAGCGCTTCAACACTGGCAAAACTCAATTGAGCTTATGTAAGTTAGTTTATTTGTTCCTTACTAGAACCTTGTGCAAAAGGTGCTATCACTATCCTCATTTTAAAGATGAGGAAACTGAAGCTAAGAGTAATCTATTCATTGTAGCACCTGGCTTTCAAACTCTTGAAACAAGATATAGAATAGGAAATCATAAAGTTAACTCAGGAATGCCCTCTATATAATATTAACCTAGAATTAATATAATATCTACCATTGGTCCTAAGTTATCTAGATAACAATGCCTAGATTATAGCCACTGTACTAGTAATCCATGAAAATTATGAAAGTCTCTCAAAACTGAGCCTCTCTTCCAGTCTTTGCATATATATGAGATACCTACCTGGAGAATAACCATTAGTTAATGATGGAAATCTGGAAAGACCATGGCTGAGAAGTCACATAGTTATGCTGTCCTGAGGAGACAGCAATGTATAAATCATTTATTTACAAACATCCTCATGTACTATCCTTTCAAATGAAATTAACTTAACTTTAATTAAGTACTCTTAAAATATACAGCCTCAACTATTCTGGAAAGCAATTCAGAAATATGACCAAAAGGCCATATCACTGTTAGATCTGTATCACAAAGAAATCATAAAAAGGGGGGAAAGGACAAACATGTATGAAAATATTTCTAGCAGTTCTTTTTGTGGTGGCAAATAATTGGAAACTGAAGGAATGTTCATCAGTTGGGGAATGGGTAAACAGTTGTGGTATATGAATGTAATGGAACACTAGTATGCTCTAAGAAATGATGAGCAGGCAGATTTCAGGAAAACATGGCAAGACTTGCATGAACTGATGCAAAGTGAAGTAAGCAGAACCAGGAGAACATTGTACACAGTAACAGCAACATTTTGTGGAGATCCAATATGATAGACTTAGGTCTTCTCAGCAATACAGTGATCCAAAACAATTCCAAAAGACTCATAATGGAAAATGTTATCCACATTCAGAGAAAGAACTGATGGAGTTTGAATGCAAATTAAAGCATACTATTTTCACTTTCTTTGTTTTTTTGTATTTTTTCTTTAGAAAACTGTACTTTTTTTGCAAATGTTCTTCTTTTATAACATGACTAATATGGAAATAGGTTTTATACATATATGACCTGTATCAAATCGCTTACCATGAGAGGGAGGGGGTAGAAAAGAGAGGGAGGGAGAAAATTTGGAACTCAAAATTTTATAAAAATGAATGTTAGAAATTGTTTTTACATATATTTGGAAAAAAATACTATTAAAATATACAGATTCATCTCCAGTAAAGTCAATCAATTAATAAATGTATCAGAACACATTTACTAAGTGTCTACTATTTTCTAGGCCCTATGCTAGGTGCTAGGGATATAGATATAATGAATAAAATAATTTATCTTCTCAATCAAAGGAATTAACAATATGTATAAGTGAATATGAGTTAAAAATCAGCTTCAGACATTTACTACCTACCATGTGATAGTGGGCCTTTCACTTAAATGTTGCCTGCCTCAGTTTTCTTATCTGTAAAACTGGGTTAATATGAACATCTAACTCCCAGGGATGTTGTAAAGACTCTCATTCAAAAAATTCCAATGGTTCCCTATCACCTCCAGGATCAAGGATAAAATCCTCTGCTTGGTATCATTTATGACTCCTCATAACCTGTCATTTTCCCATCTTTCCAGTCTTCTTGTATTTTACACCAACATCCCCCATAAAGTCTTCAATCCAGTAATATTACCTTTCTGTTGCCTGAACAAGACACTCCATCCCTGGCTCCAGGGATCTTCCCTAGAAATTGAATCTCCTCATGCCTCAAATGTTCTTCCTCATCTCTGCATCCTGGCTTCCCTAACTTTCTTCAAATCACAGCTAAGATCCCACTTCATACAGGAAGCCATTCCTAATCCCTCTTGATTCCAGTTCCTTCCCTTTGTTGATTATTTTCATATATATGTTTATATGTATTTGCTTGCACATTGTCTCCCTCATTTGACTGTGAGATTCTTAAGGATGGGGAATGTCTTTTGCCTTTCTTTGTACCCCTAACACTTAGCAGAGTGCCTGGCACATAGTAGATGCTTAATAAATGCTACTGGCAGATTGAGATATTTGTAAATTTTTTTGCAAACCTTAAAGTGCTATAAAAAGTGCTAGCTATTTAGACTGAGTTAGTAGAGGATAAAGAATAAGCATAATATCATAAGAGGTACTGATGAGCAGAAAAGAATGTGATCAGGTGGTAAGACCAAGGGATAATGAATGAACACACCTTGTACTCCGCTGGTATGCACAGAATGTCAATAGAAATAGAGGACGAACTCTAGCATATTGGGTGAAGTCGCTGTGGAGTGTAAAGGAGAACACATGCACAAGAGTTGCACAGGATTAAAGGGCACAGAGGAGTTGCAATAGCATTATTGAACAAAGTCACACATTAGTCAGATCCCAGATCTCTATCTCTCATCTCTATCACAGAGGAGCTCCTAAAGGAAAGCCTTGAGTGTGTCGGTTAGATCTTTGGAAAGGAAATAGATAAAAATCACACAGAATAAGACATGGATGATAGTGAGCTGTTTGTGGAGAGAATATTCCCCTCAGTGATATCATGGAGCCATTGAGGATCAAGGTATGATTCAGAGTTAGCATTTTGACATCGTAAGTTCATTTTGAAACTCATGTGACACTGTGTTCTCATAGTTTACCTCCTACATCTCTGACTATTCCTTTTTTCTTTTGATAGTCTTCCTCATATTTCTTTAACTGTATGCAAACATGGATATCTCCTTAGTTCTTTTCTCTCTACACTCTCCCCCTAGTGAGCTCATCTACTCTTGTAGTTTCAATTTTTATTTCTATATAAGATAACTCCAAAGTCTATATCTCCAAATCCAAGCTCACCGCACAGATACAGTAGCATATTTCGACCCAATAAATGGACAGATCTACTTGAACATCCTGAAAGATGCTCAAACTTAAAATGTCCCAAGTCAGTTCCACAAATTTCTTTCCAAATGTGTTAATGCTCCTACCTTATATATTCCTTTTAATTTTACCTGTACCTTACCCCACTCATCCATTTATCATGCTTTGGGTTTTTTTTTCCACTTTTGCAATCTCTCATACAAATATCCATTAGAATGCAAATTTCTGAAGGATAAGGGAATTTTAATTTTAACTTTTGCATCCTCAGTGCCCCACATAATTTCTTCACTCCTTTGCACTTAATACATTTTGATTATTGACTGAATGATTAAACACTCTAGATTAAAACCTTATGTCTTTGATCTAAACTATTTTAATCACATCTTAACTGGTCTTCTTGCCTCTAGTTTATGCACTTCACCCATCTTTCACACCATAAGTTCCTTCAGAACAAGCTGCATCATCAATATTTTCATAACCCCAGCACTAAGCACAATGCCAAAAACACATTTAATACTTTAAAAAGTCTGTTGGATTGAATTGAAATGACACTATCACTCATCCTACTATCTTTCACAAATTTTTATGATCCATCAATTTAAAAAGCATGCAATCTATGCCTTTATTTTATAGGCTTCAGTCAAAAAATACTGAAAAAGATCAACATAGGGATAGTGTCCTGCAGCAGATCATTAGAGATCTCCATCTACATTAACTTTTATGTATTTATTATTAATTAAAACTATTTGGATATGACTATCCATTCTATGAGTCCAACTAAATATAGAAACACGGAGGAAGAACTTAGTAAGAATTTGCTATATGCTAGGCACTGTGCCAAGTATTTGAAGAATATTATCTCATTTTATCCTCACATCAACCCTGTGAGGTAGGGGTTCTTATTATCCTCATTTTGCAATTGAGGAAACTGAGATGAAAAGAGTTTAAGTGATTTAAGCTCATACAGCTAGTATCTGGGACCAGGTTGAAACTCAACTCTTCCTGACTCTAGATCCAGTATTTTATCCCCTGTGCCATTCAACATTCTGCAGTTATTCATACATATAAACGCACCATCATCTATTCCTCTATCTTGTGCATATGTATTTAAAAAGCGAATTTATCAAACACTTCACTGAAAGCAGTATATGCACTACTTAAAACTAAAGGAACACAGTTGAGAGGAAAGGGCATCTTATTTGAACTTGGGATCCAGGAATTCAAATCTTGAGTTGATGCTCACTAGCTAGGATCATGGGCATGACCTTTTCCTCATCTGTAACATAGGGATAATGTCAGTATTACTTACCTCAAAGACATGTCTTTGAAAACCATAAAGCACCACTGACGTACAGACTATTATTCCTTACTAGTATTGTAACCAAAGGAAAAGTTCTCAGTTTAACACAAGTTCTAAGTGAACTGCCAAACCAGGGATTTTGTTGTTGTTATTTAGTCAATTAGTCATGGTTTACTCTTTGTGACCCCTTCTGGGGTTTTTTGGGGAAAGATACTGGAATGCTTTGTCCTTTTCCTTCTCTACCTCATTTTACAGATGAAGAAACTGAAGCAAACAGGGTTAATTGACTTGTACAAAGTCACACAGCTAGTAAGTGTATGAGTTTGAATTTGAACTCAGGTCCCCTTGACTACAGGGCTGGCACTCTATCCTCTACACTACCTATCTTCCCCAAAACCAGGGATTAGCCCAGGCTTTTCAAATTATTCCCAAATTATCTGATTAATAGTTTTCTCCAGCACATTCTCAGGGATTAATTTTTTTTTGCCTTTTGGAGAGCAGTTGGGGTTAAGTAACTCACCCAAGGTTACACTGCTAGTTTTTGTGTGTGGGTGTTAAGTGTCTGAGGCCAGAACCGAACTCGAGTCCTCCTGAATCTGGGGTCAGCGCTTTACTCACTGCATCACCTAGCTGCCCCTTTTTTAAAATTTTCTTTTTTTTTTCAGAAATTAATTTTGAGATCATAGATATTTAGCTTCCAAAATCCATATTTTCCCAAGACCTTTTGGATACTAAAATGAGGTCTACCAGTTTCCAGCCTTCTGACACCTCCCTTAATCTCCATGGTTCTGAAATTGCTTAGAATGGCTTTCAGATTCTATCTTTAAGTATCTTGGTATAAAATCACTGTGGACTTAGAGAATTCAATTAAATTCAATCCATTAGGTGCTCTCTTACTTTCTCCTTACCTGTGTTGGACAAATTTCCATTATTACTATGTTACTATTGTATTACTATGTACCTTTTCTACTACTTCTTGTTGGTGAAGTAAGAAACAAAACCTAGGTTAAGTAGGTCTACCAACTTGGTTTCATCTGTAATCATTATAACATCTGTTCTAATCAGTATTTATTCCTTCTTTTTCCTGCTTGCACTGAGAAGCTAAAAAAAAATCCTGTTTATCATCACTAGCATTTTTCACAATATCAGTTCCTTAAACTTCTTGAAAATACTCTTACAATTTTCCAGGGGGTGGGGAGAAGTTGGCATGGTATGGGGCCTTCATCCATCTTTTCAATGAATGATAATAAAACAACTATTTATTAAGAGGCAATATGTGACTGGGGCAAATAGGTTGCACAGTGGATAAAGTGCTAGGCCATGAGTCAGGGAGACCCATCCTCCTGAGTTCAAATCTGGCCACAGACACTTGCTAGTGATAAGATCCTAGACAATTCACTTAACCCTGTTTGCCTCAGTTCCTCATCTGTAAATTAAGATGGAGAAGGAAGTGGCAAACCACTCTAGTATCTTTGCCAAGAAAATGCCAAAAGGGGTCACAAAGAATCAGACATGACTGAAATGACTGAACAAAAAAAAATATGGCAGGCAGTGTGGCTGGTGTTAGCCATACAAATACAGAAAATGAAGCCATCCTTCCTTCCAAGGAGTTTACAATCAAAAAAAGAAGACAGTAAGTACATAAATATACAAACATATATATACTAAATATGAATTAATAAATAGAAGTATATATTAATTAATTAAATGGAAGATCATTTGGGAAGAAGAGCACTAGCAGTTAGAGGTGGTAATGAAGACTTTGTGCAGAAGATGGTGATTGAACTGTGTCCTAAAAGAGGGAAGGGAGATAAGGTAACAGAGGGAAGGAAGAAGTCCATTCCAGCTATGTGACACAATAGTCCATGCAAAGGTGTGGAGATATCAGATACATTGCTTGTGTGAAAAAGAGAAATAAGACCAAATTGGCAAGATAATAGCAATGTTGAAAGGGAAGCCAATTGTCACAAGCCTGGAAAGACAAGTTGAGACAACATTAAATATGGTTTTGAAAAACAGAGATGTTAGAGGCAGCTAGGTGGCGCAGTGAACAGAGCACTGGCCCTGGGGTCAGAAGGACCTGAGTTCAAACCCATCTCAGACACCTAACACTTACTAGCTGTGTGACCTTGCGCAAGTCACTTAACCCCAATTTCCCTGCCTTCCCCCTTCCAAAAAGAAAGTGAGAGAGAGAGAGAGAGAGAGAGAGAGAGAGAGAGAGAGAGAGAGAGAGAGAGAGAGAGAGAGAGATGCTGATATTTTATCTTAAGATCAGTAAGAGGCCTCTTGATTGTGTAGGAAAGCAAAAAGGTCAAATCTATACTCAAGGGTATAAGATGGAATGGAGTGGGGAGAGTTCAGATAGCAAGATCAAGTAGGAAGCAGTTGTTATAATCTATGTACAAAGTGATTGGATTTCTAGGAGAGGCACTAACGTGGCAGAATAGAGAAAGAAATCAGCGAGGCTCTCACCTTCAAATAATTTTAAAATAATGCCTCAAATCAAATTCTGGAGAGGCAAAGCCAATAAAAGATCAGAGTGAGATATTTTTTCAGTCAAAGATAAGAGATTTAAAAGTGAGATCACAAGAGTGGAAGCTGTCCAAGATCAAGTAGTGATCACGGAAGCAGCAATAGCTTCAGGAGCTCTCAGTAAATGATCAGAAAAAGATTATGAGGGAACCCTGTGCTAGCACTGTATGAATGAACAGATGCTATTTGAAAACTCCATTACCTGTACTGACTTCTGGGTCATAGGTCAAGGGCAAAGATGAACACTTCAATAAGAGGAAGTAAGAGCCCTGAATACAAACTGTTTGGAAATTCCATTGCCTATATCCACTTCTGGGTCATAATTCAAGTGTAGAGAGGAGTACTTTTAGGCAAGAGGAAGCAGAAGCTCTGAGGGAGATTATTGCTTTTGGTCACAAGGGAGCAGGGACACTGAGGAACAGTATCCTTTCCTGTCCCAAGAAAGCAAGGGCTCTGAGGAGCAGTATTGATGGCAATTCCTCATCACACCACTTTGGAAGCAGCAAAAACTTAAAAACTCTAAAACTAGCTCTGAAAATAGCAGCACAAAAAAATAAACTACTGAAGTTTAGAACAGTGACCCACCTCTCTTCATTCTGGAAATAGAGCTAAACTTTAGAGTGGTGGATCAGTGGAATAGATTAGGTACACAATACACTAGTAAATGACCATAACAATCTAGTGTTTGATAAACTGAAAGATCCAAGTTTTGGGGATAAAAACTCAACATTAGACAAAAACTCCTGGGAAAACTGGAAAGCAATTTGCAGAAACTAGACATACAGCAATGTTGCATACTGTATACCAGGATAAGGTCAAAGTAGATAAATGATTTAGACATAACAGTGATATTATAAATAGATGGGGAGGAAAGGGTGGATGTACCTGTCAGATATATGGATAAGGGAAGAGTTTATGACCAAACAAGAGATATAGAGGACCATGGGAAGTAAAATAAATAATTTGATTACAGTAAATTAAAAAGCTGTTGCACAAACAAAACTAATGCAGCCAAAGTAAGGCAACAGGAAATGGGAGGGGGGATTTCCTGCAAGTTTCTCTGAAAAAGGCTTCATTTCTCAAATATATAGGTAAAGGAGTCTAATTTATAAAAATAGAAACCATTCACCAGTTGACAAATGTTCAAAGGACATGAACAGGCAGTTTTCAGAAGAAGAAATGAAAGCTATTTATGGTCACATATAAAAAGTTCTAAGTCAACACTGATTAGATAAATGCAAATTAAAACAACTCTGAGATACCACCTCTCACCTAACAGATTGACTAACATGACAGAAAAGGAAATTGACAAATACTGGAGGAGATATGGAAAAATTGGATATTAATGCACAGGTGGTGGAGTTGTGAACCAGTCCAATCATTCTAGAGAAGAATTTGGAACTACACCCAAAGAACTATAAAATGGCAGCCCTTTGAGCCATCAATACCACTGCTAGTTTAATATCTAAAAGAGATCAAAGAAAAGGGTACATAGGATCTATTTGTACAAAAATATTTATAGAACCTTTTTTTTGGTGGCAAAGCATTGAAATCAAGGGGATGCCCATTAACAGGGGGATAGCTGAACAAGTTGTGGTATATAATTGTGATAGAACACTATTGTGCTATAAGAAAAGATGAGCAGAATGGTTTAAGAAAACCCTGGGAAGACTTACATGAACTCATGCAAAGTTAAGTCAACAGAACCAGGAGAACACAATTGATTAACAGTATTGTAAGGTTAATCAACTATGAAAGACTTAGCTACTCTAACCAAGACAATGATCACAGATAATTCCAAAAGATTTATGAAGAAAAATGCTATCCCCTTCCAGAGAGAGAACCGATGAACACTGAATGCAGATTGAAGTATATTTTTTTAATTTTATATTTCTTGCTTTATTTTGTCTGCATTTCCCTTTGCTACATGGCTAATATGGAAATACATTTTGTGTGACTTCACATGTATAATCAATTTCAAATTTCTTGCCTTCTCAAGAAGGGTTGAGAGGCAAGAGGGAATAAATTTGAATTCAAAACATTAAAAAAATGATTGTTAAGAGATTTTATATGTGATTGGGAAATATTTAATGATTTTTTTTGTAAAAAAGAAGTGATGAAGGTCTGAACTAATATGGTAGCTCTATAAGTGGAGAGATGGGTTAGAATGCTAGATATTTTATGAAGATAAAAACTATACAATTTGACAACTAATTGAATGTGTGGGGTGAATGAGAGTGAGGAATATGGAATAATGCCAAGTCTATGAACTTGAGACACTAGAAAGATAATGGTACCCTTGACAGAAATAGAGTAATCTGGAAAAGAGCAGGATTTAGAAGGAAGGACAATGAGTTCAGTTTTGAACTTGAGATTAAGATATATTTTGTGCTTCCTTTTATCTTCTGAATTCATAGAACTCTTCGTGTAGCCATACATGTTTCATATACCTTCCACTTTGCTTTCTACTTGCAGCCATTTGTTATTGTATAATGAGACTAACTATTCTTTCAATATATTTATTTTCAGATCCCAGATCTCCAGCACTCAATTTTCATAATAACATGAAGTGAACCCAAGACTTTTTGCAAATTAGAAGTTTTGCTGATCATAAAGGAGATGAAAGAAAAACACAACAAAAGATTATAGTATCAAAAAAATAAAAACTGACATTTTCCTTCTTGAATGACTGTCATTCCACAAGAAAGAAGTTGTCTTATAATGAGGTAAATGCCAATCATCCTTTATTTACCTTTCTCAGAACACTTCCTTAAGTGCTAAGAAACCATCATTTTGTTAAGCTTGCAAAACTAATGGGAATAAATTGCATGATAGAGGTCCTTCCACTGTCCTTGATGAAGGGGTATAATTTTATTACTTGATGCTTATGAGTTAGTGTTCCTGCATTTAATATCTAGGAAAATATTTAAGGAAAACAATACTTTTATAGACCCAAACATGGTTTAATGGAGGAAGTTGGTGTAGAATAGTGGAGAGTCAGTTGGATTTAAATGATCAAAAACTAGGTCTGAATCTTTCCTTGGATGCTTAATAGCTCTATAACCCTAAGCAAGTCATTTGATTCCTCAAAGCTTTAGTTTTCTCATTTGGAAACTGAGAGCAAAAAAGTCCTGTTCTATCATTTCACAGGGTTGTTTCAAAGGAAGTGCTTTGCAAACCTTCAAATTGAGTATAAACAGTAATTCAATGATTTATCAGTATTGGACACTACTCATACTAACACAGAGTGTATAGTTTAGTAAATAAATCCTAAAGAATTGCCTGAGGCACAAAAAATGTTAAAAGATTTATCCATTCAAGCCTCTAGTAAGTGGCTGAGGCAGGATTCGAACCGAAGTCTCCCTGGCACCAAGCTAAGAATGGTAGTCACTTTACCATGCTGCTTCTTAGTTCTATGCAGATGTATGTTATAATAATAAAATATTTTATTACTATTTTATAATAGATTTATTTTTGTAAGTGGTTATTATTATTATCATCATACTTTTGGATGATAATAGTATCTACAAAGAAATGCACCAGAGATAGGCAATGATGGACATCTCATTAACTGGTTCAGTTTACCATACTAGCTGAGTAAGACAGCATGTATGAAATGCTTTAATCCAATCACCTGTCTAGTGACAATGTCAGAATTTCATGATGTGTTGTGGTGGCATCATACACCAAAAACTGTGGAGGTTTAAACTCTGCCCACTCAGGGATGCCAAAAACTGTTGCAGTTTCATTATGTGTTGTGGCAGAACCATCTCAAAGAATTCAGAGTCAAACCACCTCTAATCCAAATATAGGCATTTATTGAGATTGATGCCTCTCATGGAGAGGGTTAAGTTGCAAGAGGAAACAGCAACTTCAGTAAGGTAAGACATATTATTTTATATGTATTATTTAGAGAATATGGTGCTGATTACACAATCAAAATTTACATAGAATATAGGAATATGATTAACATTAAAAAAGGCAGGAGGAGTTTGTTCATGGATTAGGTAATAGGGGAGGGGTCCCTTCTATGGTTCAAGTGGTTAAATGTTCTGGTTATGCTGCCCTCTAATTGGCTAGCTATTGTGGTCCTGTCTGGTCAAGATAAATAAGTAGGTATTGTCATTTTGTCTAAGATTAGATGGATGATGTGACTGTGGTTAAGTACAAAAGTACAATTATTCAAATTGTGAACTGGATCTGAGGGCAATGGTTAGCTAGGGGCAGTGGCTTGGGTCACAGTGACATGGACACATCTGCTGTTTCTGTGAGAAATATGAGTTCATGGACACACTTGTTCTAGTGATCAGTGAGGCATATATGAAGAAGTTAGGATATTGAGTGTGTGTGTGTGTGTGTGTGTGTGTGGTGGGATGGGGGTGGCTAGGAAGGGGTAGTGAGCCTATTGTTCAGTGGGGCCTATAAGGAAAGTTAGAATATTGGGGCTGGGGGCAGCCTTATTAGGATTCTATAAACTATTCATTATTCTATTTTAGGCTAAAAGTATATATGTATATTTATAAGACATGAAGTCAGCTTCCAGTTCAAACAATGTAAATGTTTATTATTATTATAAATTATTATTATTATTATTATTATTATCCATATTAGTGATTCAAAGTGTGAAATATAGTCTTAAAAAAGGAAGATAGAGAAGATAATAATTTAGGTCACATTACTACATTCTTGGTAAAAGAGCTATGAAACTTTTATAAAATTTATCCAAATCATAAGAAAATTCTATTTTTGCATTCTTCCTCCAGCTAACTCATATCTAAGAGCCTTCTTGTAAATCTCATGACAACACTTCACTTTAAAGTTTAGATTTCTCAGATGTAACCCATTCTTAATGAGACTGATATTTTGAATGTAGGTAAGTACAAGATAACTGTCATCAAAATTAAGAACAGCACATCATTACAAATGAAACTTCATGGAGCTTTTCAGCATATTTGAAATCTAATATCCCTGCCAGTGCACATAATACTAAAGATTGCTTCAGTACTCAGAAAGTTTAATTATAGTCTTTAAATGACATAAAATGTGAACCATAGAAGTAAGTAATCATTTGAATACAGATACTATATAAGTGAAAGAACTAAATGAAAAGTTTCTTTTTTAAAAGTAGAGAAGAGGAGAGGTAGAGAAGAGAACTAACTAGAAGAAAAGTATAATTCTCATTAGCACCCCCCCCACTAAAAGAATAAAAAATCACTAGGTTGCCTAATGACAATGCTTATAGCATTACAATTCTACTATCTAAAACTCTTCCATCTTACAGAAATTTTAAAGTCATTGAAATCAGTCTGTGTAATTTTCTGGGTGATCAGTTTCTACTGCCTTATCAATTTCTCTCCAAAAAGGTAAATTTCCCTTATTCCTCTTGAGAATTCAAAATACCTTTGCACAGTCTGTCTTCTATATCTATTTCCTCTTTACCATCATTTTTTATAATACCAAACTTTTCTTTGGGCTTAGGTCAGTGTTACAGCCTATATGAAACCTTTCCTTACTGCTCCCCCCTCAATTTTGATGCTCATTTTCTCAGCAGTATGTAACAAAGGGAGTGTGGTATAGTGGGGGGGGCAAATGCTGGACTTTATTTTTTATCATTTGATCTTTGACTCATTCATTATTTAGGATTTCATTGATAATTCTCCATTTGGGTCAGTGTCTTTTTTTTTTGTGGTCCCTAAACTAAGAACTATTTTGTGTGTGTGTGTGATTTGGTGTCTAAAGGATGTGTTTACTATTTCTGCTCTTTTACAGTTGTTTGTAATATACATCTCCAAGTACATGGTCATTTTTTGGCAAAAGTTTCACATGAAACTAAGGAATATGTATATTCTTTTGCATTCCCTTTTAGAATATATTAGAAATATTTTAACTCTAACTTCTCTAGTAATGTGTTCAGTTCTATATTTTCCTTTTTGGCTATATTTATGTTAGAATCATCTAAAACATAGAGAGAGAGATTGACATCTTCTGTGATTATTGCATTATTGCACATGTCTTCTTGTAGTTCAATTAATATTTCCTTTATGAGTTTGGATGCTAAGGCATTTGGAGCACATGAGTTTATTACTGATATTGGCTTGTCATCTATACTTCTTTCACCATAATATAGTTTTCTGGTTTATCCCTTTTTCATTTTTGAATATTTGCTCTTGTTTTATCAGAGAGTATAGTTGTAACTCCTGCTTTTTTAAAAAATTCATTTGATTCATAGTAATTTTTTTTATTTCCCCAGTTTATATGTCTTTGTTTTTTAAATGTGTATCTTATAAGCAACAGATTGTAGGGTTCTGTTTTCTTATTCAATCTGCCACTTCTTTATTGGATTCTTCATTCCATTCCATTCATGTGTAAGGTTATCAGTTAGGCTTATGTTTTCTTCTATTTTCTCTAATACTTTTTTTTCAAGTTATGATGTTGCCCCTCTTTTGTTGTAAACACAGACTTATGTTCCTTCAGTAACTTTCACTTAATCTTTTTTATGGCAGCTCTATTCTCAATCACTCTAGTCCCTCCAAACCCCATCCCAGCTTCTATCTGTTAACTCTTTTCTTTTGGAGTTTTACTTATTAGTTACTTTTCTTCCCTGCTTTTATCATCTTATTTAATCCTCCCACTTTTTCCTCTCAGTTAATCAAATAGTTCCCCCCCCCCGTTCCCTCCCTTTCAAGCAGTTTTGTTCTTTAGGGTTTATTTTTTTATCTAATACCACCTTCCAGACAGGATTTCTCTTCTCTTCATTATCCATACTCTCTTTTTGTAGACTCCATTCTTTGTTTGATGACCTAGGATCTCTATTTTCTGTATTTCTTATGGAATTAAAACTTCCAAGATATCTGTTCTGATAGAGCTTCTGCCACTGCTTTGTAGCCCTTGTGCCATGGATTTCCCTTTTTCATTATGCCTCATGTCCAGTAAAATATTAAGTCTTTCAGGTAGCAGAGAGGACATTGATTCATGGTAGGATCCCACCAACCCCACACATCCATGAGTATGCAGTCTGCTGAAACTCTATGCCTTCCCCCATAGCTATCTTCTTTTCAGCATTTGCCTCCAAATCACCTCCCTATGCTCATACCCTCCCTATTCCCCAAATACAAGTTACCCTGAAGTATTGACTCCTCTATTCCCAAGGTCTTTTCAAATACCAAATCCCATATCCAGTACAAGATCCCCATCTCCATTCACAGAACATCTCCCTTCACCCTTAGTGGCATATATCAATGGAGCCACCAGTAAACTACTGATGTAAGGACTCTCTTCTTCCCTTACTTATCAATCCACCTCCAACCTTGTACTAATCTATTCCTGTGTATGTTCTTCTTTTCCTGACACCACTGTGGATGCATTCCCCTCCTTGTTAGCCATAAACTTGACCAGTTTACATCACAAACTTCCTTTTGTTCCCCTCATTTATTCTTCCATTTTGTAATTTAATTCCCCCTCAAAAAAAATGGGAGGTCACTACATTCAATTCATAATGCCCCAGATTCACATCTTTTTCACAGTTATTTCCACCTGACTTCTGCCATCACCATTGTCTTGTGTCCATTTAGAAAAAAAGAAAGCCTCTTACTGTTTTCTCCACTATTACACTGTTTCTGCTGTCCTTGCCTGTGACATTCATTCACCTTTCTGGAAGTTGAAAAAGCTGCAATGCTTGGGGTATGTAGAGTTGATGTTCTGTGTTCTGGGTCTTCAAATATTTCTTCTCCTCAGTGTATTTGATGATTTAACCATAGGGGCTGAAGCTCCAATTATCCCAGCCTCTTCATGTGGCTCACCAGACTAGGTCTCTGTTCCAAGTGATTTCTCTGGGGATATAAGTGGACCCAGTTGGAGGCTGACCTTTTCCTCTCATTTAATGGAGCACCACATGGCCATCTCTTCCTCCCCCAAACAGGTCCGGTGTCCTGCACCACTTCCTCTCTTCCTCACTTCTCTGGCTCAGCACTGGAAGTTGAAAAAGCTGCAATGCTTGGGGTCTGTAGGGTTGATGTTCTGTGTTCTGAGTCTTCAAAGCTCTGGGAAGAAGGGGTATGGATTGTAGGGTTGAGATTTATGGCCAACCCAGACAAGCCCTTTCCCTCTCTTCCTTCACTTTCCTATAGGTAGTTAAGGGTTATCATCCCCATATTACAACTAAGAAACTCAGCTCAGAAACTTTAAATCTCTTCTCCAGGATTATATAGCTGATAAATATCAAAGCTAGGAGTCCTATCCAGGGTCCTCTGATTCAAAGTTCATTGCTGCTGTTATGGCATGCTGTCTCTCCAGTTTAATTAATCAACCAATAAACATTAATTAAGGTAAAAGCTTAAAGGTAAAACATTGTGTTGAGTGTTGGAGATACAAAAAGAGACAAATAATAGTCCCTATTATCAAGAAGCTTACAACTTAATAGGGGAGATAATGAATAAGTATATTCAAATAAGCTATATACAGGATAATAGGAAATAATTAATAGAGGGAAGGCATTAGAATCAAGAAGATTTAAAGAAGGTCTCTAGTAAAAGATGGGATTGAATTTGGGATTTAAAGGAAGTCGTAGGCCCAGCTAAGGAGGCAGACTGCTACAGTCATGAGATACAGACAGAAAATGTCTGCAGCCAAGAGATAGAGAGTCCTAATCATGGAACAGTCAGGAGGCCAATGTCATGGAATTGAAGAGTATGTGTTTGGGAATAAGGCATAGGAAGACTGAAAAGGTAAGAGGAGGCTAGGTTATGAAGGACAATGAATGCTAAATACAATATTTGTATTTGATCCTGGAGGCAATAGGGAGCCACTAGAGACTATGGAGTAGAAGGATGACATGATCAGTTCCCATGTGAGATGTGGGAAATAAGAATTTTTATAAAAACAGAAAACACATTCTACAGTTGGTCACCTAAAAAGCATTTATTAAGTGCTAAATTTGTACCTGGAACTGTGCTAAGTTCTGAGGATTCAAAGAAAGATAAAAACAAATCCTGTTGTCAAGGAGTTCATGTTCTAATGCAGAAGAAATTATTTGGAAAAAAAAATAGGTACATAAAGAATATATACTCAGAGTTGCTTGAAGGTAAAATCAGAAGGGAAGTCACATATCAGGTGTGAGGACCAGGAAAGATAAGGATGGTGGGATTTGAGCTGGTCTTGAAAAAAGTCAGAGAAACAAAGAGGCAGAGCTGTGAAGGGAAAGCATTACAGGCACAGAGGACAGAAAATGAAAAAGCTCAGATAGGGGAGATCAAGTATCCCTTACTTCCTTTGAGCATTTTCACAGAATTTTAGACCTCAGCGGCTACATACTCCAAAACATAACTGAATAAGAATATTCTCTCTGCCATAACATACCTCCTAAGGGAGCTTAAATTTTACTTAGCACTGGAACCTAATATATCCATAGGATCAGTGAAAAATGTTCTGAATGATCATCTATTAACAAGAATATTCAAAATGAAGTTTTTCATGAGAAGTTCTAATCTTCATTTCCTCCAAGTAATAAATTATTTAGTGAGAAAGAGGAAAAAGGAGATGAGTTCTGAGTGAAGAAGGATTGAAGTCTCATTTAGTGCAACGAACTGTGGCCTGGGAGTCAAGAATCCTGGCTTCCAATTCTAACAGTGTCTCTAATTAGTTGGGTGACCTTAGAAAAATTATTTCACCTTTGGAACCATCAATTTCCTGAACTGGCAAAATGAGAAGAGTGAACTGTAGGAGATTTCTAAGGTTGTTTCTACATATAAAATTCTATTACTAATAAAAATAGCTAACAAATACTGTTTACTACAAACCAGGCACTGTACTAAGTACTTTATAATTATTATCTCCTGTGAAACTCACAACTCCGAGTAAATAGGTGCTATTTTTATCCCTACTTGAGAGTTGTGGAAATGGAGGCAAACAGAAGTTATGTAACTTGCCCGGTCACCCAAACAAAAATTATATAGGGACATATTTCAACTCATATCTTCTTGATTCCAGATGAGAGTCTATCTAGCATTCCACCTGGCAAGCTAAATAGCAGATCAAGCTTCATGATCAGATGATTAGGAACGATTGACCAAAGAGTGGGCCTTGCTCTAAATCTTGGCTTTATAAATGTCTCTTCGTTCAGATTTACAAATGAACCCCCCCCCCCACCAAAAAAAGTAAATGCTCTTTTTCACAGGAAGTTAAATTATGATATTAAAATTTTTTCTTGTCAAATAAAAATTTATGTGTTCTAAAGATGACACTATTCAAGTCTGCCTTCAGGAATTAGTGGGCAAGACTGAATGTTGTGAACTTATGAATCCTGGAAAGATAACCATCCAAAATATCTTCCTTACCAATGCCAGACATATCTCCCCTTAGGAATTCATTCATTTGACTTTAGTATTTGTTACTCATTTCCTGAAGTGTTCTTGAGATGTAGGTACTTCCTGAAGATTTTTTTTTTGGCTTTTATGTTTCTATCCCCAATACTTAGCAGACTGTGGGGGAAAATTAAGGTTTTAATAAGTATTTGTTGATTGATTGATTCTGAGAGGTAAAATACATTAAGTTCCAAAAATGTTAGTATAATGAAGTTTACCAATTTTTTTTTCTACTTGGAGGAAGAGATGAAGTTGACATTCAAACATGGGATATGGGGAATAAGTAATAAAAAGAGTAATAATAACTAGGACTTATGTAACATTTGAAGGTTTACAAAGCCCTTCACAAATATTGTCTCATTTTATTCTCACAAAAATCCTGGATAGTGGGTGTTATCTTTATCTCCATTTTACAGTTGAGGAAACTGAGGAAACAGCAGTTAAGTGATTTGCTCAGAGTCATACAGCTAGTAAATATCTAATGTTGGGTTTTAACTCAAGTCTTGCTGCCTCTAGACCCAGTAAGCTGTCTTCTGTACCGTGTTTCCCCGATAATAAGACACTGTCTTATTAATTTTTTTTGACAGAAAAACACCAGAGGGCTTATTTTCAGGGGAGGGCTTATTTTAATGAACATTGACAGCAATTTTAATAAACAGGTAAATGTGAACAAAAAAATGTACCTTTATTCAATAAGCAAATCACTGGGGAAGAACAGGATGACGCGCTCACTGCTGCAGCTCTGATTGGATGCAGCTCGGAGCGCGGCGTGCGTTTCACAGGGGTGGGGGGTGCATACAGAGGGTACCGTAATGTAGCAGGGGATCATCTTCACCACAGTAGCAATCTCAATAGGGCTTATTTTCGGGGGAGGGCTTATTTTAGAGGAATCTTACACAGTAAGAGGAGGGCTTATTTTCGGGATAGGTCTTATTATTGGGGAAACACGGTACTATCTATCAGATTCTAGGTAGAAAATTATATGCTAGAAAATAGAGAAGAGGTTAAGGAGAAGGAGACGATGCTCAAGACAAACTAGGAGCAACGCAATTTTGCCTAGTGTCGGTCTGATCTGTTTTGGGTGGGTCAACATACAGTAATATTTTGTTTTAACTTTATTAGTGCAGATCTCTTTGCCAACATGATTGCTCTTACTTAGACTTAAGCATTACACAATTTCTGGTAAATCCTTTTAATCCAAAATTTAATTCTAACATTCGGGTAAGCCTCTGATGTGGGGGGAATCACATGTGTCCTGCAACAAAGGCCAAATATTAGCTCTAATCCCATTAGCTCAGGTTCTTCATCTGTAAAATGAGGGGCTTGCAACAGATGATCTCTAAGGTCCTTTTCAGCTTTAAAATTCTATAAGCCAATGATTTCCATCCAACCCTTTCTCAAGTATACCAGAACAAGCAGGTTATCATTGTTTATATAATTCTACATTTTATGTTCTTCCCAATTGAAAGTATATTTCCAGATTCTGTTCAATAGCAAACAACTTTATAAACCAACAGGGGCTGCTTCTACTAATAACTCAGTGGAGAGTTGAGATAATTAAATGGATAATTAAAGATAAGAATATTTCCACTTCAAGTATCTGAACATTTTCAGCTAAAGTGAGTATTAACTCCAGGGACCCCTAATGTAGACCTCTCTTGGTTATTCCTAGGTCCATAGAACTCAGAAGATAATCACAACTCATAGGTCCCCATTTCCACTAAATTTCACCAACCAAGTCAGAATAAACCATTTGACATTATAGTAAAACAAATAACCATTACTTAAAGCAGAATGCAAGGTGAATAACTAGGAACTAAATCAAACTCAGACCACTCACAACCCACTTCCCAAAGTTACCACATGACACACAGACATAGACTCAGACACACAGAAATAGACAGACAGACATAGACACAGACACACACACACACATCTCCTAAGGATCATTGGTCTTCTGCTTCTTTAGACATCTCCTGTCACTTCACCAACACAGCATGAGCAACCACCACCAATTTACTCATGAAGGATGCCACTTTGGCATCTACCACAGAAGCATTGCGTGCCCTGGACTTTTTAGCATAGCGTTTTAAACTTAGGACATGTCAACATGGGAACTGAGTATTGTAAAAAATGTTGTATCTTTTTTATCTCATAACAATAACTGTTTCTCCTCTGTTTTCCTCCAGCTCCTGAAATTTCTCTTTATCTCATCTATATCAGATATACTGTATGTATTAAAAAAATGTCACATCATTAGAATGTGTGGTAGAATAGAGCCATCACTTGCTGAGCTCTCACATGAGTTCATAGGGGATTTACTTCCCAAGGGGCCGTAGGACAGTCCTACCCTTCATCATTTCATGTTATTTTAGGATTTGAGTTATGTAGAAAATTGACTTAATTCCCAACTTTGTTTTGTATACAGAGGTGATTTTTTAGGTTGCTGCTTACTTTATGTAAACAGGCAAGTGAATTGGAAAATGGCATGGGAGCTCAGCTCATTGTTAAACTCTTCAGGGCACTGGATCCAATCATGTACATCATGACAATGAAAATGAGTGAAATTTGGGGGACTACTAGACTATTACTATTGAAAATAAGAAAATCTTATACTAGCTAGTGTTTTATTTTGGAAAAATGAGGTATAGCACAGAAAGAATATAAGAATTTTAGTTTCTGGGGTGGCTAGGTGGCACAGTCAATAGAGCACCAGCCCTAGAGTCAGAAGGACCTGAGTTCAAATCCAGCTTTGGACACTTAACACTTACTAGCCATGTGACTTTGGGCAAGTCACTTAACCCTAATTGCCCTGCTTTCCCCCCTTCAAAAAGCAAAAATAAGAAGAATTTTAGCTTCTAATTGTCTTACACAGAATGAGCTATATATAATTTTCCAGAAGTTTTTGTTTCATATATTTGTTACATGAAGAATAACATTTCCTTTTATCTATGTCTTAATGGCTTTTCTAAATCTATTCTTTTCTCCTTAAGGTTCCAATTGCCCATCCACCTCTTCCCCCACAGAGTACCTCTCACCTTTCCAGAATATACATAGACACACACACATGCACACACAAACACAGAGAAAGGGAGAGAGAGAGAGAAATAACCTAACCTTTATCTTCTCACAGAAGATGAATCCATCAAGTGGAAGCATCCTTAAGTCCCCTTCTCTACTCTTGCAAGCATCTCAGTATCATCACATGTTCTGTTTCTTGTCTCAGATTACAGCTGTCCCCTTTACTAATCTATTCCCTCTTCCCAGGCCTCTGATGCCCTTCCCTCTCAAATCTTAGAGGACCTTGATCTTTTTTTCATCCGCTAACTTTCATATATCTTCACTTGCTCCTTTCTGTGTCTACAAATGTTTATTCAGATCACCCTAACCCTAAAAAAGCCTTCTATTGAATTGTTGACTTCCATCCAGCGATTCCATTCAACTATTGCCTATCTTGCTCCTCCTCTCATGATGTAAATTCTTTTTTTCCCTCATGATCCAAAATCCTGACAAGGTACCCTACATCCAGTTCTCTTATCTTCTCAACTTCCTCAGCCTCTTCACTTCAATATTTCTGTTGCTTCTACTCTACTGAAAATGTTCCCTCAGAGTTCACAAATAGCATCTTAATCACCAAAACCACTAGTCTTTTTCATTCCTCATATTCCTTGATTTCACCATTGCTGAAAATTGATGCCCTTCCCCACAATCACTATTCCCCTTCTGGTTTCTTTCTCCTCTTGACTTCAAAGGCAGTCCATTTTCTTTGTCCTCCTTTCTCCCTAATCACTCATTCTCTATTGTCTGCACTGTCTTCTATTTCTGATATATTAAGGTAGGTATTTCCCAAAATTTTTTCCTTGGTTGATTCCTCTTTCACATCCTTGGTAATCAAATTCATTCTCATGGTTTCAGTGTTCAACTTTATGCCAGTAATTTTCAATCCAGACCTGTTTTCCAGTCTACAGACCTACATCTACAACTTTTTCCAGGAAAGCTCTCCTTAAAAGTCCCTCTGACACCTAAAACTCATACAATCATAGATTTAGAGGTGGAAGAGACCTTTAAAGTCATGGTCCACTTCCCTCTTTTTGCAGGTGAGGAAAATGAGGCCAATGGAGGTCTAATGTCACACGGGTTAGTTTTGAACGTAGAATCTCAACCTATATTCTGTTGCTTCACAGTCAATGTATTTTTGCTATTCTAGATTGTATCAATTATGGCTAAGATTTTTAAAATGTGAATAAATGGGTACATAATTTCACACAAAACTTGAAGGAATAAAAAAGGACATATTAGATAAAGACCAACCTTTATTTCATTCCATAGAATATGCAGTAGCTTTACAGGACTCAAAGTAACCCATAAGCTACTGTGATGTAGAAAACACATAGAATAATCTTAGAAAGCAATAAGCTCCCCTCAGGAAGATCTCTCTACTTCATACCTAAGAGATTAGACATCAGCAGCATTGTCTGGGAACTTTCCTCTTTTAACCATGTGTTTCTTTTTTCTTTTTGGAGGGGGGAAGGCAGGGCAACTGGGGTTAAGTGACTTGCCCAAAGTCACACAGCTAGTGAGTGTTAAGTGTCTGAGGGAAGATTTGAACTCAGGTCCTCCTTACTCCAGGGCTGGTGCTCTATTCACTGTGCTACCTAGCTGCCCCTAACCATGTGTTTCTACAAGAAACTCCACTGTTGATCCACCTGCTATCATCTATTAGGATGCAACAATCCAGTCTCAGGTATCAGAAACATTTACATATATAAAATAATTCACTTCATATAGCCCTTTGAGGCTTTCAAAGCACTTTCCTCTATATTTCTCTATGAGGTAGATAGGGCAAATATTATGCCCATTTCATAGACAGGAAACTGAGGCTCAGAGAGAATTGACTATCCCAAGTCACACAGCTTTTAAGCATCAAACTCTATATTAGAACTGTGCCTCCTGATTCTAAAACTTGTATGTGTTCCATTTTACCACATTGTATCTCAAAACATTTGAGCCTAGTTCAATTCTATACTGTCAAAAAACTGAAATGAAAATGGAAGGCTGGATATTCAAGAATTAACCTGTCAGTCAAGGTCAAAGAAAGTAGGCGGCACTGACAAGTTTAGTTAGGTTTTTACGGATAGATGTCTCCATATGGATGGATGATCTTTATTTTCCAGGCTTATCCTGAATAGTGTTGCTTCTCCTCCTTCTAACTATTTCTGTTCTTACCCTGTCTTTAGCTTGTTACCATAGAATAACAGAATCAGAGATTCAGAGCTAAAAGGGACTTTAGGATCCATCAAGTCTACCCCTCTCATTTTATATATGAAGAAATAGAGGATCAGAGAGTTTGACTCAGGGTTACATAGCAAGTAAGAATCTGGGGCAAGATTCAAATTCAGATCTTCCTGATTTCAATCCCACTATATCACTATAATTCCATTCACTATATCACATATGTGCCTTGTTGTCCTAAGGTCTAAATTCCTGCTGTTCAAAAAGAACCCTTTGTAGCACACATGGTAATATATGATAGTCAATCTCATTTTTTTTAGAAGATAAAGTTTAATTAGCATCAGCTGATGGGCAGTTGATGGTGGCTAGCAACTCCCTAGCCTACCTAATTAGTAGTAGCTAATGGTGCATGTCTCCAAATGAGTCAGTACAGGCTGTTGTTCTTATAGCACATTTATTTTTAAAAATGTTTCTGTTAACTCATTTTAGCTTCATCACATATTCTTAAACTGAGGCATATAAATTATTAGTTCAATTAGCACACAGCAAATTTGGGGAAGGTGAGACCTCACTATCTCTAAATTTGTAATCAGAGTATACTACAAACCTTTCTGGACAGAAAGAAAAAAAGTGTTTAGGGAGACAAATCACAAACCTGGCACAAAGGTTCATATGATGAGAAGCGTCAATTATCCATATACTGGTTGAGTTTTCACTCTGTCGAGAGCAGAGCATCTAATAAATTTTTGATTTTTCTACTTTGTGTCTGGTTTTCCCTAATGGAGAAGAACTGGTTTCTAGGAAAGAAATTATGAGAAACTAGGGGGGAATGATTCCTCCTTGCTCCCAAAGTTTTTGAAAGAGGATAGTAAAATCAGCATAAACTAAGGTGCAGCCTAGATTTGGAGACTTTTTTTTTTAGTTTTCAGCATTTACTTCCACAAGATTTTGAGTTACAAATTTTCTCCCCATCTATTCCCTTACCCCTCCACTCCAAGACAGTTTGTATTCTGATTGACCCTTCCCCCAATCTGCCCTCCCTTCCATCACCCCTTCATGCTTCTCTTATGCCCTTCTTTTCTATTTTCCTGTAGGGCAAGATAAATTTCTATGCCCCGTTGCCTGTATATCTTATTTCCTAGCTTCATGTAAAACATTTTTTAACATTCATTTTTAAAACTTTGGGATCCAAATTCTCTCCTTTCCTCCCTCCACACTCACCCTCATTGAGAAGGCAAGCAATTTGATATGGGTTACATGTGTGTAATCATGCAAAACACTTCCATAATAGTCATATTGTGAAAGACTAACTATTTTCCTCCATTCGATCATGCTCCACATTTATTCTATTTTCTCTTTTGACCTTGTCCCTCCTCAAAAGTGCTTGCTTTTGATTACCCTCTCCCCCAATCTGCCCTACCTTCTATCATCACCCCCTCTCTTATCCACTCCCCCCCTACAGGGTAAGATAGATTTCCATACCTAATTGCATATGTGTGTTATTGTCTCCTTAAGCCAAATCTGAAGGGAGTAAGGTTCACTCATTCCCCCTCACCTTCCCCCTCTTCCTCTCTACTGTAAAAGCTTTTTCTTGCCTCTTAAGTAAAATAATTTACCTCATTCTCCCTCTTCTTTCCTCCCTCTCCCAGTATATTCCTTTCTCACCCCTTAATTTTATTTTTTAGATATCATCCCTTCATATTCAACTCACTCTCTGCTCTCTGTGCATACATATATACACATATATGTATATATATATATATATATGTGTGTGTGTGTGTATGTGTGTTTATACACACACATGTTCTCCAACTACCTTAATACTGAGAAACCTCTCGTGAGTTACAAATATCCTCTTTCCATGTAGGAATGTAAACAGTTCAACTTTTTAAAATCCCTTAAGATTTCTTTCCTATTTACCTTCTCATACTTCTCTTGCTTCTTGTATTTGAAAGTCAAATTTTCTATGCAGCTCTGGTCTTTTCATCAAGAATGCTTGAAAGTCCTCTATTTCATTGAATGACCATATTTTCCCCTGAAGTATTATACTCAGTTTTGCTGGGTAGGTGATTCGTGGCTTTAATCCAAAGCTCCCTTGACCTCCAGAATATCATATTTCAAGTCCTGCAATTCTTTAATGTAGAAGCTGCTAAATCTTGTGTTATCCTAATTTTGTTTCCACAATACTTGAATTTTTTCTTTCTGGCTGCTTGCAATATTTTTTTTCCTTGACTTGGGAACTCTGGAATTTGGCTAAAATATTCCTAGGAGTTTTCCTTTTGGGATCTCTTTCAGGAGGTGATTGGTAGATTCTTTTAATTTCTATTTTCCCCTCTGGTTATAGAATATCAGGTTAATTTTGCTTGATAATTTTTTGAAAGATGATGTCTGGGATTTTTTTTATCATGGCTTTCAGGTAGTCCATTAATTTTTAAATTACCTCTCCTGGATCTATTTTCCAGGTCAGTTGTTTTTCCCATGAGATATTTCACATTGTCTTCTATTTTTTTATTCTTTTGGTTTTGTTTTATTTCTTCATTTCTCATAGAGTCTTTAGCTTCCATTTGTTCCATTCAAATTTTCAAGGAATTATTTTCTTCAGTGAGCTTTTGGACTTTCTTTTCCATTTGGCCAATTCTACTTTTAAGGCATTCTTCTCCTCATTGGCTTTTTGGACCTCTTTTGCCATTTGCATTAGTCTATTTTTTAAGGTGTTATTTTCTTCACTATTTTTGGGGTCTCCTTTAGCAAATTGTTGACTTGTTTTTCATGATTTTCTTACATCACTCTAATTTATTTTCCCAATTTTTCCTCTACTTCTCTTACTTGATTTTCAAAATCCTTATTGAGCTCTTCTATGGCTTCAGACCAATTCATATTCCAATTCATATTTTTCTTTGAGGCTTTTGATGAAGGAGCTTAGACTTTGTTGTCTTCTTCTGGTTCTATGTATTGATCTTCTTAGTTACCAAAATAAGATTTTATAGTCTGAGGTTTTTTTCAGCTACTTGGTCATTTTCCCAGTCGATTACTTGACTGTTTAACTCTTTGTTAAGGTAGGAATCTGCTTCTGGTGTGGAAGGTGTACTGTCTGCTAGGCTAGTGCTCTTCCTTTCCCCAGGATTGCCACCTAGGACTGTGACCCAGATCCAAGCATGGGCAAAGCAAGAGAATCCTGCCTCAGTGCCAGCAAAGAGATCACTGTAATTCCCCTGTGATAAGCCACTTGAACCACCCACCTTCTGTGGGCCAAGAGCTCCAGAAGCAGCCTCCACTGCTGCTGCTGCTGCTGCTGAGCTACCTCCACCACCCTGGGGCTGGAGCCCCTCTTGCCTAGGTCCAACACACCTTTCCCACTGACCTTCCACATTGTCTTTGGTGTTTGTGGGTCAAGAAGTCTAGAAACTGCCACAGTTGCCAGTGATTCATCCCCTGAAGTCTGCTCTGCCCCATCTGTGCCTACAAGCCTGTTCCACACTGAACTAAACTCCTTTCTCAGACTGGTGCAACAGACCTTTCCTGCCAGCCTTCCAGGTTGTCTTAGGATGGAAATTTGTTTTGCTGTGTCATTTTGTGGGTTCTGAAGCTCTAGAATTTTTTAGTCATTTTTATAGGTATTTGGAGGTGTTTGGGGGAGATCAAACAAGTTCCTGCTTTTATTCTACCATCTTGGTCCCACTCCTCAAGACTTTATATTTCAAAGGGATCAGAGAAAGGATAGATGAAATACCATGCACTCCAATTCTATAGATTAGTTCAAGCAGAATGGAAACTTTTTTTAGGAATGAAACTCCAAAGACAGAAAAGGGGAAAATCTGATAAGAAGGAAAAGTGGTAGTAATCTAAAGAGATCTATGTGGACATATAGGAACTCGCAAACCACTTAGATTTTTTTAAAGATATAAACAGAAGATGGAAGCAATGATAAATAACAGGGAAGGAATACAAAAGCATGGCACAGAAAGAAAAGATGAGTATCAGGAGGACTAAAATGTAGAATGAGCTTTTAAACCTTAATATTAAAGCTAAAGATGATAACAAAGGGGTCTCTTTTTTAGTGAGAGGGAGGAAAAAGGGGGAGCAAAGAAACCCTAGGATCTTTGCTTGGGATAGTAAGGGAGATTACAATTTATAGTAGAGGTAAGGCAGAACTTTGTTCTTCTTTGGCATTAGTTTCATCTACCAAGAATGAGAAGGGCAGGATCAAAATTGAAAAATACATGGTACACAAGATAAGTAAATAAGGAGATAGTGAGAAAACCCCTAGCTGCTCTTTATTAATTCAAGTGATTTCTCCCAAATGAATTAAATCTTCCAGTACTAAAATATCTGGTGAATGAAGCTGCTGACCCACTGTCAGCAATATCAGAAAGATAACAGAACATGGGAGAGATATTACAAGATCAGAGAAGAGCTAGTATTCTTGTTCTTTCAAAAGAGAGAAGCAATCAGTTTGTAAAGCATAAGTCAAATGAGCTTGACTTTGATTTCTGGGACATTTTCAGAAAGGATCATTAAAGAGATGGTTCCTGAACAACTCGAAAATGAAACAGATTACAAAGAGCAAGTCTGGCTTCATTGAGCACAGGTCATACCTTGACAAGGCTAATCTTATTTTCTTGATTGACAGACTTACTAAACTGGCAGATCAGGGTAATGCTGTGGATTGGATTTTGCTAGAGTTTAGTAAAGTACTTGACAAACTATCTCATGCTTTTATTATGAAAAATGAAAAAAATTGGACTAGATTATAATGTTATTACAAGGATTTAAACCTGGTTGATTTACCATGCTCAAAAATGTAATTGTTACAAATCTGGTATTAATCTAGCAAGAAGTTTATAATGGGGTGACCTAGGGATCTCCACTAAGCCCTTTGTTGTTTTATATTTTTATCAATTATTTGAATAAAGGCAGAGGTGTCATGCTCATTAAATTTATTGATGACACAAAGGTAGAAGTGTTAGCTAACACTGTGTAGCAAAGTCAGGCTGCCAAAAGATCATATTGGACTAAAACATTGGGATGGAGATAAGATACTCAAATGGATTGAGGCACAGTTATATATTATCTGACAAATATATGAAAGTTTTGGTTAAATACAAGTTCAGTATAAGTCAATTCTATGTGATGGCAAAAAAAATCATTTAATCTTGGGCTATGTTATGGAGTAAGACATGGTAGTCCTACTGTACTTTGTCCTGGTAAGATTATAATTGAGAAATTCTCTTTAATTCCAAGTGCCACAATTTAGGAAGAATATAAATAAACTACATAGTCTATGGTGGAGGACAAACAGGATTGTGAAGGACCTTGACTTCTTATGAGGTTTAATTAAAGCAACTGGAAAGGAGGGGGTGTTTAGCCTAAAGAAGAAAGGACTGAAGAGGTACGTGGGAAATGTGGTGGTTCCTCATTACTTCTAGGAATAAATATAAATGAATATAAATTTTTCTGGTGATTAAAGCTTTTCCTAACTTTTCTATCCTTAATACTTATTATTGTCCTTCTCAAATGCTACAAAATTGGACCTTGTATACTTTAGTCCATTTTCCATACCATACGTTTGCAATAATTGTCTCCCATACTCAGAATGCACTCCTCCATTACCACTGACTCTTTTTAAAATTTTATTTATTTTATTCTGAACTTAAGAAATAAAACAATCATTTCCATAATAGAACAGAAAAAAGAGGATTGTATATGAAACCGCAACTCTATTACGGACTACTTGTTATACTATAACTGATTTTCTTTTTTTCCATTTTTTTTCTTTCCTCTCTCCCTCCCACACCTGTAGCAGCAAGCACCCCAAGCGTCCTCAGGGTTTGCAGCTACCACAGGTTCTTGGATCTGCTTTGCTAAAGGAAAGCAACTCAAAATGGGTTAACAAGCTTACTTTAATCAGTCAGACATATATCGTTTACCTTATTCAGGAGAAAAGGTCAGCACCCTGAATCTCAAAGTATACAGGCATAATTATCAAGACAGAAACATCAAGTAGACAGATTTCCAAACTGTCCAACCATTACATCCACACCCAGTCAACATCTGGGTTTCCACATTCTGGGTTTTTCAAAGCCGGGGGACTCTCAACAACGGCTTCCCAGAATTCAGATCAAATCACAAAACACTTCTCAAAGTGAGTCCCAAAACAAAGCTACACATCAGGGCTTATATAGCCTTCTCCTGGCTCAGAGAATGTAACAACCTTATTGACCCACTGGCCAATCAAAAAGTATCTACTGAAAAACAAGCCTCCCACCCCAGGCTTCTGGTGCACTTTAGCCTAGGGGCAGGGAAGATCTTTAAAATTTACATTCGCATTACAACACCCTAGAAAAGGCTACCATTAGACACAAATGTGTGTGTGCACATGTGTACCTATGTGTCTGTAAAACCATTTGATATACACTTCTATTAATCAGTCCTTTCTCTGGATGCAGATAGTATCTTCCTTCAGAAGTCATTTGCATTTAATTTAAGTATTTATGATAGTCAAAATTACTTATTCACTCAAAGGTGTACTTAAAATAATATTTTTATTGCTGTATGTAATGTTCTTTTGGGTCTGTTCATTTTGCTCTTCATTATTTCATATAAGTCTATCAATGTTTTTCTAAGATCATTGAGCTCATCATTCTTATAGGACAATAGTATTCTATCACAATCATATATCATAACTTGTTTGGGCTAGTTTTCTTCAACACTTAGTTCAATCACTGACTTCTACATGAAGCATTTTAATACCCTTGCCCCTAATACTGTTCCCATGAGTCATTTATCCCAAAGGGCAAAACTAGAAACACTAGTTAGAAGTTATAAAGAGACAAATTTAGACCTTCAGGAAAAATATTTTTATGATTTAAGATATTAGTAAGTGAAGAAGGATGCATTGGAAGACAGCATGTTCCCCATAACTGTAAATCTTCAGACAGAGGCTGGATGATCACTTGTCAAGAATGTTATAGTGGAAATTCCTTTTAGTGTATGGATTGGATTAGATGACCAGTGATACATCTTCTACCTCTAAAATTCTGTAATTCATGTGTTTTAGATCCATTTTCAATTTGACTCCATCTTTTCTCATTGATTATTTAATTTGGCATTCTTGACCCAACTATACACAAGCACAGAGCCCCAAGAGTGATTAATCATAGTGGATAGATGGATAGATTAGATAGATAGATAGATAGATAGATAGATAGATAGATAGATAGATAG
>NW_027187351.1:12630102-12656333 GCF_028583685.1 Petaurus breviceps papuanus | reverse complement strand
TAGATAGATAGATAGATAGATAGATAGATAGATAGATAGATAGATAGATAGATAGATAGATAGATAGATAGAAAGAATATGAAGCATTTATTAAGTACTTACTATGTGCCAGGCATTGTACTAAGCACTAAGAGTACAAATGAAAGCAAAAAGAAAGACAGCCCTGTAATGGTTATGGGAATTTGAAGATCTTCCCTGTCCCTAAATATGCCTAAGGAAATTAGAAGATCGTCCTGCTTTGAAGATTTTCCCTACCTCCTAAGAGACCAAATGTAATCACATGGAGTCTGCGGTGAGAGGAGTTTGCTGAAGGGTGGAGCAGGACCCACAGGAAACTGGGAGTCAGAGCAGTTAGAGCTGGAGAGGGGAGAGGATGCAGCAAAGGAGACAGCTAGGCTTGTGAATGTTTGTGGGAAAGCTAAAGAATGGTGTGGCTCCCTGTTGTGTTGTGGTTCATTAACTTTTGTTACTATAATAGATTTGACTTTCTGGTGTTGGGATTTGGTTTTTTGGTGTCTGAATAAATGTTTTGCTTCTGTCTTCTATATGTTATATTTTGGAATTCAGATCTGTGCCAGCATACTCATAGACACCATCAATGCTGTGAATATTACATTGGCACTAGAAGCCCCTACCCTCAAAGAATTTATATTTTAATGAAGGAAGACATATTTTGAGAGGAAGCTGAAAAGTTTAGGAGGAATGTGTTCATTGTAAGGCTAGGAGGGGATACTATGGTATGAAGAAAGGAATCAAAAGTAATTTGAGTCAAGATTGTAGCAATAAGGGAAATTAACATGGCTGTCCAGGCACTCTCTCAAACAGAGGTTCTGGGCAAGAACACATCAATTGGAGAACACAGACATGGGAATGGAAGTATCTCCAAAGTAAGCAGGCATATTGGACAGAGACAGAAAAATCCAGAGTAAGGAGCTAGGCCAGGAGAGGAGTAAACATGAATGAGCCAGGGGGCTGTTGATATATACTTAACTACTAGCTCTCCAGAGGGAAAAATTTACTACACAATATACTTTTAAGTTTAATCTATATTACTTTTTTCTCCATCACATTCTGAAGTCTAAACAACCACCAAGACAATAAAGCAAACCGTGATTTGTAGAATTGGTTGCTTTTTAAGGTATAAATTCTTACACTGGAAATTTAACAACTTCTTTTCCTGAGCCAGAATAAGCTGATATCAGCATATCCCTTGTCTAAGTCTTTTTCCCTTACATATATTTAGGACTCTAAGACCACTCTATTTACAATGGGGTGGGAGAGGGGAAAATTGAATAAATTGGTCAGATTCCTAGTTTTGTCACATAATTTTTCAATCAATGAATACGACTAGTACAACTATTATCAATGTTAGGGTTCTGTTGTGTTTTTTATGTTAGAGAAAGAGGGGTTCTCATATTCAAAAAGATTGGGAATCCTTGGGATATTGGAAAGAATATAGGATTGGGATATAGGCAACCTGAGATCTAGTGTCAAATCTGGCAATAACTAAGAGCAGATCATTTCATCTCTCTTGGGATCAGTTTCCTCTTCTGCAAAAATGAGGGAATTTTGATTAGATGATCTTTAATTATCAGTTCTATAATTCAATGGCTTTCTGACTTACATGAGTAGGCAACATACTTCAAAGTAATTCCAGACTCTGAGTCACTACCAACCTAGTGGACTTATGAATGACTTGTCTATGACATTTAAAAAATAATCTACAACACACTGTTTCACTTTTAAGCTCCATTACTCCTACACTTCACTGATGTTAAGTACTTCTTTGCTGAATTGATGCCATATTATTTTTTTCTTCAGGAAAAAGTAAAAATGTTAAATTCCACTGCAATTGCCTTTAAGAGCTTTCCTACATTTTATCTTAACAGCTAGATCTTAAAAATAATCTGCCTTCATTTCAGCCATTTCAGCTACATGGTGTCTCCTTCAAATGGAAACACTATTCAGTTTAATAGAAATTGACTTATCTAGGGTAAGTCACATTGGCTCATGGATAAAATGGGCAAACAACTCAAATTTTCATCTGAGACAACTGCTTTCAAAACTACAAGCTCAGCTGAATCTACTTTGATGCTTTTTAAATTCTCTCCTTTATATATAACTATGATGCTTATTATATACAATTATAGATTTAGAGCAAGAAGGGACATTAGAGGGAATTTAATTCAATCCCCACATTTTACAGATGAAGAAACTGAGGCACAGAGAGATTAAGTGATTTGTTAGAGATCTCACAGATTGTCGTTTGTCCTTCAGTCTCCAAGAGGACCAGTGACATCAGGATGGTGATGTCTTGACTTGCAAGTGAATTGGATTTAAGTGAGGCAGGGATGTGCAAAATTATTAACCTAACTCTCTACTCACAGGTAATCAGAAGCAGAAACTCCTATTATCTGACTCCAAATCTATAATTCTTTCCACTGCATCACACTGTTTACCCTCATCAATAGAGTGTGCTATGAGGTTTTGTTCTGGGATTGTTATAGCTGTTATCTTAGTATCTCTGATGAATTTGTACTGATCTATCCATTCCTTTTGTCCCCTTTGTAACCAATGCAAATCAAACCTACCTCAAGATCTGAGTAAAGTACTTTGTAAACCTTAAAACTATATAGGGGAGTTACTGATATTATTGTTATTATTATTAATTATCATGGATACTCTTATGGGAGAGACAGATTGCTAAGAATAGAAGTCATGTCCATGGAATTACTGGTTCACATAGTTATCAGACCTATGACATTGGCCTCAACAATATAGTACACTAACGAGCTAACAATCCACAAGCTCTTTTAATCATGACAAATAAGCTGATGAATGTTTTCACCTTATTGCCATTTGGATTCTATGAATTGATTGGAAGTATATGTTTGAATTTTTTTAGTAATGGCTATATAAACTATGGGACATGATTTACATTCAGTATACACATTATATATATGTATATATCTTATATACATTAATATATCAATGCACTGTAAGAATCAATGGATGTGAAAAATACAGAGTAGCATGAAAAACTACATGAAGTGAAGCAAATTGGAAGAACCAAGAAAACAATATACACAATAACTACAATAATGTAAATAGAAGGAACAAAAAATAAAAAGGAAGAATTTGTAAATATAATCACCAAGTCTAGTCCTAAAGAAGTTATATGAGAATGCATCAAGCTTCCTTCTTTGCCAAGGTAGGGGAAAATGAATGAAAAAAGTTGGATCTTAGTTGAGTATTGCTTCATTTTCCTCAAGTACTTTTATTTTCTTTCTGTTTTTATCCCTTTTTATGAGAGATAGTTTTATATACTGGGACAGGGGAGAGAAGAGCAAAAGATAAAGCACAAATCATTATTCTCAGTAGAGAGGTTGGGGACCAAAGGTGCAGAAGATTGCATACACTTCAGAAATGATTGCCTTGTCAATTGGTTTTGCTTAAACATTTTTCTCTGTTATAAGGGAAGCCTCAATACAGATGAAGAACATTTAGGGAAATTATTATTATTCAAAAAAATTGTAAGGAATGAATAAATTATGTTTAATAGTATATGCATTTACAAATTCCAAATATTTTCAGATTTGTTTCTACAAAAAAAAATAATCCATAGCTTCAAACCTTTTGATGGAGTGTCTTGTGCAAAGAGGGAAGCCTAGTGCACTGGGGAAGCCAAGGTAACCCTCTTTTTTACATACACAGGCATTAACTTGACAACTCAGAACTTGAGAAATGAATTCATACTTTTTGGAGAAGCTTCCCAGAATTCCTCATCACAACAGCTATCTGCATATCTCATTCTTCCTACCTGAAAGGGCTTCCTGGATTTCTCTCCATATTTCAAGAAGTTGTTCAAACTCAGGATTCCCTAGATATTTGGGGTAGTGTTTGCCAGGTCAAAGCCAAGGCCCAGATAACCCAAGAAATTCTGGAATATCTCCCCAACCAACAGGAAATTATTACAGCGAGTTATGTTTTTATAGTAATGTCTGCACATAGACAAGTTAGATTACAATAAAACATAATATAAGAACATAAATAAACAGACATTAAATTAAGCACCCTCTATATGCTAGGCACTGTCCTAGGAATTAACAATGCAAAAGGAATAATAAAACAGTAAAAAAAAAAAATAAAGCAGTACCTGCCCACAAGGAGGTTACATTCAATCAAGGAAAAAATCTGTACACATGCATATATATATATATATATACACATATATGTATGCATGTATGTATATGTATATATACATACACACATTTACAGTGAAGTATAAGCTTATACAAAAAATATACCAAGTAAATACATGCTAATAAGACATCTTATTCACATTCTAAGCTCTTTGGATGAGTGGGTAAAATTCAGAAGCTTTCTTAAATAATAAAAAACAAAGCACTGTTTCTATTCCTTATTCTTCCAGGGACATGTTAAATTGGTTTTAGTCATGTATTCAATGGTACACTAGTGGGTGCCTACAGTTAATAAACTTCCTTAAGCACTTAAATTAGAACTAAGGCATAACTTAGGAATATGCTTAAAAATGCATAGAATTCTAAATTTATAATTTCATTTTTAGCTGTGTGTTCCCATGACTGTCCTAAAAAGTCTAGGAGAAGAGAAATACTAGCACAGTCACATTCAGAAAGGTTCATGTCTTTCCTATTCTACTGATCATGCCAGGGTTCTGGAAGAAAGCCCAGAAAAATAGAATTGCACTATGATATTGCCATTGGCTACCTATTCTGATGAGTATTGAAGTAAGAAAAACTAGGTTAAAATTTTCCACTGTCAGGGAAAAAGCCAAAACAAAACATATCTTTCCATCGTCAAAATATTTTAAGTCATAGATGAAAGAAATAATCCTCCAAAACACAAATGCATAGAGTTTCTCTTACTCTCCTCCTTCCTTATATTGCCATAATTTAATTAAGTAGAATTTAAGAAATTAAAGGTATTGTCCTCCCCTAAAGTGACTTGGCTGTGGAAAGTGATTTACAAGTATGGTGTCTTCCCTGGAACTAATATCTTCAGAGAATGAAGGGATATCTCCCTTCATGTGGGATTACCAGAGTATGAGTTACAGGATGATAGGTTTGGTAATATAAGAGAAATTAAAGGTAATCTAATTCAATTTCCTCTTTTAAGGATCAAAAGATCATAAATTTAGATCTGGAAGGGCCATGAAAGACCATCAAGTTAAATATCCACATTTTACAGAAGAGGAATTTTAGGTCTAGAAAAATTAAGTGACTTGTCCACAGTCAAACAAGGAACAAGTAACAGGGCCAAAATTTGAACTCAATTCCTCTGACTTTAGATCCTACTTGATTTCTACAATAGCAGGTCACAAACACACTGGAAAAAGCCAGTGAAAAGAACTCAGCAATCTCTAGTAGTATAAAACATTGATGATGACCAGTAGCTCAAATCCTTTGGCATGAGTTAAAATCCCAGATAAAAGAAAGAAACACAAATTGTTAGAGTGGGATGAGATTGTCAAATTTAGCATTCTGCCTCTTCTCATGTTGAATAACTATGAATCCATGTAGAATAGAAAAGAAGTTAAAATAAATAATAGGAGCACATCTATATCCCTGACAAACCACTTTGAAAGGTATTTGAAGTTTCCATGAGCTGCAAAAGTAGGATACTGTCTTTGCATTAGTTTTAGTCCTGATTTTGCCCAAGAAAGACAGAGATCAATGTCTGACACTCAGATTTATATTAAGGCCTGTTTCCAGCAACATTTGAAGTAGAAAACCAAGTTGAAATTAGTTGTAGACTGTTGATAGTCCACAAAGGATAAAAACAAATAACATCTTTATGAAGGGTTGCCTCAAACCCACTATGGCACTAAACAAGCTAGGAAACATCTTCATAACTAGTCTTTGATCTTAAGAGTTAGTACATAGGTGGGTTGTTGATTCTTCACTGTGTCATTGGATCTGTGATCTAATTCATGTAAGTCTTAATTCCAAGTGCATGGATCATCCTGTGCAACTCTTGCCCATATTCTCCAATAAATCTTCCACAGGCCTTCCAACCAAACATACTGTGGGCCTATCTCTAGATTTCCTGACAAGCCATAAGTAATAGTTCCACACTTGGGCTATTCTCACTATATCTATAAGGGCAAGACAACCTTTATTTCCAACACTAAATCTCATTGATATATGTTATGCTAGGCTATGTGTGTAATTCATCCTTGTAATGTGTTATGGACTCTTTTTTTTTTCACCATGAATCTCATAATTTCTCTTTGAGTTAATTAATATTTTTAATTCCTTGGAAATTATAAAAAAAGGAAAAATAACTTCAGTTATTTTATTTCTAACAAAAAGAGAGAATATCAGCTTGAAGTTTACCTCAGAGGCCCCATGACCCAATACACCAAGAATCCTCTCAATGATACCACTGAATTGTCTTTGATTCATTGATTGAATACTTCTACTGATGAGACAGTCTTTTCTACTTTGAGATCATTCTAACTGTCCAGAAACTTTTTCCTTACATCATTCCCTCATGTGACTCTTTCTTACTCTACATATTATCTCTAGTACAGCTTCTTCCTCCTTAGAAAAATAGACTGAATTTCCTTTGCCTCAAGATATCTGAGGGTCGGGAGATGTTAATTTTGAAAAGTGATTAAGGGGCAGCCAAGTAGCACAGCGAGTAAGAACACCGGCTCCAGTGTCGGGATGACCTGGATCAAATCCGGGCTCAGATACTCAGCACCACACCCAGAAATAACTGGCCGTGTAACCTTGAGCAAGTTACTTAACCCCAATTGCTTTAAAAAAAAAAGTGATTAAGTGGAAATTTCATCCAAGGGTGGTGTTTACTTTCTACTTTTTCAAGAAGCTACATATCTTAGATATCCTACTTATTGCATGTGTGATGTTGGACAAGACACCACCTCTCAAGCCATCATTTCTTCATTACAAATTGAAGGAGTTGTTCTAGATGGCCTCTAATGTCCTTTGTAGATCTAAAGCAATGATTCTATGATCTGATCCTATCAAATTAGCAAAAAAAAAAAAGGTGAAACAATGTGAGGTATGGGAGAACTTTTCTCTTGTTTTGTTCACACACATACCAAAATTTATAATCAAAATAAATATCTCTCCTTTCAAAATTGTTACAGTAGGATATTATATATTGATTCCAGAGACATTGTGATCATCCAAAACATATTTAGAACTCCTCTTTTGGGATCACTTTTAAGACCTTGTAGGCCTTGTCCTATGACTGTGACATTGGAAGCAAAGTGTTACCAGCTGTCTTATTTTAAGGGGCTGGACTGAGCTAGACTGGACCAAAGTTCTCAACTTCGAGGTTGTATTGGAGATCCAGACTCAATCCATGAAGTGGATGAGAGAGAAGTAGAAGGAAAAAAAAGATTCCTAGAAGATTACCTAGGACCACCAAGATTACTAAATCTAGGATGAGTTTAAGGCTCAACAGGATCATAGATTTGGAGTTGGAAAGGACCTTTGAGATCATATAGTCCAAGCATCTAATTTTATAGACCAAGAAAGAGGTTGAGTGACTTGCTCAAGGCCACTAAGATAGTAAGTAGCAATAACAGAATTTGAAACCATATTCTCTGATTCTAAGTGAAGAATTTTTCCATTATGGTTTATTACTTCAACTAGAGACTTTGTGATGAGATGAGCAATCAGCCACAGCATCTTAACTTACATTTATATTAGCATTTTAACGTTTACAAAGGACTTGATATATACTACCTTAATTCACAAGCATTTATGAAACATACTACATATATGCCTGTTTATATATTTTGAATATATAACTAGATGTTTCTCAAAACCAGAAATTCCAATATGCTTGACAGGGAGAGAGGTAAGTTAATGGTTGATTAGTCTTACATTAAAAAAAAAACAGGCTACATGGGCCTCATTGAGAAGTATTCCAAAACTAACTGATGAAACAAAAAGTTATGTCACTATGGTAAATTGCAGTGAATATTAATGTGCAAATAAGAGTGAAATCTAAACAATTTTAAAATGAAATGTGTTTTTGTTTTCCAGTGCTCCTGGGTTTGGACTAGTTGAAAATGGCCTGGGAAGAGCTTAAATGCAATTATATGGTAGATTTTGTATTGTGCATTATTTGTTCCTTTTACTTGATTGATGCAAAGAATAAAAGCATTATATAAACACTTTAGAATGTTTTATATCTTCAAATGGACAGCTGACTTGATTATGCCAAGGTCATATGACTAGGATTCAATGAAATTGAGCATATTCAGGAAAGATGCAGGGTTTATGACAAATGGGATCTCAACTCCCATTTCTGGTTGTGTTGACAATCTGTTGAAATCTGTGAAACCTTTCTCAGAAAGTTTTAAATCACTGGAAGAAATGATAAATTTCAATTAGAGTTAGGGAAAATAAAGATGTTATTCATAGATTTTCCAAAATCTGTCCATGGACTCCCTGAAGGTGTGTGGACCTCAGATTAAGAATCCCTGTTTAGAGTCATTAAATGACTTTGTTATTATCCTTCATTCTTGAAGCGGACCAAAATGACATCATTATGTTGGAGTCAAAGAACAGTGTGTACAACTGACTGATCAGAACAATACATGCTCAAAAGGCTCCACCACAGCTCAGGCATAAGTAGTACATATGAATATCTGAAGAGATGTCTCTAAGTTTGCATATCTCTACTGCAATTGTGCTTCAATCACAGAGCACAGAACCTTCTTTGATGTAGACATGCCATGCTGGACAGTTCTTTGCCAATGTTTGCCAGATCACACAATCAATTTCAAAGTTCTTCAAAGAGACTTTGAAAGTGTCCTTGCATCACTTCTTCTGACTCCATGTGAGTGCTTGTTTTGTGTCAGTTCTTTGTAAAAGTCTTTTAGGCAAACATACGTTTGGCATTCAAACAACACCGTCAGTCATTGAAGTTGTGATCTATACAGTAGAGTTTGAATGCTTGGAAGTTTAGCTCAAGAAAAGATCTCAGGTTCCAGGACTTCATCTGGTCAGGTGATCTTCAGAACCTTCTGAAGACAATTCAAATAGGTTTCTTGGCACTACCTAGATTTCAAAGGCATACAACAATGAGGTCAGCACAATAACTCTGTAGAATTTCACTTTGGTAGTCAGTCTGATACCTCTTCTCTCCCATACTTTCATTTGGAGCCTCTTAAACACTGAGCTATCTCTGGCAATGTGTGTATCAGTCTCATCATCTGTGTGTACATCCCTGGAAAATATACTGCCAAGGTAACTGAATTTGTCCACAGCATTCAAAATTTCTCCATTTGCTGTAACTAATGGTTCTACATAAGAATGGTGTGGTATTTAATGGTGGAGAACCTATGATTTCTTGGTGTTGATTATTAGGACAAAATTAAAACAAGCAACAGAGAATCCATCTGTACTCTGTAGCATTTCAGCTTCAGAGGATGCATTGAGTGCACAATCATCTGCAAAAGTCACACACCAACTCTCCCTTCACTTTAATCTTGGCTTCTAGACTTTTCAAATTAAATAATTTACCATCAGTGTTAACCTTGGAGCCATTTTCATCGTCATTGAAGGCATCTGATAACATTGCTGAAAATATCATGCTAAAAACATGAGAACAAGCACACAACCTTGCTCTAATCCATTGATCACTGGGAAAGTTTGAAAACACCATCCTTTATCCAGAACCAAGCAAGCATGCTATTATGAAGTTGACATACAATACTGATGAACATCTTAAGGCAACCAAATTTTGACATAATTATCCACAAGCCCTCATGAATGACAGTATCAAAGGCTTTGGTCAGATCTATGAATGTTGTGTACAGACCTCTATTCTGCTCCCGGTATTTTTTCTGGAGTTATCAAACAGCAAACATCACGTTGACCATCCCTCAATGTTTCCTGAAGTCACATTGACTCTCAGGTGGATGATCATCTTCCAGGTGAAGGATCAGACTATTAAGGAGGATTATGGCAACAGTCTGGCCAGGAATGACTAAGAAAGAGACCCCCCCACACACACCATGATTTTCACAGGACAATCTACTTCCATTATTTTTATAGAGATGAACAATGGAGGTATCCTTGAATTCTGACAGGATAACCTCCTCTTGTCATATAACCCAGAAAATTTCAGTCAGTTTTTATATAAGGAGTGGACCCCATCTTGTAAATCTCAGTTGAAAGAGAATCATCACCAGGCACTTTGCCACCTGAGAGGAGCCTAATCATACTCAAAACCTCTTCTTCAATTGGAAATTCCAATTCAAGACTCCACAATGCCTGCTTCAGCCACCTTCATGGACACTTGAACAAATTGTTCTCAAATGTACCATTCCTCCAAAAAAAGTCTCCACATGTTTGGGGTAGATAACCCCCTAACTCACCTCAGAGTTTGAGACCCCCTCAGTTATCCTCAACATGGTTTAACCCATTTACCAAAATAATTTATCATGGTGTGGCCACCATGCATGCTACAGCTCCTTGGAGCCACAGGTGAATCAGGTGGACACCAAAGGTGGAAAGCAGCCCTGGAAAGATACTAGTCTTCTCTGAACACACCCACTGAGCTAAGTACAGGGGCAAAGAGAGAGGTGGAACTTGGGAGTAGAAAACTGTTCTCTGAGACCCTTAGAAAGCTTGAAACTTTCCCAGCAGGTTGCCCAAGTGCAATGTAGCACTTCCAAGTTGATCATGGGATTAAACAAGATCCTAGCCCTTTTTGGTAAATAGGATCAGGGTAACGTCTGACAATGCCACCTGATAGTTAAACTAAAAAAAAACCCTGAACTTTCCACTTCATGGCATGAGTCACAAAAAGTCTTCAGGTTCAGTCTCCTAGTGCTGAACTAATACAGTGTCTGACCATCTAAGTCCCTTCAACAAATTTAGAGAAAGACAATAGTCTTACCTTCAAAATTTCCATTCACTACCTCATAAGATAGCCAATTCAATTTTTAATAACTTTAAATGAAATTTTCTTTTTCATTAAATTAAGCAAAATCTGATTCCTTATAATTTCACTATTTATATCTAATTCCATCTAGAACTACAGGATAAATCTAATCTCCCTTCTACATGACAACACTTTACATGCTTTAAGACAACATTCCCCACCTAAGTCTTCTTTTTCCCCCAGACTAATTATTTTGTTTCTTCAACAATGGTTTATATGACCCTTCATAATCCTGATTACCCTCCTCTGGACATGCTTAAGTGTGTCAATGTCAATCTTAAAAACTGGGTCCTATTTAATATCTAAATAATGCTATTTAGGGCTGTTTGTAAAGCAAAAATTTTTTTTAAAAAACTCATAGATAATTCATCGACATGGAAAATAACAATAAAAAAGAAAAAAACTTTTGGCACATATTATGTTTATTCTATAAGCAAAATTGTCTCAAAAACCACACCCAAGTCAGAGAAGTACTACTTGTAACAAATCCTTCATCTGGAAAGAACAACAGGTAATTAGGGGACAAATTCTTCCTTTTAAAGAAAAAGAACATGTTCAATGCCACTGCTATATTATACACATTCTGTCTTGGACTTATCCAATTAATAGCTCTCTAAGTATCTTCTTAAGAGCACAACACTGTGCAAGGCACTGAGAAGGAAAGGGATGTGGCATAAAGATTATGTAAGATACAAGTCGTCTGTGATCTAATTAGTCAAAGCAGATACATCGTGTCTTAATGAAACTACAAACTTTTCCCCATCGATTGATCCCCAATTCTCTTACATATATCTTCAAACTCTTCTTCTCCACTGGTTTTCTCCTCTACCTATAAGCATGCTCTAATATCTCTTATTCTGAAAAAAAATAAATCTTTAAATATCTTTTTGCCATGTCATTTTATCCTACTCCCTTATCATCTTCTTCCCTTTTACTACCAAGTTTCTTAAAAGGGTAGGAAATGCCCAATTTCCTCACCATCCATTCATTATTAAACTCCTTGCATCCAAGATCATGTTCATCACTTTGCTTAGCATTCAACTCCTAATTTCCAAATTGATTGGCCTTTCCTCGGTCCCCTGGGTTTCCTTTTTTTCTGCTTTGCAGCATTTGGCACCTCTGATTTCCCATTGCTTTATGATCTCTCCTTACTTGGTTTCTGTGACATGGCATTGGTTCTCCTCGCTCTCCCATAATCCCATACTCCAAATTGAAATTATCATGTTTCTCTTACGATATGTTGCTCCTCCTGACTTCTTTTTTTTAGTGTTACCATCACCTTGATATCATCTCCACTCTGCCCTCTCCTTCATTATCCAAATTCTTTTAATTCTATTTCTGAAAGTATCTCTCGCGTATGACTATTCCTTAGTATTGTTACTCCTGCCACCTTAATGCACATTATAACTCCCTCCTACCTAGATGATTGGAATAGCTGTTAATCAATGTCTTTGGCACCATTTTCTCCCCCACTCTGACATTCATTCTACACAAAACCACCAACTTTATCTTCCTAAAATATATTTATGATTATATTATTACATTGTTTAAAAACCTGCCTTAGTCTCAAATGCTTATCAAACAAGAAAAAATAAAAACTTTACACAACCTAATCTATTTTTTCACAGCTACTTTACATAGCCTATGTACCATCTAAGTTGGGTCCTATCTATCCTACTTTTCCCACCTCTGTGACTTTTTGCACTATTATTTTATCTGTAATGCTTTCCTCTCTATTTTCTCTTTTTAAAATTCTTCCCATCTTTCAAGGCTCAGCTTAAATGCCATTTTCTCCTTGAAGTTTTCTTTAATACTCATGCACTTGGAAGCTATGTTTCTATACTCTGAATTTTCATGGGACTTCATAGCCCACTAGTCCTTCAGATCACAAGGCTAGGGGAAGGCAGTGAAATGGAGTAGAATGAGTATTAGGTTTATAGTAAGAGGAATGAGTTCACATATCTTCTCTGCTATTTACTGTCCATATGGCCTTGAGCCAATTACTTCACCTCTAAGGTTCTGTTTTCCTATCTATAAAATGAGCGGTGGGACTAGATGCCCTCTAATTTCCCTTCTTTTATACTATGATAACTAGATTTGGATGCAGAATAGACCTTGGATACCATGTAGCCCAGAAGTTTTTAACCTAAGATCCATGGACCCCAAAGATGAAAATTTTCAGGAAACTCAGGAACTTGGATGGGAATATATATATACATATATATATATATATATATATATATATATATATATATATACATTTTCATTCACCTCTTGTTTCCTCTGAATGAATGCCTATATATTTTGTCATATACATTTAAAACATTATTTTAGGAATGAGTACAGAGATTTCACCAGATTTCCAAAGGGGGCCCTGATATAAAAAAATATTAACAACTCCCCTTATCTACTCCAACCTTCAAATGTCATAGATAAGAAAAAAAAAACTAAAGAGATGAAATTACTTCCCCAAGATCACATAGGTAATAAGTGGCATGATCAGGGCTTCTGACTCCAATCCTAGTGCCCATGCCTCTATACCATAATGCCTTTCTATGTTTTTATTACAGTTATTTGTATAAATTTCTATCTTCCCCACTAGATAATAAACTTCTTGGAGAAGAATTATTTTTTTAAAATGATTGGGGCAGCTAGGTGGTACAGTGAGTAGAGCACTGGCCCTGGAGCCAGGAGGACCTGAGTTCAAATCTGACCTCACACACTTAAAACACTTATTAGCTGGGTAAACTTGGGCAAGTCACTTAACCCCAATTGCCCTGACTTCCCCCCTCCAAAAAGCAAAAAAAAAAATATTCTCTAACATTTAGCATAATGCTTTAAAAATATTTTATTATTAATATTATTAATTAAATTAAGGATATTATTGTTAATTATAGTCATAGCTTAAGTTTATTTAACTCTTGGCATACCTTAAACATGGAAAACACTTAGCTTAATCTTACTTTATCTTTTTAGCAGCCCATAAAGTAGATCTCTTAGGTATTGTTGCTCCCATTTTACAGATTGGAAAAAAAGGCTCAGAAAGATGGAGTAATTTATACAGATTGTACGAATATTAAGTGTTGAAACTTAAATTGGAATTCAGATATTCAAACTCCAAACTCCATTTTCTCCCAACTCTAACATGGAATGTCTGTAAGTGTTTGTTGTTGTCTGAATTAGTCAGAAAGACTATTCATATAAAAAACATCTTTGTTACAATAGGGAGAGCAAAGCCATGTATAGGAATTTTGTACTAATCAGATGAAAAAACATAAGTGTAAGTTCTGTGTTGGCAGCAAAGAGGATCCATAGGAGTTCCTCTAGTCTCAAAATATCACAAAATGGGCTAATGACCCCAAATATCCTAGTGTAACCACAGTCTCTCAAGGCCATATTTTTCTATTCTCTCCTATAAAATAAATACATTTCATCTTCATGGTTTTTTTTTCAAAAGAATTTAAATATATGAAATATATCCCAAATTGTTTGGTTTATAAATTCTAATGGTCCCAAACTTGCTAATAAGAGTTTTGTACTGACAGGTTTTTAAGATGCATTTCCTGAGTTACTGATCTTTAATATTTTAGCATGCATTTATACAACTTTTTTCTCCCAATGAATTCAAAGCAGAGATACAGCTAATAATTTAAGAGGATAGTGCATAGGATTTCAATCACCTAAAAATGTTATATGTAATCCTGTGGTGCTCTCTGTGTACATACACACATATAAAATACATGTGTAAATATGTATACGTATGTGTCACAGATATATAAATAAATGTCACAGATGTGTTACAAGTATATAAATATATATGTGCATATATATGTGACATGGATATCTAAATATATGTCACATAGGTAGTACAGATATAAATATGTATATTTCTGTGCTTCTCTAGTTAGAGTTAAATAAGTCACAGTTTGTACAGATATTACAAAAGCCTAATATTGTTAAGCAACCTTTGGCTAACATTCTGTTATTCTCCTTTTTATCTTAAAAGCAAAGGACCTATAGGTCCCCTGAGAAGAAGGGCATGACACAAGCCAAGTCCTTTGCTGTTAGACCCTTAATGGAACTGAGTTTATGATGTTTGAAGGCTACAGTCAGCCCTCATGTGTTTAATGAAGCAAACTCTATCACTGAAGTTTTCTCCAAAATTGGTTTAGGAAAAATAATTCCTTTCTTAATATTACCTTAATGTCTAACAGAAAAGGGATAATATGATTTTATCCAAACAACTTATTTAGCAAATATTTACTGACCTACTACATTGGACAAGGCTTTTGAGAGGCAAAGTTATAAAATTATTTAGTACCTGTCCTCAAGGAGCTTACAATCATAGATATGTACAGCAATCTGTAATATATAAGTAAAATATAATAGAGGAAAATGAGAGCTATGGAAAGAAAAATTGCAAACCAAAGGAATAATAGTCTTATTTTTCATGTTTCCATTACTTGTAACTTAGCACTGAGACCAGTCCCTAGTTCATGTTCTACAGAAATTAGTTTCAGAGAAAAGAACTTAAATTCAAGACTTAAATGACAACATATATTAAAAGTTATTCTGAAGTCCTTGGAAGCCATCTCTCAGATGATGGCATGAAGCAATACAAGTGAGAAATGGGTTTGTTCCACTCTCTGTGATGAAATCAGTGATATGTGAGTTAATAACCAAATGAACTGTCCCTTTTCTATTAAAGGACTGTAAAAAGGGAAAAGAAGGCAATACATTTAAGAACCTTGTAATGCCACAAATAATTTGCTTCTTGAGAGATAGTCTGTTTTGGAAGAGACAGATAAGATAAAATGTAAAGTTGGAGGAGTATAAAGCTACCAAGAACAAATTATATGACTCAAATAAAGTTTACAAGTACAGGTTTATAGCTTAATTACTAATATTTCTTCAAATGCATTTCATGTGAAAGCCTCTTGAGGATTCTACATGAGTAACTATTACTAGCATAATGAGATAAAATCTAATCTAGACCTGTTATAAAATATGTAGATAGGCATATACATGCATATATATGATATTAGATGGTCAATTAATGAGGAATATTATTAGCCTAATGGAATTATCGCTGTGTGACATGTACACTGGCTTTACAGGCTTTACTAATCTCAAAATATAATGATTTAATTGTTTTCTTCACTCTTTGGTTAAGTCATTGGCATCATCACAAGATACCAGCTTTATTGATGAATAAAGACCCCTTACCATTTTTCAATGAACCACATGGACTACTCTTCTATGATCATACAATCAAGGACTTGGAACTAGAAAAATCCTTTGAGACCATCTAATCCAACCATCTCATTTAACAGACAAGAAAACTGAGGCTCAGAGGAATCACATAAAGTGCTCAAGGTTCATTGACAGCAAGTAACAAAGCTGGCATTGGAATCCAGCTCCTTTGACCCTAAATAGCAGTTAGTGTTTTTGTAGCATTTTAATGTATGCCATATGTTTTCTCATCTGATACTCATAACAATCCTTTCAGGTAGGTGCTATTATTATGCCCATTTTGTAGATGAGGAAATTAAGGCACAACTTGTCCAGGATCATACAACTAGTAAATGTCTGAGGTTAGATTTGAACTTAAGCATCTAACATTCTCTCCACTGTGCCAACTAGTACCAAATTAAATGCATGTTTTATTATATTATGCTGCCTCCAAATAAGATAACATCTTGACCCAGCAGCAATTGTTTTGTGGTTATCAGTAATTATCCTTTTTAAAGAAATAGGAGAGACTTTGCAAAAATTACAAAAATGCAATGGATTGTTTTAATTGTTTTTTTTTTTGTTTGTTTTGTTTTGTTTTGCTTTTTGGAGGGGGGAAGGCAGGGCAATCGGGGTTAAGTGACTTGCCCAAGATCATACGGCTAGTTTTTTTGGTGTGTTAAGTGTCTGAGGCCAGATTTGAACTCAAGTCCTCCTGACTCCAGGGGCCAGTGCTCTACTCACTGTGCCACCTAGCCACCCCAATAGATTTTTATAGTACCAAAATGCATTGATAGTAGGACATTTATAGTATTAAAATGTTTGGTATTACAGCCAGTCAATAAATATTGATAAAGTACCTTCTATGACTCACGCACTGTGCTAAATGTTGGGCTTCCAAATATAAATTTTTTTTAAATTAGTTCCTGAACTCAAAGGTCTTACAATCTAATGTAGAAAGACAACACACAAAAGGAAATGGTAAAGAGGGGAGGAGAGGAAGCAGGATAGAGTTTTCCAAAGAGCTCCAAAAGCAATGTAACTGCAGGAAAATGAAAAGAAAAACTGTCAAGCCCCTCTTTAAATAGAGGCCCTGGAGCCCTTAGTCATACTCTGCTACCAGAGGGTCTCGCTGATAGATCTAAACCATCCATTCTAATCCCCTAAAATATCCCAGACAGCTAGGTGGTACAGAGGCTAGATTGCTGGGGCCTGAAGTCAGGAAGACCCGAGTTCAAATCTAGCTTCAGACAATAACAAATTGTATGACCCTGAGAAAGTCACTCTGCCTGTCTCAGTTTCTTCAACTTTAAAATGGGGGAAATAACAGCACCTACCTCCCAGGGTTGTTATGAATCTCATATGAAAAAATATATGTAAAAAGCACTTAACACAATGTCTGGTACATAGAAGACACCATATAAATACTTTTTCTACTTCCCTAAAATTAGAAAACTAAGGCCCAAAGAGCTGAAATAACTTTGGTAAGTAACAAAGTGCATAGCATCTCAAAGTCAAACTAAAATTACAACACAAGTGTCCTGACTCCCCAGTATCATATCATATCTAGATCCTGAATCATCAAAAAGTGGAATGAGTTTAGAGTAAACGAGCATCTGTGAGTGATACTAAGATTAAGATCTTCTCTTATTAAGCAAAGCTTTTTGGGGGAGTGGCAATGTGGATCAGTGGCTTGATAGTTGATCTTGGAGACCAGAAAAGCTGGATATAAGTCCTGTTTTTGACACTTACTAGATGAGTATGCTCAGGTAAGTCACCTTATGTCCCAGTGGCCCAGGCAGCTCTCTAGGAATATAAATCACAAATTAATTGTCTATAGGTGGAAAGAATTTCCACACTGGGAGTTTCCTATATACATTAAGGTTCAAGTTCTTCCTCACGTCTTCCCCCTACCCCCATGGTGATAATTAGACCTTGATGCTGAGAGTGATTCAGCACAGAGATAATGTACATAAAAGTGCTTCGCAAGCTTTAAAATACCCTATAAATGTCAGCTATTATTATGAAAATGTCAAGAGCCAGTTTTCATCTGACCATTTCTTGAATCTTCTATCACATCTACCATCACCATCAGCTTAGCTTCTTGATTGGTTCAGCTCTAGGTTCCCATGGATAATCACCCCATAATGAATCAATTAATAATGTGTGGATGGACCTGGTACTTTCCAAACCACTTTAATGTATTATGAAAGTAAAGACACTCCCTGAGTGTCTTTCATGGAGAGTAGGAGAAATAAGGAGAGTCTCATAGCAATACTCTCAGACAAGGGCTAATTTAGCCTAGTCTAGGCACAGCCTCATCAGTAGAAGTTAACGATTATATTACAGCAATATCTTCCACATTGCTATTCTCCCCATCACTGTAATATATCATAGGTCAGCATAAGAATTTAAATGAGAATTTGGAAGGAGATTTGCAGAAGCTTCAGATGATCTGCAAAGGCCAGCAAATCACACAGAAAAAGTTTAGAAACCCAGAAATTCCTAAAATATATGTACAGTATTGTATAATATCAACTCAAATTTGACAGTAAGGTATTGTAAACATCCCATAAAAGAAAAAAAATCAGACTTCTTCTCTGGTATGAAGGAAGAACAAAAAAACTGTATACAGATTTTCCAGATCACAGGGGTGCTGTGCCCTTAATCCCTGAAATGTGGAAAGGATAACTGTATGGTCAACTCAGTCCACAGACAAATCTATAGAATAATAATAATAGCAGATAACATTTATATAGTGCTTATTATGTGCTATTACATTAAGCTAAGTACTTGTGTCAGAGTCCGAAGAGATAAGTGTTATTATTATCCCCATTTTGCACACCAAGAAACTGAAGTAATCAGAGACTAAATGCCTTCCCCAGGATGAAACAGCTAGTAAGTGGCTGGAGTCAAATTTGAAGTCAGGTCTTCTTATGTCCAGGCTTAGAACTATCCACTATGTCATTTAGCTGAATTTAGAACTAGAAGGGACATTAGAGAACACTAAGTCCGACTCCTCGTTTTAAAGGTGAGGACCCTGAGGGAAAGAGTAGGTAAGTGATTTGCCCAGGATTATATAGATTAAAAGTTTTGGAAGTAGGATTTAAACCCAGATCTTCCTGATTCCTAGGCCCCCTCCCCAATGCCCCCCTGACTTCATATCCAGCATTCAATTAGCCCCCTTACATGAAGTATATATTCTCCTCCAAAACCATATAGAAGACATTGCTTCTTGGAGCCAGGATTGACTAGGTCATTTTCAAAAGAGATCCAACAACTCCCACAATTGGACAAGAAGGCACAGTCCCAGTAGGACCCAATTCCAGTAGAGCCAAGTAGGAGGTTTTAGGCTCCTGTTATTGTCAAAATTGTGGAGGTCATTAAAATTTCAATCAGCTAAATCAGCTTTGCCAAAACAAAGGCCACTTGCCATATTACCAAATTGCTAGCATGCTTACTCTGTTCCCTTAGAAGCAGCTATCTTAACAGGAGGTCATTTGAGGTGGAAAAAGTCATCTGATGGGAATCTGTCCTAACTTTATGCCAGCTTTGTGTCTTTCTTACCCCAGCCAAAAAAGCCGCATGTTTACTATTTCTTCCTCAGATTGTTTTTGACATGCCCCTCAAGGGCATACCCTAGCATTGGTAATGTGACTTTTACTAGCTTGAGGTGGTTATAGGTACAGTCTATCAATAATCCACCTTACCTATCAGGAATGTGCATTATAAATGCAATAAAAAAAGTTGACATCCCTATAGCCTTAGGCAAGTCACTTAGCCACTTCAGGCCTCATTTCCTCACTCTTATAATGTGAGGATTAGACAAAGACAGCTTCTAAGGTCCCTTCCATCTCTAATCCTATGGCCCTGTAAGTCATAAGACACAAATTAACAATTTATTGGAATGTAATTATCTCCACCTCTCAAAGCATAATAATAATTTACTCCATTAGCAATCTCAAAAATAAGACTTTTATATGAATAATATTCTGACTTTCCTTTAATTTTATATTTCCTTTTCCCATTAAATTAAGGTGCCAGTGTCTCCAATGATATTATAACACATCAGAATAAATTAATATTTAAAATGCTCATGCCATTTGTAAATTCTGGAATACAAAAAAATCCTGTGCTAACAAGCAGTGCTTAAAAATGAGAGAACTTTTAAATTTATGCTTACATTATTACTAATAAGAATGATAGATATCATAAACATGCACACGACTAATTGTGTCACTGAAGCCTCATTCAAGAGAGAGAACTGCCTTTAGGGTTTGTCATCTAAGGCAGAAGATGCATTTAACAGTCATTATTCATGTGAAAAATAATACTAGATGAGAGGCTTTCTGGTTAGGAACTCAGGTAGACTGGTTTTGATTTGCTTTTTTCTTATTATTCTTTCTGGGTTAACATCTGCCCTTTGGGTGAGGGTCTGTCACTGAAGCAGACCGAGTTTTTGCAAAAGCACCTGAGGGAAGTTGCCCAGTTGCAAAAAGAAGAAAAACTGCTCCAAGCAAGTTAAACTAGAGAGAAGAATACATCAAAGTGAAATGCATAGACTACAAAGGGAAATATCTGTTAGGTGACTGGCTTAGACAAAGGCAAGGGGGGAAATGATCATTTTTGTTGTGCAGCTGAATAGAGCACTAAATTTAACTACAGACATTTTTGAAGAGTCTTGCTAGTTTTACCCTAGTTTTTTAGCTATTTTTCACACTAGAAGCTCTAGCAGCAAGGAAACTTTGAAAATATGAATAGGTTTTATTCTGACTGGTCAATAACAGATTTTTCTTTTTTTCAAGTTTAGGTTTCCTACATGAACAATTCTGGTACTGAATCTTAAATAAAATATCGGACCACACAAACATGCAATCTAACTAGGGTTTATTAATGAGGTGGGGAAAGGAAAGGGAAACAAGCTTTTATTAATTGCTCACTGTGTGCCAGGAACTATGCACTGTTCTAAGTGTTATGAAGAGAATAAGAGTGAGATCGAGACCTGGGTTTAAGATAAATTTAGATGTGGATTTATTGATCAAGCATACAACTGCCTGGAGTATATACTCAAATCAGGCAGCACTGAATTGGGATACACGCAATGCTTATAAAGGCAAAAACCACAAAAACCACAATTGGGGAGAGGAGCTAGCATAAGCAATGACATACAGAAGCCAAGAACAGCCATTGGTTGGATCTATAGCTCAGGGCTAATTTGGGAAACATGGTACAAGGGTACAAAGGAGCAGCCAGGGTCCTTCCTAGAACAGAGTGGAGGGTACAGGGGCAGTGGAATTCCCAAAACAGGCTGGGGTCATGGAACAGGTCAGGGTCATGTTCTGGGTGAAGGGTGTGGGGGACCCTGCTTGGTCAGTGTTCTGGGTAGAGAACCTTGCTGGGTCAGCATCCTGGGTGGAGGACCTTACTTGGTCAGCATCCCAGAACAGGGTGGTCACTTGCATGGGATAGACTTGCCCCATGATCTCTATGCACACTTGTACCATAATCCTTATACAAAATGCTGCTTCAAGGCTTTTTGATTTAGGGAAGTACTAATTTAGGGGAAAGATAAGGGAGCAAGGGACTATGCCTTTAAGCGATTACAAGCAGTTCCAGGGTTTAGGAAAAAGACAAAGAGAAATATAAAGGGGCTTAATGGTGGCTTAATGGTGGGCTCCAAATCAGGTGGCATGTGATTTGGGTTACTTTACAACATAAGTACTTTACAAATATCATTCTATGTGATGCTCAGAACAATCCGAGGAGGCAGGTGTTATTATTGCCATTTTACAGTTAGGGTTAACTTAAGCAGAGGGTAAGTGACTCTCCCAAGGGAATACAACTAGTAAGTAATTGGATATCAGATCATCAGGATTCCAGGCCCAGCACTCTCTCAGAAGATATTCTAGCACTCTGTTCACCACCAATTTGCTTCTGCAAGTTCATTTTAAATTATTACTGAGACATGTTGGTACAAATTTTCAGTAGGTTGTCAGAAATAAAGCAGACAGGGACTAAATGATTTGCACAGGATCACACAGCTATATCTGATACCGGATGTGAACTCAGGTTTTCCTGACTCCAAATCCATACTATCTACTGAGCCAACTAGCGCATGGTAGCCCTATAATAGTATTTAAGTCACCAATGGAGCACTGATGTACAACTATGGATATAAGAAAGTATGTCCTTCCATAACTCCACCACCCTTGGCTTACAGTCTTGTTTTCAGACTCTGGAAAATAAAGTTGTACATGTAATGAAAGTCCACAATCAACCTTTCTCAGAAATGCAGAACTAATCTGAGTGGCCCATTTGTGTTAGAGTGTGAATAATTTCAAGCTAATGTACACAATGGAAGGCTGGTACATTTTACCTATGATGTACCTAACTATGGTGTGCAGGCCTAAGGCCTTTTTGAATACATTTTTCATAAGTAGGTCCAACAAGCATAATCACTGGGATCAATTAAACTGAATTTGCTATCAGAGGCCATGCATATAGAATGACATCAGTCATTCTAGGTGTTTCTCTCTGTTCCCGGTCCTGCCTCTACAAGAAAAGACTCACTTTGGTTAAAATCCACCATTACCTAATTTCCCAGAAATATAGGGCTTGTTTTTTATACTTCTTTTCAATAAAAACATCCCTTGAAACCAAGATTATTTTAAATTCACATTACATTTCTAATTATAATTTGATGTTGAAGGATAGATACATCTAGCTCAACCCAATCATTTTACGTATAAGGGAACTGAAGCCCAGAAAATATGAATGACTTATTAAAGATAACATTGCTAATAAACAGCAGAACTGGGATCTGACCCCAGGCACCCTGCCTTGTGGTGTCCAATTGACCCCCTTTTAGGGTAAAGAACCAAGTATAGGAAATCCAATCCAACATATGACATGTAAATCAGTTCTTTAGCTATCTGGGAAACAAATAATTTAAACTTCAACTATCTGGTTGGTTGAATCAATTTTTCACTTTATATCATTTATATATCATCATATTCAATGTTTGCTCAATTAAAAATATAATTATATTCCTCAGCGGGCAAAAATAAAAAAAAAAACCTCAGTTCATCATGACTTAGCTATCTCTGAAGGTTTGGATTTGGGAGTTGTTATTGAAACCTGATTATAATCAGAGGATTTAGCTATCCTGGTGGTATTATCTTCAGGTTCAGTTGAGTGGGAGCCTGCTTTTTTCACACTCCCCTAAACCAAATGAAAAGTTTGTCAAAAATAATCTTATTGTTGGCTCAGAGCTGGCTGTATCAATCCTTATCTGCAGCTGACAAATGTTCTGTAAACTGTCACGCTGTTCAACATTATTCCCATTTTTTATAAAAATGAGAAACATTATGATATTGAATGACAGACTGCTTTTTTAATTTCTGAGGGGAAAAAGTCATGAAATATAGAATAGACTGAATACTACATGTCTCAGAGACTATAGATGTCCAGAGTACAGACTTCCACTGATGTTGAGCACAACTCCTCCATGCCTTAGTCATTGGCATTCATGAGCTCCTGAGGCAAGAAAAGGCTTATAGATTTAGAGCTGGGAAGGTAGTTAGAGGTCACCTAGTCCAAACTCTTCATTTTAAACATGCAGAAATTGAGACAGAGAAATTTACCCATAATTGGACAGATCGTAAGAGAGCAGAGTTGGGATTTGAACCCAGATATCCTGACTCTGCTGGCTGTCTTTTTACTTCACCACACTGTTTCTTTTGACTTGGTGGATATCTGCCTTGCACCCCATCCCACTCTATACCAGACACTAGTCCAGGAACAAAGATCTTCCTGTGCCCTTCCCTACCCACTGAGGGGGAGATAATCTATTCGACACTTGAGTGAGTTCTGGGGCAGAGCTGACTGGCTGAGAGGGAATAACTGAAAAATTCCTAACCCCTCTATAATCCCACTGGCTCCAGGATTCTACCAGTTCCAGCCTTGATCATCATATAGGACCAGGGACTGGATATCTATCTTCCCTTCACATAGGTGGAGCTCATCTTTCCTCCCACCTCCTACCTATTTCTCATGGAGTAATAATCAAATCAATATTATCTTTGCTACTAGAAAGAGTCAGACAATCTGCTGCTCTTTACCTCCACTCAAAATCCCCATTCTTGTTGCCAAGATCAATGCCTTAACTAGCTCTTCTTGCTCCCACAAACGCATCTATGTCATCCTCAGAGCAGCCTTATCCCACTCTACCCTTTGTAAATATTGTGCTCCCTAGAATAAACTATCATCATTAGATCTGTGCCCTTCTCCCTGGAAGGTAATTTTTATATAATTTGTATTTACTTATATGCATCATGTCATTCCCCTTTCTCCTCAAAACAATGTAAGCTCCATGATGGCAAGGATTGTTTCATTTTTTCAATGTATCCTCAGGATCTAAAACAATTCCTGACATACAGCAGGTGCTTAATAAATGCTTTTTGAAGTGTGATGAATAGTGGCCAGCTTTCTGGTGATGTACTTCATAATATATTTCCTTAATATATTATGAAGAGGAAATATAACATGTAATATTCAATAGTAAAATGGGCTACAAGGAACTAAGAAAATTACCCCTCAAATCTTATTCTCTAATCCTTTTTCTTCACTATGTAGAAGCTATTCATTTCTCTATGAACATATTCTATTAATCCTAAAAACCTTTGTACCAGGCTCAACAGCCATGAAACATTTTTTGATCTCCTCAGCTACTGGTGACCCTTTATCCAAAAAAAAAATCACCAAGATATTTGTCACACATATATTTAATGAATTATTTTCTATTTTCACAGGTTTTTCAAAGGTCATGTTTTTCACAATTCGAACTATGAAAATAGGTTAAAATATTGGTTTGGCATTGTTCAAATGATAAATAATGGTTAGCTATGCCTTTTAGGAAAGTTTACTTGATTCTGTGAGTTGGTCACTAAAATATCCAGACCTTGTTTTCTGTTTCTTGAGTTTAGTTAGATAACTATGAGATATTTGGTTATGAACTGGAAAAGTGGTGGGTTTTTTTTATTGTTGTAACAAATATCCCTACTGTACAGGTTTGTTTCAGGGAAGAACCACATCTTCAGGGAAACACTAAATTTGTAACCATGGACAATTTGTTTAACCTCTCTGAGCCTCAGTTTCCTTACATGATGACTTCCTACTCTAAACCTATTATCCTTTCACTCTGATTAAAGATAGGCCTGTATATAGCAAAGCACAAGAAAGGACAGTAGGAAAGAAAGAAAAAACTGAAAAAGTTGGTCTGTCTAATCAGAGAGTACTTTAAAAGCTCCCTTGAAAGCTAAATAATTAAATTTGAATCATTTTTTTCTGAGAGAATTCAACTGTATATTCTCATTATTTAAAACAAATGTACTTATTTGTAATATGTATTTAAAATTGTTAATAATTTTTAAAAGAAAGGCAGATTGGCAATAGTGATCTGGCCTTCATACCAGGAAAACCTGGGTTAAAATTCCATCAGTGATATACAGTGGCTGTGTGACACTGGACAGGTCATTTGTCCTCTTAGTTCTCTGGGCAACTCTTTAAGTCTATACATTGCATAGATGGTGTCAACCTGCATTGGAAGAGGGAATTTCCTCATCCAGGAGTTCCCTGTATCAGTGAGATCACAGGTCGAGTCCCTATTCACCCAAAAAAAAACCCTGAAACTTTTACTATTCATTCCAATATGATTATGATTATTTTGAATCACTTTTACATTTATAGCCTTCATGCTTTCAATGACTTGAAGTAACTTTTATCTGTGACAGTTATCTTGACCATTTATGAACTCTGAGAACTTGGATAAGTTATTCATTTCTATGAATCTCAGCTTCATTATCTGTAAAATAAAAGAGTTGGAGTAGAATTATCTCTAAAGTCTCTTCCAGATTTCTAGTAAAGTAGTTAAAAAGGAAGAAAGAAAAAAAAAACTTACTCCAAAAGAAATTCATTCATTCTCTCTCTCTCTCTCTCTCTCTCTCTCTCTCTCTCTCTCTCTCTCT
>NW_027187351.1:12604879-12630092 GCF_028583685.1 Petaurus breviceps papuanus | reverse complement strand
CTCTCTCTCTCTCTCTCTCTCTCTCTCTCTCTCTCTCTCTCTCTCTCACACACACACACACACACACACACACACACCACATACAAATACAGAAGCATACATACTTATCAAAAAACAAGCTGCTGTCAGATTCTGATCTCAAGATTCTCAGTTTTACATTTCATGCATTAAAATAATAGAGGTGGAGCTTAAAGGAGCATCAGAAGATATCTATTTGAGTATCTTCATATGACAGATGAGAAAACTAAGGCTCAGATAAATGGCATCCAAAGTGTCACACAGGTGGCTTAAGAGTCAATATTTGAAGCCAGATTATTTGACTCAAGGACCAAAAAATCGGAAAATACTAGAGGAACAGTGATAAAATATACACATGAATGTACTGTTGGCATAAATGAATTGTTCCAACCATTCTATAAAGCAATTTGGAATTATTCCCCAAAAGTTACTAAACAGTACATACCCTTTAACAGAGAAATATCACTGCCAAACCTAAATTCCAATGAGCCTTAAAAAAAGAGAGGAAAAGGTCATATTTGTTCAAAAATATTTATATCAGCTCTTTTTATGGTGGCAAAGAATCAGATAGACATTAAGAGGATGCCCATCAATTATAGAATGATTGAAAAAATCAAGGTATATTAATATATGAAATATAATAATTAAGGAATGAAAAAAGTAATGTCAAAGACACCCAGGAAGACTTGTATAAACTGATACAAAGTAAACAAAACTATGTGGGTTAATTGTTTAAAATGTTTACCAATTATTTTTTTTAATTAAGGGTTTTAGAACTATTCAACTAAATGATCAACCATGAGTCCAGAGGATGGACAAAAAAAGATTGCTTCTATCACATGGCACAAAGATAAATTCACAAACAGATTTTGGCCAATGTGGGAATTTGTTTTGCTTGATGATGTTTGTGTGATATAGGGATTCTTTTTTTTTCTTCTCTCATTATTTTGTCCTTCCTTTTTCCTTCCTTCCTTCCTTCCTTCCTTCCTTCCTTCCTTCCTTCCTTCCTTCCTTCCTTCCTTCCTTCCTTCCTTCCTTCCTCTTTCAGTAAATGAGAGAAAATGAGGGAGAAAACATCTGCTTGATAATGGGGGGAGGATAGAAAATAGAAGAAACTCCAAAAAGGATCACAAAATTCTATTCCACAGACAGGTAAGATAGATTTGAAAATTGCATATGAAATTTATTATATATTTTAAAAGAAAAGATCCACAATTTTATGTACAAGTAACTTTCTCTGCTATTCTATGCATATGACCATTCTATTTTATATTTATTGGGTTTAGAATTGTAAAAAAAATTTAAAATAAAAAATAGTAATTTTAATCAGTCACTTAAAGGCAATATATTCTTGACTCAAAAGATCCATCCAAAAACTGAAAATTATCCTTCAAATATCCATATAGTCTACATGTACATATGGCATAGTAATACTTAAAGTAATATTTAGTCTTCCCATTATAAAGAACAGAACATTAAGAGAAATCTGTTTTTCTAATAAGATAAACCAGAAACTAAATCCATAAGAAGTAGGAGGAAAAAAGATAAAACTGGTCATTTATTGTTCAACAATGTCTGCCCTGAATGTCCTGATGTGTGGTAAGATATTCGGTCTCTCCAGTATGTCCAGTGACACAACCCAGTTGTAAATGAGATCACTTGATAAATTATTGCTTGGGCAAGTGGATCCTGTGAGCTGCATAATTAACTAATTAAGCATTGTATTGATTAGTTTAAAGAAGCGCCCATTCTGAAAAGAGATGGCAAGAGATCTCTTCCAAAGTGTAAAAATCTTGTTACAATTGGAGAAAACCTATACACACTTTTTTTCTAGATAAAAAATGTAACCATTTTTTTCATCTTTCTGATCACATATTCATAGAATTTTAGTTGTAAGGAACTTTGACAGGCAACTAATACAACCTGTACTTTTCTTTTTTCAAAAGAAAAAAAAATCCTTGCTGCATATTCTTTAAGTGGCCATCTACTCGCTATGGGAAGACTTCTGAAGGAAGTCCAATCTACTTTTGGACAGCTCTAACTGTTAAGAAATTTTTCCTGCTGTTAAGACTAAATTTATGTCCTTGCAATTTCCAACCAGAGTTGCTTATTCTATCTTTTAAATTAAACAGAATATCGCATCTCTCTTTCATACGACAATTTTTCAAATACCTAAACACAGCTATCATGCCACTTCTAAGTCTCCTTCAAGGTAACAATTTCAATTCTTTTATCTCTTCTTCATATATGATATGGACCCAAGGCCCTTCACCATTCTGATTGCCCTCCTTTGGTCCCCTCAGTCCAAAATATCAATACTATTTTTAAAGTATAACACTCAGAATTGAATACAACACTTCAGATATGATCTAACAAGAGTACAATAAAGAGTGCTTGCCACTTAATTATTCTCCCCTCTAAGAGAGAGAGAAGGTATCCCTCTCTTAATTTGGCCCCAAATCCCACTAGTTCTTTTAACTTATCATTTAACATACTGATGCAAATAGAGATGGTAATCTACTAAAATTTCAAGATGGTTTTTAGACAAACATCTGTCTAACCATATGGCCTTAATCCATCACCTACTAGTTTAAAATGGATTTTTTAACCTAAACATAAGACTTTGAATTTTATCTTTATGAAAATTTATATGATTAGATTTAGCTTAATCCTCTAGTCTAGACTCAAGGTCTTTTGGGGGACTGAATTTGTCATCCAGTGTGTTAGCTGTCCTTTCTACCTTTGTGTCTTCTGTAAATTTGATGAGGATGTTTTCTATGTCTTCATTCAAGTCACTAACAAAAAAAAAGTTAAGCAGCAAAGGGTCAAAGCACATTATTAGAACACTCAACTATAGACTTTCTGTCAAGGTAAAACAGAATCCAACCTTTCAGAAACTTCTGGTTTCATTTAATTATATTTTTGTGTAGCACAAAGCTCTCCATATTTTCTACAAGAATAGTATGTTTTGCCAGATGGTATTTTTAAAAAATCTAGATAATCTATAACATTGTCCCACTTTCAAGTTTAATAACCCTAATGTCACTTTTTAAAAATAGTGAAAGGGTCTTATAGCCCCAGATGGCTCAGTGGAGCTAAAATGAGTCAGACAATTACTATAGAAGGAGGCAGTGAAAAAGAGGAGCAGCCAGGGAAAGTCCATTTATTTCCAAAATGTGTCATAAATGCCTACTATGTGAAAGCCAGAAATTACTACCTTGGCTGAAACATCCATATGGCCAAAGCTAAGATAAATAAGCCAAGAAGCACTTTGGTGTTAGTAACACCCTAACAAGTCACATTAAATTCTAAGGTGACAGCCAACTAAACTTCCAGGAGTTAACAAAGATTCTTTTTTCATTTTTACTGTCTTTCTGTTTTTACACAATTTTTATTACTCAACATATCCCTTCCTCCTCCCTCATCCAGATAGTAACCCTAATGGCAAAGAATAAAAATAAATAAAAGGAAAAAAGTAGAACAGAAAAACTAACCAATACATTAATTAATCACATCTGATAGCATATGCTATTTCACCTTCTTCATCCTCTCACTTCTGTAAAGTAGGTAATGAAGCACATTCTTATATATCTTCTTTTGGTCCAAGCTTCATATTTAATTATTACTATGCAGGGTTCATCTTCAATTTTTGTTTTGGTTGTTTTTGTTCTTTACAATTTTATTGCTTTATTTTAGTTATTACCCAACTTTATTGTAAATATTCAAATATTAAACATACTTTTTTTTAGCTTTTCTGGCTTTTCCTTCTATACACAAACAAAAAGACACATTAAAAACCTTCTCTGACATCTCCACAGATTGATGTATTCAAGCAGCCCTATGACTCCCTCCCTCATATCTACATGCTTCATTCCAAGACAACATTATCTTCCTATATGACTTGGTTCTTTTCCTACCAGGGTAAAATTCTGAATTCCAAAATCACACAAAAAAAGAAATAATGACAGACACAGAACATGAGGAATAGTCCACAACTTGAAGTACAGAGATGAGTCATAAGTTTCTTTCTCTACCCAGTCACAAGGGTTCCATCTGACTAAAGTTTCTGACTTTTTCAGATGCAAAAATTAGACAATAAGCGAAGTAACAGAACCATCAGGTGTTGGTTTAAAGGGCAACACTCATTCTGTTACAGTATAATAGCAGAATGAAAGCCATCTGAAAAGGGTTACATATAGTGAATTCTCATGAATCAGAAGCCTAAGGTCCTAGGGAAGGAGTCAGGGTACCAACCTGGAGAAAGAGGGTGGAGGGCAGTATCATGGAAGGAAGATAGAGAACATTAGTGAATGAATGAAAAAGTCATTTATTAGGCATTTAGTTCTGCTTGTATAGCAGCTTTCCTTTGTTCTTATCACATTCTACATTGAATTGTATTTATAGTTGTAGTATAAATATTACATTCCCTCTAATAGAATAGAAGCTCTTCACATGGAAGAACAACACCATTTTTTCATCACTGTATCTCCAGTTCCTTGCAATAAGCAGGTACTCAATAAATGCTGTTGATTTGAAAGAATGGATGAATGAACAAATTAATGAACAAATGCATAACCAGTACAAACTACTGCATACTTGCCCTGAGATCATTAAACTTTTTAGTTAACTATCAGTACCCCTACTAACTTATATATCTGTGAATCAGAATGATATCACATAAAATCTTTCAGGGCTTTGAAAAATACACAAACTTAATTTTCCCCCACCATATTATTTTCACTTTAAACTCCGTGACAGGAGCTGTTACTGAAGAAATTCGCAATCATTGAGAAAACCAGGATCCTTTTTTCCTTCACTGGCATGTTCTCAAACTTTAACGTTAGCACTTTAAAAGATAATTCATTTAACTTTCTTCTGAAATAGAGGGATAAATGGGTCAATAGAAACACAAAATCACAGAATGCCAAAATTGAATGGAAATTTAGAAATAATGTACTCTATTTTCTGCGTTTTCGTATTATAGAGAAGAAAATTGAGGTGCAGAGATAAGAAATGATGTACAAAAGATCCTAGGGACCCTAAAAGTCGAAGTCAGGACTAGAACACAGGTCCCTACTACAATGTTCTTTCCACTACAGCAGGGTTGGAAAATGGTGAGGTGCAATAGAAAAAGTCCTAGACTTTGGGGTCAAAAGATCTGAGTTTGAATCCTGACTCTGATGCTCAATACCTCTATGACTCTGGGCATATCATCTTACGTTTTTGAATCTCCATGTCTCTATTCTAAAATGGGGCTCATATTTACACTAAAGGCTTCACTAGTTTACTGGGAGAAAAATTTCTATAGACATTATAGGAACATAGATTTAGATTTGAAAGCAAACTCAGAAGCCATTCAATCCACCCTCCCTGCTCTTTCTACAGATGGAGAAACTGAGGTTCAGGGAGTTAAGTGGCCTGTCCAACCTCACATGTGTAATATGTGGGAGGGGTAGGATATGAACCCAGTTCCTATGATACCACAGCCAATATGCTTTCCACTCTACCACCCTTGCAAGGCTATGTAAATGTAAGCCACTATTATATACAATTCTAAGATTAAGATATTGGCTTTCAAATGTACTGATCCCATTCATATTGGCCATATTGTTTTACACTTATGTTTTGATAGCACAATATTTTGGAAATAAAATACCATCTTTAGACTGTCTTTAGTCAAGTCACCAAGTAGTCATAAATCAAGATCTTCCTCATCTCCTAACCTAATCCCAGAAGAAGCAGAAACGCATTTTTCTTTCCCTTTTACTGTCAAGTTTTAATATGATGTCTTCGTCACAGAGCAAAGGAAGGACAGTGTGAGAAAGTAAAGCACACCCAAAGTCATTTTTAAAAGTGAGTGTCAAAGTACAGAGCAACAATACTACAAAATAACAGAAACCAACAATAAATTTGGTTAATGTTCTTAGCAATACATTGAATTATATAATATCATTTAGGAATTATCCTTATCATTTTATTAATAATAAATATAATTGTGATTTTCTCAATGTGGGAAACTTGATATGTGAACTCTCCTATATAAGGCCTAGAGACCTGCATTAGGCACAGAAAGATTAATAAGTTACCCTGGGTTAAAAAAAAAAACAGTAAGTAAAAGAGGTGTTATTTGGGCCCAGATCCTCTCACTTTAAACCCAGTATTCTATCCATAATGCCACAATGATGCTATGGTTAACAGTAATGCCAAAGACTGGAACTGTGATTTCATTAGGATAAGAAAGCACTAAATGAGGAAATTCCCTCTACCAATGCAAATTGCCATTTTCTCTAAAATATATGGTCTTAGAGAATTGCCTAGAGCCTTGTGAGTCATTAGGATGCATTAGAGTTTCTACCATATAGGATTTTTGTACTACCTTTGATGTGAGTGAAACTTCTTCAAGTTATGACCCTATAGGTCATAAGAACATAGAATAATATATATATGTATATATATATTATATATATAGTGTCAGAAAGATAATTAAAAGGTCATCTAGGTCAACTCATATTTTGCAGATGAGATGTATTTTGGTAAGAACCAGCAAGTAAAGCCAGTGTAGCTGGATTGTAGAGTTCATGAGTAAAGTACAAGAAGACTGGGAATGTATACGGATTTAAATTTCAAACAGAGCATTTTATATTTGATTCTTGTGGAAACAGAGTCATTGGAGCTTACTGAACAAGGGGAATGAAATGGTCAGAATTGTACTTTAGTAAAAAAAAATCATTTGGGCAAATGAATGTTTGCTGTTTGTCCTTTAATCTAGAAGAAGACCATGACATCAGGGAGGTAATGCCATGGCATGCAAGTGAATTGGATTTAAGTGAGGGAGGTCTGTGCAAATTCACCAGCCTCACCATCTCCTCCAGAGCCATTCTAGGTCCATTGGCCAGATATTTATCAGGACAACTAGAGATGGCCCACGATGGGGCCATCGGGGGACCTTGGCCTTTTCGAACTAAGGTCTTTAAGAGCTCTCAGTTTGACTGAGGCAATGCCCATTCAGCAATAAAGGCTTGGCAAAAAAATGGAGTGTGGATTGGAGTGATATGAGGCACAAATTCAAAAGTTATTGCAACAGACCAGGCAAGAGGTAATGAAAACATTTAATAAATTGGTGGCAATGTGAGTAAAGAGGGACTTACATAAAAGATGTTGGATACATAGGATAAGTCAGAATGAGGAATTGAAGATTATACTGAAGTCTTAAGCATGGCAGTAATAGAGAAATTGGAACAAAGGAAGTGGGGCAGAGTAAGGAGAAGAAAATGAATTCCGTTATATATTGACTTGGATATACCAATGGGACATCAAGTTCGAGATGCTGAAAAGGAAGGTGTTGATACTACATTGTCACTGAAGAAGGACACAAGAGTTGGATATATATACTCTAAGGCACTGCTGATGCAAGTATGAATTTGTTTTTATAAAAAAAGGAATTATGAAAGAAAACTTACTAAATGATTTATACCATTGAACTGAGAGCTCTTACTACTGTTAAATATTAAATGTTAGAATGGGGGTTTGGGCAACTTACTAGAAGCAAGAGAAGTGATATGGGTATCCAGTCCATTTCCCCCATCATTTAAAAGCAAATATTTTCTAAATGGGTGATATTGTGGTAATATACAATAAAGCATAAAATTGAGCATAAAAGTATTTATATAGAGTCAAATTTATTATAATGAAAATTCAGAATATAATCAACTGACTTTTGGTGATTTGAAAGTTTTTTTTAGCATTCCATACCATAAAAAAGTAACAAACAAAAAAACCCCACTTCCCACTTACCTCTGATATTTCTAATGTTTTTCCCCACTTCTCAATCTTATTTTGCACTTTCCAAAATATTACTTAGTGGAGAGAAAAGTATATTTGTTACCTCTCTTCTTGAATTCACTTTTTTTTTAGTTTCTTCTGCTGCTTGAATGGGTGAAGGAGAAGGTAATGAAAAGAAATGTTAAGGAGGTCTGTAGCATCCCATGATTGGTCTTATGTTTATTATTCCTTCCATAAAAATGGGGACCCATCTCATGGATTTTGGCAGAGGATTGTGAGACTCAAGATTATTTCCAGAGATAAAGGGTCTACTCTTACACAGATGTTCATCTTCTACACAGTTCTAATTCCTGGGGTATTTGGACAAGGACTTCGTGGCTTAGGAATAGAGGAATAACAAATAGTCACACACACACACACACACACAAACACATACACTATGCCATTTAAGTCTATGCAGTGCCTAAATATCTGACAAGCATTAATTCTCCCAAGCCAGGCCCCAAACTTCAAAGTTTGCTGTATAGGTACAGTAAGTAGGTTTGTATTTAGTAACATCTCAGCAGGGATTAGAGCGCAAAACCAATCCACCCCCCAGGATCTTTCCTTCAATGCCTCAATCTATCTGCCCTCCTTCCCAGATCCCACAGAGATCTCTCTACCTCAGTAGTTGTTGACCTAAGTTCGTTGAATCCTATGACTGTAGGAGCTAATGCTTTGATAAGCAGGGAGCTGGCTTTGTGATCTGTCCAGATTTTGTGTTCCCCAGTTCCCCAGGCATTGCTACCAGCCTTTCTGCTGAACCCTAAAGATCATAAGACTTCTCCATCTGCCTGAAGTTTCATCCTTCAAATGTGTTGTGCAAAACATAACAAATGCAGAAGGACTGAGAAAAAAAAGTGGCATGGAAATGTATTGCACCATAATGCATGTTGAATGTGAGGAATCCCAAGAAACATAGGTAGATTTGTCTGAAGTGATGCAGAAGGTAAACAAGAGAACAGAGAATGATATATACAATGACTACAATAATAAAATAATGGCAACATTAAAAGATAATACAACTCAAATCACACATCACAGAGCACCTGGGACTCCTACTATTAAAGTTAAGGTATCTGTTCTTTTTTTTTCGGTTACTCAATAAACAGCAAAAGTGGAAAGTCACCATCCATCAATTAACAAGCATTTGCTAAATATCCACTATGTACTAGGCAATGTGCTACATGCTGGGGAAACATATAGAGAGGTAAGAGCATTCCTTTCCCAAAGGAACTCACATTCCCCGGGGGGAATGTCACATGTTCATAGCGAAGTCCAGGTAGGATATCTACAGAATAATTGGTTAGAGATGGGACAAGAGTAGCTCACTAAGAATTCAGGGATCAGGAAAGGTCTATTGAAAGAAGTAGCAGAGGAGGTAAACTTTGAATGTATCTAGGGATTACAAGATGTGGAGGTAAGAAGGAAGAGCATTCTAGGCATGAGGGGACAGCCTGGGGGAAGTCACTGAGGTGAAAAATGCAATGTTGAAGACATGGCACATCGAATAGATAAGTTTGCTGTAGCATAGAGTAGATGAGAGGGAGTAATGTGAAATCAGCCTGAAAAGATAGGTTGGAGCCAGATTTTTCAGGGAATTAAATGTCAGAGGAGGGGTTTGTATTTTTTCCTACAGTAATGGAGAGTCACTGAAGTTTTTGTTTTTGTTTTGAGCAAGGTAGTGACATAGTCAGACCTATGCCATTAATCAATTTTACTGAACTACTTTCAAGGAGAGACTAGTACTTCTTGGCAGAAGATAAAGGGGGAGGATTTTGTGGACTTTGTTTGGAGTAGTTATGTTATATTCAAACATACATCAATAATTAAAACAAAATGAATATAAGATTTAGAACCTCTCCCACACACAATCCTTATCAAAGGGGCTCTTTGAATAAGTCCCCAAGGAAGATGCTTGACACAGTGGGATGTAGTGAGGATATCTGTGGTCAAAGAAGAGAAGTTCAGCTCTGGATGTAAATCTTATCTTGTAGATTTGCTTCACTTTTTCTTAACTTCAGTCCCTTCATCTTCTCAATGAAAGAGCAAGGCTACGTGATTTCTAAGATCATTTCTTTCTCTAATGTTCATTGATTGAGGTTGCTTGTGACACGTAGAATACACTAGCACTTTTCTTGGAGAAACCAAAAACATAGGTAGATGTGTATAATCTATCAGGAGATGTTCTAAAGTTATACTGTACCAGCTTATTTCCATTGTGTATGCATAAGCAAGAGCTAACAGACTCCATGACACCCAGCCTTTCTGCTTCAGTGTCCCCTCTCCCAAATCCTGAGTTTAAAGTTTAAGGGCAAGGATATTCCCATATAATGAAAACTCATGTGCATCCCTTCCTACCTGGCTCCCCAATATTGTTTTTATTCCTCAGAATGGCCTCAAAGAATTACCTGAATTGTCATTTAAATCACATTGCATATACAAAAGCAAAATTGAATCATCATAATTATAATAATAATTTAGCTTTGAAATTCAGGGGTACCTGAGACCTCCATTAGAGAGGTCTCCACCAGAGACCTGATTTACTTCCACCCCTTTTCTGCTTCTGTTTACATATGTATATAAAGGCCTTTTTAGTCAAGCTTTGTTTGTCTTAGGGTCACTAAGAGGGAAAGTCATCCATATACCATCATTAGTTCCTGTTTCCTTCTCAAATTTCTGGCTATCTTGATGCATATCTAGGTGAATCTGTTGCTTGGTCTCTTTATGGTCTGGTAGCAGGGAACTCAGGATCTCACGTAATTGTAGGACTTGTCATCATCTTCCCCCATGTTACCATTAGGCAAAACAAAACAGCCACCTACAGAGTGCATGCCATGAGCTTAAACCCCAGAAGAGGGTGAGACACCAAGTACTGCCTCTCTCCTTTTACGAATTTCACCTGAACCCATTTCCTATTGTTCATCCTTCATTTTCAAAGCAGACCAATTATATCATGGGTGATGTCTTGACTCATGGGTGAATTGGATTTAAGTGAGGCAGAATTGCACAAAGTTGTCAGCCTCACTCTCTTGTCCAGAGTAATAGAAATCCAGAGGAAAAATACAAGTCAAGACAGCTCGCTATGATCCAGGCTGCAGTAGCACACAATAGTGCCTCCTTTAACCACCTTCATGACTATTGGAACAAATTGTTCTCATTCTCCCATTCCACCAAGGGAAGTCTCCACATGCTTGTGGCAGACCCCAATTCCCTGACAGGTTTGATATCTCTCAGTTATCCTCAACCTGGTTTAACCCATCTGCCAAAATGGTTTTACCAGGGTGTGGTCATTGCACTTGTCTCATGCTATACAGAGCAAAGGCTAAAGTGGCTCTGGGATAAGAGAAACTGGGTTCGTCTAATCTCTGATATCTTAGCCCATGTGACCTTGGACAAGTAACAATCTCACTGGGACTCCTCATCTATAAAAAAGGGGGGTGAGAGTAGATATTCCTTAGGTTCCTTCCATGGATCTTTAGTCCTATAAAAATATACTAAAGGGAACTTTCAAAGCCAAGATGGGGGAGTGAGTGAAAAATCCTCTCAAATTTCACTCCAAACAACCTGAAAACTGCCTCAGAGTTGATCTAGGAACAGAGAAGCGGTTTACCAGCCCAGAGGAAAGGGCATGTTTCCCTACGAGGGGAGCAAGGTCCAAGAGCAGTAGCAGCAGCAAGCCTGAGGCAATCAACCAGCAAGAGTCTGCCTTCCTGAAAACCAGCAGTCTCTCAGAAAAGTTAGTAGTCTATGTAGCACAGCAAGACCTCACCCCAACAACCCCACCCCCAACACAAGCCACCAGCCAGGGCTTGACCCCATTGCTGATTAGAAGTGAAGTCCTGTCCCAGCACTGGCAACAGTGAGACTCTCCCCCTGCCCCAACCCCACCAGCCTGCCAGCAGAGATACCATGTTTCCATAGCAACCCAATAGCAGGGTCCTGTCCCTGAGGTCGAACAGCAACAAGATCCCTCCTCCAGGGTCAGCCACCAGGGAAGACTCTGTTACCATAGCAACTCAGCAGCAAGACTTGTGGCAGACCCTTGGAGCAGCCAATAGCTAAACAGCACATCCAAGGGAGGCCAAGAGGGAGGCCCTATTCCCCAGTACAGGCCAGAAGGGAAATCTACTTTCCAGTGAAATTAAGCACCTAAGCCCTGAAACTCAGTGAAAGCCAGCAGTAAGACCCTGAGCCTCAGCCGAAAAAACCTGGGACAGTGCAGGACAAGAGCCCAACTCTCACATAAAAATACCAGGTCACAAAAAAGAGACAGAAAAATAAGGAAAATAAAATAACTTGATGATAGAAAGTTACTATGGTGACAGGGAGGATCAAGGAATAAACTTAGAAGAGAACTATAGGGTCAAAATGTGAACCCTCAAAGAAAAATGTACTTTGGTCTCAGGCCCAAAAAGAATTCCTGAAAGAGCTTTAAAAGAATGTTAAAGAGCAAATTAGAGAAGTAGAAGAAAAAATGGGAAAAGAAATGAGAGTAATGCAGGAGAATCATGAAAAAAAAAAAGAGTCAACAGCATGGGAAAAGATATAAAAAAATTTACCAAGGAAAATAACTCCCTCAAAAATAGAATTTACCAAATGGAAAAGGAAGTAAAAGGCTCACTGAAGTATCTCTGATAAAGACCTCATTTCTAAAATATATAGAAAACTGAGCCAAATTTATAAAAATACAAGGCATTACTCAATTGATAAATGATCAAAGGATATGAACAGGCAGTTTTCAGACAAAAAAAAATCAAAGCTATCCAGAGTCATATAAAAAAATGCTCTAAATCACTATTGGAGAAATTTAAATTAAAAAAACTCTGAGGTACCACATCACAACTATCAGATTGGCTAATATGACAAAAAAAAAAGGAAAATGTTGGATGCTGAAGGAGAAAATGGGAAAATTGGAACACTAATGCACTTTTGGTTGAGTTGTAAACTAATGCAACCATTCTGGAGAGCAATTTGTAATTATGCCCAAAGGGCTATAAAACTGCACATACCCTTTCATTCAGCAATATCACTGCTAGGTCTATATACCAAAGACATCCAAAAAAGGGGAAAGGGACTATTTATACAAAAATATTTATAGCACCTCTTTATTTTGGTGGCAAAAAGTTGGAAATCAAAGGGATGTCCATCAATGGGGGAATGGTTAAACAAGCTGTGGTATATGATTGTAATGGGATATTATTTTGCTATAAAAAATGACAAGTAGGAAGATTTCAGAAAAACCTGGAAAGATTTACATGAACTGATGCAAAGTGAAGTGAATAGAACCAGTAGAATATTGTACATGATAACAACAATATTGTTTGATGAAGAACTGTGAATGATTTAACTATTCTCAGCAGTACAATGATCTAAGACAATTTCAAAGGACTAATGATAAAGTAAACTATCCTCCTTGAGAGAAAAAAAAAACTGATATTATTTAAATACAGATTGAAATGTGATTTTTCCCTTTCACTCATTTTTTCTTTTATTCAGGTCTTCTTGTATAAAATGACTAATATGGATATGTTTTACATAATTGCACATGTATAACCTATATCTGTGTACTTACCATCTTAGGTAGGAGTGAGGGCAGGAAGGGAGGGATAGAATAAAACTCAGAACTTTAAAAATGTTTAAAAGTTGGAAAATATATACTAAAGTTTGAATACTATTACAGACAAGGTTTACCTTCATAATATATGTATATATATATACACATTCACACATACATATATATACACATATGCATATGCTACTATAATGACAATGATTCCACTTATCTTTCTACTCAAGTAGTTCAAAGATTTCCATCCCATAGCCATCGTTCTTTCATCTATCTTCAATTAGAAATTAAATGTTTGATTTTAATATTTTCTTCTGCCTTCTTTTATTTTATCCTTCTACATACACTGACCTTACAAACCTTTCTTTCACATTCTAGCTGCTTGAATTCTAAATACTCCTGGCTCTTGGGCTATATTGATTCATTCATATTGTTTCAAACATGACTGTGTGATGATTTGAACTGAATAATCTAATTTCTTTTTCCATCTTTATAACCATTTTTTCCTTCTGGTTAACCTTATGCTTTCTTTTGCTTTGTACATGGTATTATAATCAATAAGGATTTATAGAGTATCTACTTATGTGCTAGGTATTTTGTTAGGAGCTGGGAATACAAATGAAAAAAAATGAAACAATTCCTACATTCTATGAACTTACTTTCTGATGGGAAGACATGATCCAGTAGGGAAATGATGAAGTCGAACATAGCTATGCTTAAAAAAAAAAAATCACTTTGGCAGCTGTTTGAAGAATGGACTTGAGTGAGGAGAGACTTGAGGTATGTAGACTAATTAGAACGCTATTGTAATAATCTAAGTGAAAGGTGATGATGGCTAGAGCCAAAGGGGTAGCTGTGAATTGAAAGAAGAGTCAGGGCATGGAGATGTTATGAAGGTTGAAATGCAAATTAACTACAAAGGACATGTGAAGGAAGACGCTACCTGCATCCAGAGGAAAAAAAACTGATAAATAGGAAGTATATATAGAATGATTTTACATATACATATATGTGTGTACGCATATTTGTGTCTAATGGTATCTGATTCTAGGACGGGGGGAGGAAAAAAAGAATTTTACATGATAAATATATTATATATTTAAAAGGAATAGCAAGTTCTACATAATAGATTGCAGTTTCATGTACAATCATCGTTTTATCATTCTACTATGTTTGGAAATGCTTGTTTTATTTCATAAATTAAAAATTAAATAAATGACCCTCGGCACCCCGCCGGGCTGGGCTGCCTCAGCTGGTGGCCTGACGGAGCCCGGTGGACCAGCATGGACAGCCCCGAAGTGACCTTCACCCTGGCCTACATCGTCTTTTCCGTCTGCTTCGTCTTCACACCCAACGAGTTCCACTCGGCAGGGCTGACCGTACAGAACCTGCTCTCTGGTTGGCTGGGCATCAAGGACGTGGCCTTCGTCCAGTACCACCTGCACAGGACCACGGTCACCATGCTGGTCCACTCGCTGCTGCAGCTGGGGTACTTCCTCGGCATGTGCTTCACAGCATCTGAAAAGCAGCTGTATTATTTCAACCAGTCCCCAGAAGGCTGGAAACTGTTCGTTCTGATTTCAGTCTCCTTCCCCACCATCACCTGCACCGTTGCTTATTACTGGTCCCAGAACAGGTGGGACCGCCACCCACTCGCAGGCTGCTCCACGCCCTCCCGCAGTCAGGGTGGCGAGCAGTGGCCTCCTCCATCAACACAGAGTTCCGACGCATTGACAAGTTTGCCACGGAGGTATCGGGCGCCCGGGTGATTGTGACTGACACCTGGGTGATGAAGGAGACCACCTATCATATCCATGTAGCTCAGCAGCAGGATATCCACCCGACAGTGACCGAGTCGCCACAGCACGATCTCTCGCCGGACTCCAATCTGCCTGTCCAGTTCCTCACCATCCGCGTGACCAGTGTCAATCCCCTCGTCCAAGCCTTCGTCATTCGGTTGAATTCTACAGAGTATGGTGAACTGCGAGAGAAACTCTATGCTCCCACCCGCTATGCCGCCAACGTTGTAATCCACCAGAGCCTCGGTGACTTGTTTCTGGAAACACTTACATCCTTGGCGGAAATCAACCCACCTTACTCCATTCCCAGCAACCAGGAACTGGAGCCCTTCATTGGCTGCATGCATATAAATGCCAACATTAAGCTGGTGAAGAACTGCCAGGAGTCGGAGGAGGGAGAGTGCCAGCAGTGTTACTGCTGCCCCATGTGGTGACTGACGTGCATGGACAAATGGTTCGCCAGCTGCCAGGACCAGCAGCGCCCAGAGACCTGGTTTTCCAGCCAAGTGCCTTGCCCCACCTGCAGGGCCAAATTCTGCATCTTGGACGTTTGCATCATCCACTGACCGTCCTTGAGCAGGGATGTGCACCTGGGGGTGGCTCGGGTGCCGTTCTTGGGCTCTTTTCGTCCAAGGCAAAGGCCCATCTCGGCCATATCATCCCCCTCCTTCTGTTTCAGAAACTCGGCAGGCCTCAGCGTTTCCCCTCTATAAGCTCCTCAGGCCTGTCCTTTCCCTCCAAATACCAGCCCTTCTCTGGAGACTGCTCATTTCACCTTGTTCCCAGTTAAGGGGAGGGAGGAGAGGCAGGGCAAGGCTGTAACTTCCAGACTTTGGAAGGAAGAGGTGATGCCTCAACCCCACCCCACCCCACCCTCTTTGTCTCTCCACATTTCATGCACAGTGAAGGATTCCAGGGCAATTGCCCATCATCCTCTGTTTGACTAGACTAGCAAAGGGCTAATTTTATAAAATAACAAGTCAGACGCTGTCCCTGACAGGAACTGAGCTCTCTTTTACTGAAGCTGTTTTTAAAAGTTCATTCTTTATGATTTTTGCACAAATATGTACAGTTGTCCAGGACTTCCTCACATACCTTTTGGGCCTGTAAACTGCTCACACATTTACAGGGTGGGCATGGCTTCTAGGCCTGTGCTTATCCAATTGGTATCATTTCAGTGGTTAGTTTATAATTCTAGTTTCTGTTATATTTGCTCTCCCTTGGTCCTGCCCCACCCCTGCACCTTCCTTCCTCTTGCCTCTTCCCATCTCTCCCAGTCTTGTAGTCCCTCCCACCTATGTGTTTTGTACTAGATAATTCACTGTAGGTCACAGGAAAGAGGACCAAGTCCTGCAGTAGCAAAATACAATTTCCACAGCTTCAGTAACCATGTTTTTAAATGCAACCATTTTCTCCACACCACCCCCAGACTACAGCCCTATATAGCTCAGTGCTTTGGGTTGACCACAGTGTTTAAAGTCACTTTTCAGCAGAGCTGTTAGGGACAAGAGCAAGCACCTTAATTATCTATAATACAAAAATCCATACCATAAAGGTTTTTTTTTAAGGTATTTTAAAAGACATGGCTAGAACCATCTAAGAGTTTTTAAAAAGCCTACAACTTTGGGACAAAAGCAATCAATTTCATTGTGTAAATACAAAGAATGCTCTTCCATTCTTTGCAGGGGTTGCAGTATTTCTAACCATGTTGGATCCATTTAATTGTTAGACCTGTTTCCTAGTGTTCACTACGTTGGGCAATTGAAACAGGATCCTTTAGTATGAAAGGTATAAACACTCATTCCAATAAAGAGTAGGAATCATGTGGCTTTAAAATAAATAAATAAATAATGACTGAATAAAAAATGAAGACCAAAGGGAAAAAAATAATTTGTAACTAATTAGATAATATGGTGTGAAGAATGAAGGGTACAGGATGATGACAAGCTTACAAACCTAGGAACCTTAAATGAATGGTGGTGCCTTCACCTTATAGGTAGATAAGCTGAAAGAAGAGGAGGGAATGAGGAATGAGGAGCACAATTATGAGTTCAATTTTGCACTTGTCTGTAAGATGTCCTTACGGCATATTCATTTGAAAGGCACTTAGTAGTGTGGGACTAAAGCTTAGGAAAGAGACTGAGGATAAGTAGCATCTACCTAAAACCATCGCAAATATTAAATGTAATGGGAACAAGCCAGAAGAATTTCCAATAAGATCAGGGGTGAAATAAGGGTATCTATTATCATTCCTGCTATTCAATATGGTAATAAAACATTAGTTTTAACAATAAAAGAAAAAGAAATTGAAGGAAAGATATTGGGGATTGAAGTCTGAGATCTGGGAGAAATCATATGCTGCAGGTGGCTTATATCAGCTCAGGAGAACCAGTTGTTAAATTTTCATTTTGAGCATTTGTATATCAGAAATCAGCTAAGGTTATAAATTAGGACATGATTTATTGTTCTTTTGGCTTTCTAAATTAAAGAAAATGTTAATAATGCAGATTAAAACTAAGAGTGTGTTATGATATTTCCCCCACACACACCAACACTACCACCATAGTCAGTTGTTAAACATTTACCAGTATACCCTATCTGGGATTCGTTTGAAAATTGAAATTAATTAAATTCATGAAAGTGTTGACTTCACCAAGAGAGTATATAGAGAAAGAGATGAGGGCCTTAGTCAGAGCCTCATGGAACATCCTGTTAGAGGCTTTGAACCATTGGATGATGAGCCAACAAAGGAGACTGAGATGGAACATATAGATGGAAAGAAGCAGGATAAGAGAAAAGAGGGCATAAAATCGCAGAAAAGAGAGAGCATCTGTGAGGAAAGAGTGGCTGACAATGTCAAAAGCATCAGAAACATCAAGCAGGAAGATAATTTAGAAAAGACCTTTAGATTTGGCAATTAAGATGTGTTTGGTAACTGTACATAGAAGTTTCAGTTTTAATGATACTAGGACATGAACCTTGGATTTGTATGCAAGTAAGATGGGTTCAAACCCTGGTTCTACTACTTCACTGGATAGCTTTGGCCATATCTCTAATATTTATTTTCATAATCTATACGATAAGGAATTTGGACTGGATAAGTGGTCATGAAAGGGTTTACTCAATTTTACTAGCTATTCAATTTTGTATTGTTGTGTTATTTCAGATAAAAGGAAATGTATATGCAACAGTAACTACTTAGGCCTCCACTGCCTGATGGCCAGACATGTTACATTTCATCCCCTTTTGCAGTTCTTCAGTACCTTTAAGGGAGTTTGGAGATATCTAGTTTCTGCCATTGGTATCACTCTCCCCCCATCGATAGGGTTCCCTCAGTCATAGATATCACCCCTGTTCCAGTTAGCCATTTAAAAGTCATTGCTTTTACAAAGGAATATTTACTTCCAACGTATAGCAAGAAATCAACATACAAATATCCATTTCCAATACATGAGGCATAAATCCTCTCTATTCCACCTCAGTCTCTGGAGAGGGGAAGGTAAACAGATTCACAGCTTACTTCAGTTCCTATATAGCATCAAAATTAAAGTCCAAAACACTACCTTGTACTTGAGTCCCAGGCCCTTGACTTCTCTGGGCCTTCTTGGCTTCTTCATCCCTATTGATGATAGAAATATCCAGTCTATAATCCTACCTCTAAGGTCACCATGGCTCAAGTCTGGGTCTGGGGACTCTACTGCCCATGCCTAGAACTGAAAATGACAAATGAAATAAATCAGACCAAAATCCTCCAAGCTTGAGTCTTAGATCTACATGGTCAAAAACGAAGAGGGGAAAAAGTAGCACTTCCCCCTATCCTACTCTGCTCATGGTGCCTGTCTTCAGGCAAACAGTATCTTTGCCCCTCTTTACGTAACTGGAAAAAGAAAGACTGTACCAGTCTGGTTTTAGTAAAGATGTAGTTCATTCATTATATAACCTCTAGAAAAAGTTGCTCCCATACATATGGTAGGGGAATACAGGATATCTTCTCCTAGAAACAGATCTTTGGAACTCCCACATGGGTGTCTCCAATATTAGGTGATTTTAGTACATAAAAAGTGATGGCCTGCTACATATAAATAATTTTATTTAATACAAATATTATTTACAGAGTATGATATAGTAGTCAAAAAATAAAACTTGAGTATTATACAAAATATGTCAGACACTGAATTTGCAAAGAATTCAACAAAAATGTCTACTTCTAAAGGAATTTGTGCTTTCATGAGTCTCTCAGCTCTTCCATATTGCTGCCAGCAACAGTATGCTACAGTTTCTCATGGCAAAGAATACCATAACATGAGCAAGAGAAGCTTGAGAACTTTGACTGAAGCAGACAATCACAAAGACTTATCCCAGCTCTAAATCCTAGATTTTCTTCCCAATTAATGTTCCATATTACTTAAAACTATTTCCTCCTCTCATAGCCTAATACTTTAGTCTTCAAAATCTGAAGCAGAACCTTGTTTATAAGGGTTTTTTTAATTAGAATGAGTGCACAAAATTATTTCCAGCTAGCAAAATTAATTGTCAGTTTCACATTATCAATTATTTCATAGTCATTATGCATTTAAACGATGGCATAAATACAAAATGATGTGATAGGAATTAAATTTCTTTCCTTGTGGATTCAGATATATTTCTTTCAGGTCAATAGGTTATGTTTCTTCAGAATCTTACAATGATTCCTGTTAACTGGGTGAAGCCAACCCCTCAATATGCAGAAAAGTTCAGGCTGAGTTGAAAGTAGATGTTTTATGGGGAGGTTTTATGGTGAGGATGTTTTATGGGGGGGGGAATCAGACACTATTGCTATGGTTACCACAGTAGAAAGTAAAAAGAGTCCCCAACCTAGGACAGGCAATAGGCTTGAAAACCATTAAAGGGAAGGTTCTAGAAGGGTTTAGGGTAAAGAAACAACAGTCATTTACAGAAACAGATGGCACACAGAAGCAGGGTGTTTTGTAGAAACAGTTGACTAAAAAGCTAGTTTAGGCCAGTTTGGCATGCACAGCTCAGCAAGGCCAGTCAGGGAATATCAGCAAAGGCATCTAGAAATGAGCAAGACTTTGGTTCACTGAAGATTCCTGGTTTACTCCTTTTGACGAATAGGTTTACCCTGTGCACTGGTAAGTAAGGTAGTGCCTAGTAAAGTAACTCATGAAAATAGACATATTAATTTCAAGGGTATTTTCACATTCCTCATTACCTAGAAGATCAATTTCAAATTTTTTAACCTGGAATTGAATGTGATATCAAGCTATCTTTCTACCATTACAGAATCACAGATTTAAAGAATGAAAGAAATTTTTGTTGTTCAGTCATATCCAACTCTTTATTACCCCAGTGGGGGTTTTCTTGGCAAAAATAATGAGAGGGTTTCTTTGAGGTGGAGATAAGGAGGGTGTACATTCCACAATTAAGGAATGTCCAGGGCAAAGTTGTGGAAATTAGAGGTAGAGTGTCATGAGTAAGGAACAGAAAGAAGGCGAGTTTTGCTAGATCACAGAGAAGGGGAGGGGGAGTAAAATCTAATGAGATTAAAAAGTAGGTTGGGACCATGTAGGAGAGTCACATGATCTGATCTATGCTTAAGGAAAATTACTTTAGCAGCAGTGTATACACAGGAGTGGTATCAGACTGAAGGTAAGGGTGAAGGGAGGGGGCAGGGTGAAGGAAAGGAGCATTTATTAAGTGCCTACTATGTGCCAGCCACTGTGCTATGCATTTTAGAAATATTACTGACCTTCATACCCTCTGAGATAAGTGTTGTTATTACTCTCAGTTTACAATCGAAGAAACTGAGGCAGATGGTGGTTAAGTGACTTACCCAGGGACACAGGCAGTAAGTATCTGAAGTCAGATTTAAATTAAGTTCTTTCTGACTCTGGACCAATACCCTATGCACTAGACTAGTTTCCAGGGAGGACAATTAGAAGTCTATAAAAATAAGAAAAACTCATGTGGACACCAAAACTTAAAGAACGAAATACCATTTTATTGTATCAATTTGATGTCAAGCAACAGGGAAAGCAGGTCCAGATGTAGTATCTGGTTCTTTGGAAAGCTCATTAACTAATACCAGTAAATGAGGTAAAGTTCCAGGTTTGTCTCATGAATTTAATTCAGTGTACAAAGAAAGGCCTCCTGCCATCTTGCTAGGAGCAGAACCAGAGTGCTTTCAGTTTCAGCCCTGAGTAATTCTTGTTATTGTTGGCCTAATAATTTTAACTATGAATCCCTGGAGATTTGGGATTTAGATAAAGATTACACATCAAGCTTTCCAGAAAGGGATAGGGGAGAAAGGAGTGTGCTGCATTTATGTCATAGTTTCAGGGCACACTTTAATATCACATTAAGGTTTCTTTAATGGTTAAAAGCACAATGAAAATTCGAGGTTCCCCTACACTTTCTTCTTCTCTGTACTGAAATTTATGTGCAAGCCTGGTTTTTATGAATAGCAGGCAAACAGTAGAATTAACAATGAATATTTCTCTATGTTAAATAATTTTCCATGGTATTATTTTTAAATATGTATATGTTTAAATAAGTTTTTCTAATCTGTTGTTATTATGTATACATAAAATTGAACTGCTTTTCTTTGCAGGGTATTTTACTGAATGTTTGCTTTCTCTCCTTCATGAATTCATTTCCTAACTATGGCTGCTAGTTTGCAAACTAACCATCAGTGTCAAAAGGATTGATAAATGGGGCTCATTCTCTACTTAATTCTAATGTTCTCTCAGTGTTTTTTTTTCCTTCTCAACAACGTGATATTTTCCCAAAATAAGGCATACACAGAAACAGAATGTCAGACCTAGAAGGGACGTCAGTGATCATTTAGCCTACCTCCCTCATTTTATAGACAAGCAAAAAAGGACCTAGTTGAGTGGCATGGTCTGACAGAAATGGACAGATCAAGGGCTGAAACCTAAGTTTCTTGTTTCCTAAATCCAGGAGAGAGACTTTGTGGTATAGTAGAAGTAGGACTAGACTGGATTGGTATTCGAGAATTAGTATTAGTTAGGCCACTAACTAGCTGTGTGACCTTAATAATAATGGTAACAGCTATCATTTACATAGTGCTGTAAGATTTACAAAGCACTTTACAAATTATTATCTCATTCATCTTCACCACAACCCCAGGAGATAAAAGCTGTTCTTATCCCAATTTTATAGTATAGACAGGAAACTGTGATAGACGTTAAGTAACTTACCTAAGGTCAGATGGCTAGTAAGAGTTAGAGGCTGTATTTGAAGCTAGGTCTTCCTAACTCCAGGTTCAGCACTCTATTCACTGAGCCATCTGGCTGCCTTGAGTAAGATATGCAAACACTCTGGTCTGCAGCTTTCCTATCTATAAAATGAGTATTTCCCCACCAAAACCATACTGTTGATTAGTAAAATATGTTATCTCCCATTGTAAATATCTTGTATATGATAAGTGAATGTGATACAATATTATTATGCTTTTAAAATGATGACTATGAAGAATTTAGGGAATCATGGGAAGAATTACATAAACTGATACAAAAGAACTTAAGCAGAAAAAGGAAAGCAATGTACATAATAAACTTTTTTCCCTCCCTTTTTAAATTATTTTTGTCAGGCATGGCTCTCTGGGATGGGTAGTATGAAGTATATGTTGGGAAATCAATATAATAAAAATAGATACCATTTTTAAAATAGGAAGATAATGTATTCTATAAACTCTAAGCCTGTAAGATTGCCTTAAAATCCTTCACACAAAAAAATAGAATGAATTAAGGTATGGTTAGGGAAAGTATAGAGAGAAAGCACTGATTATTAGAGAGAGATAGTAGCATTTGCCCCAAGGGAAGTAATTAGTAAAGTTCTTTATTAGACAGGACATACCAGCCTAACCTTATTTCTTTTTTTGACAAGGTTACTAGACTAACAGCTCAGGGGACTCAAAATTCATTATAAATAAATATAAACTACTCAGCCTTGCTTTTAAAAAAAAATTTTATTTATACTTTTGAGTTCCACATCCTATCCCTTCCTTTTCCCCTCCCCACCTCTCTGAGAGGGCAAGCAATCAGATATAGGTTATATATGTGCAATTATATAAAACCACTTCCATCATTTTGTATAAGAAGACAAGAATAAAAGAAAAAATGGAAGTGAAAAATAGTATGTAATTGTTTTTAAATTTTATATAATCAAAAGTATCCATTTTACATTTTCTAATGTTGTCTATATCCTCTTTGGTCATAAATTCTTCCCTTATCCATAAATCTGACAGATAAACTAGTCCATGCTCTCTTAATATGCTTATGATATCACCCTTTATGTGGAAACCATGTACACATTTTGACCTTATCTTGGTATTTAGTGTGAGATGTTGGTCTTTACCTAGTTTCTGCTGTACTGCTGTCCAGTTTTCCTAGCAATTTTTGCAAATAATAAGATTTTGTTCCAAAAGCCTTGGGATCATCATATACTAGACTTCTATGGTCATTTACTCTAATGTAATTTTTACTTAAAATATACCACTGATCTACCACTCTATTTCTTAGCTTGTAGCAGATTATTCTGATAAATACGCCTTTGTAATACAGTTTGAGATCTGGTATGGCTAACCCAACTTCTTTTGCATAATTTGTCCATTAATTCCCTTGAACTTTTGTTCTTCCAGATGAATTTGGTATTATTTTTCCTAGCTCTATGAAATAATTTTTGATAGTTTGATTTGCATGGCACTGAATAAATGGATTAATTTAGGTAGAATGATCATTTTTATTTTACTGGCTCAGTCTACCCAAGAGCAATTAATATTTTTCCACTTGCTTAGATTTGACTCTATTTGTGTGAAAAGTGTTTTATAGTTCTGTTCATATAGTTGCTGGGTTTGTCCTGGCATGTTGATTCCCAAGTATTTTATATTGTCTAGTTATTTTATATGGAATTTCTCATTCTGTCTCTTGCTGCTGGACTTTGTTGGTACATAAAAATGCTGACAATTTATTTTTTAGCCTTTTTTTTAACCTTCAACTTTGTTAAAGTTTTCAACAATTTAAAGTAGTTCTCTAGGATTTTCTAAGTATAACATCATATGATCTCCAAAGAGTGATAGTTTTGTTTCCTTATTTCCTATTCAGATTCCTTTAGCTTCTTTTTCTTCTCCTAGTGCTATGGCTAACATTTCTAGTTACAATAATAATGGGTATTCTTGCCCCTGATTATACTGGGAAGGCTTCTAGTTTATCCCCATTACAGATAATGCTGCTAATAGTTTTAGATAAATATTACTATCATGTTAAGGTAAGCTCCATTTATTCCTATTCAGTCTGGTTTTTAAGACCCTTCACTATCTAGCTCCAAACTCTCTTTCCAGTCTTACTTCAAATTACTTCTCTTCATACAAAACTGTGCCTAGAAACTTTGCCACGTGGGGCAAGTGAGCCTTCAAATCAACTATTTGAAACAAATTCAGCATAAGGGCAGTATTGAGGGAAGAGACCCCTAGAGCATTACCCCAAATGTGGAGACACCAGGACACTAAGATAACCATTAGGGGGAAGTATAACAAGGGAAAATCAAGTCCAGGAAGAACCAGGTAAAATAAACACATATTATAGACCTATAAATATGGAGCTTAAGAAAACTTAGAGGCATCTAGTTCAACTCTCTTATTTATTTATTTTAATATACATTTTGATTTTTTTATTATTACAAACTTAAAAACAGTAAACATAAGAATTTACTCATACAAAAAAGAATAGAAAAGGCAGACAACATGAAACCATGATACTTTACTACATATCAATTATTTTTGTTTGAAAGAATATATCAAATTTATTAAGTTATGTCCAACACTGTTCTGCATTCTAAACTTACCTTTACTCTTTCCTTAGTTTAAAAAAATTGATTTTTTTGGCTTTTTGGAGGGGGGAAGGCAGGGCAATTGAGGTTAAGTGACTTGCCGAAGGTCAAACAGCTAGTAAGTGTTAAGTGTCTGAGGTCAGATTTGAACTCAGGT
>NW_027187351.1:12595286-12604479 GCF_028583685.1 Petaurus breviceps papuanus | reverse complement strand
GCGTGGGGGTGGAGGTGGAGGAGGAGGAGGAGGAGGAGGAGAAGGAGGGTAAGGAGATAGTCAAGCAAAACAAATACACTTGGTCATTTTTTAAGATGTATGTCTCATTCTAAGACCCTACAGCCTAAGACCCTACAACCCTACAGACCCTAAGTCCAACAGCTTCTGTCAAAACATATGAAGTACGATTCATCATCAAAATTCTGGAGTCATGATTCCAGCTCCCTCATTTTAAAGATGAGGAAATGGAGTTCCAGAAACGTTTAGTGACATATATAAGGTCATACAGGAAGTAAGTGGGGTTGAGGACAGTTTGGTAGCTTCTTGTTATTTAACTAATTTAATAATACTTCCTAACCAATTATTAAGTTCTGTTATTTCTATGTTACTATCCTATAATTGCAAAAAGCACCCTATAGATTTTTGTGCCCTGGGAAATGTGCCGGTCACCATAATCTAGTTATAGCTATGCATGCTTGGACTCTGTTCAAGTTTAACTAGTTGTTTTCTGGCCTTAACATTCCATTTCTTGACTACCCTACTTCAGGCAAGCCATTACTCATCCTCACAATAGATTACCTTTTCATCTTCAATACTCAGAATCCTGGTTTCCCTTTGATATTTACCATAGGTATGATCTCCATGAAGTCTTGCCATCTCACTAGTTGTTAGGGTTCTTTCCCATCTTAAATTTCCTTGTTTTCAATATATCCACTCAACAGATGAAAAGTTATTCCAGGTCAGGGACTTTCATTTTTTGTCTTTCTAATGTCAGAGTCTCACACAATTTTGACACATATTAAAATTAATAAGTGATTTTGATTTTATAAAAGGTTTCCCAAGTAGCAATCCCCTTCCACCATCCTCTTCTGAACTCATATTTCTCATATTCTAAAATAAGAGTTATTTTTTGAGGTCCATAGGGTTGTAAATTCATAGCTATGAAAAGGAATTTTGGATGCCATTGAGTCAAGTCTCTCCCCTCCCTTCCGGGTGGATGGGCAAGAAAGCTCTATATAGGGTCACAAGATCACAGGTTTAAAGCTGAAAAAGTTCTAAGAGATTAACTCATCCAAAGCCCTCATTTTACAGATGGGGAAACTGAGTCCCAGTAAGGTTAAGTGACTTTCCCAAGGTAAGTGGCAGAGCTAGGATTTAAACCAGGTCTTCTGATATCAAATCCAGTATACCTATCACAATGCCTCCTAAGAAATACTTCAGCATATACTTAAAGCCTAATCACCCTTAAACTCCAAACTCAATTCACTGTTTAATATCATTCTAACACAGTAGCAAATGGTTTGGATACATTGGGTATTCCTCTTCTGCTTTCATTTTCTTACCCAGACAAAAATTTTCATTACCTCATATTTTGAGAGTGATTAGGTGTTTCATTAAGGTATATTTTTTCTGTGAACAAGACAAAAAATATCCTCTGCAAGTTAGATGTCATGGAAGAAATTAGGTCAGCATCCATCAAACAAAGGTCAAGCCCCATAAATTCAATAGAGGATACACAGACAAATTCATTATGTCAAAATATATGAGAGCAGTGAAATTCATACCCAGGTGGCTCCCATGGGGTTCAGCCTAGAAAGAAAGGACAATGACACAAAAAATGGAAAGGATTGATCCTGTTTCCTAAATTCTAGTGAACAAACAGGAGTTAATGGTTAAAAGTTAACCCCAAAAAAGAAGTCAGTTTCATTTCACTCATGAGAAAGGAGGGGAGGGGAGGGGAATGCTGAACGCCACTTAAGAATAAAAAAGAGAGAATCATGGTCCAGTGGAAAGGGCATTGGATTCAAGTCAGAGAATATAAGCTTAAATCCTGACTTTGTTCCCTTACTACCTGTGTGACTTTGAGTAAATTATTTAAACTATCTCTGCCTCATTTTCCTTATCTATAAAATAGAAGGACAGGGGGAGTTGGACTTTATGTTTCCTTTCTACTCTAAATCTATGTGATCATGAGGATGGGGAAATGAAATGATGACTGAAGGCTAGGTTGAGCTCTTCCTTTCCTCTCCTTTTCCCCTAAGCTAATTTAGGAAAATGGCAGGAAGTAGGAGACATTAAATCTACTAAGGCATAGCCTCACCTTGAATTGAAATACCACTGTTGGGGATCACTGGTAAAGGGACTAATCTCTAGGAGAAACTATTCCATAGCTCTAGGACACATTGCTAGGAGATCTAATTCCCATCAGCCAAGGAACTTGAAGCTGTTTTCCCCTTTGCCTCGCTCATGAATATAGGACAAGATGACTGAGATGCCATGAAGCTTTTTCTTTGTTCTATGCTAAAACACAGCTACTTCTTGGAGTTAGAAGGAGCTGTGGGAAGGTACATAGAGACCTCCACCCACAGAGAACAGCACACACAAAATAATTAAGCCTCTAGGAGGGCCTCAGTTAGAGGAAGCCTCATATTTGACACTACAAGTAGCTCTGACTATTTGTATTATAGTATCTTTGTTATTGATAATTGAACATCCAAGGGGTTAGGTTTTGTTTGTCTCATCCTTCCTATTCAACTGTTGTGTTGTGAACTTTATGCTTGGAAGTGGGAAAGTGACAATAACAACTCTCATTCATGTGGGTTTAACAAGTACTTTGTATTTGGTCTTCACAAGCCCTCTGTGAGGTAGAGGCTACTATCATCCCTATTTAATAGATGAGAAAACTAAGACTCAGATAGGTTAAGCTATTTGACTGAGTTCACGTAGCAAGGAAACATCTGAGGAAGGATATGAATTTAAATCTTCCTGACCTGGTACATGTCTCTATTGACTGTACCACTACAGTTATTTTTTAGGTTTTCTGTTCTGGAATATATGAGCCAAGAGAAGTGAGAATGTCCCCAAAGTACCCAGGCCCTAAAAGATATTAGCATCTATGATACCAGATTTTGGGGGAATAAACTCACCAGATATTAAATTCATGCAATATTCCTCAAAAGTTTATTGAATTTTTAATGATAGTTAATAAATATACTAAGAAAAAGTTCTGGAATTGGTTGACTAGGTGTTATGAATTAGTAAAAACAGTCAATATTTATTAAGCCTCTGAGTGATATTTTTAAAAATGACAAGATTAGGGTAGCTAGGTGGCACAGTGAGTAGAGCACTGGCCCTGAAGTCAGGAGGACCTGAGTCCAAATCCAGCCTCAGACACTTAACACTTACTAGCCATGTGACCTTGGGCAAGTCACTTAACCCCAATTGCCCTCCAAAAAGCAAAAAAAAAAAAATGACAAGACTCCTATTTGCTAAGAGATTAAAATCTATGCAAATATATCATAATACTGACAAAAAGACTGGTTTATCAAATATGAGGTGGATTTTTAGACATTTGTGTTTTTTTTTTATTCTTGGGGACTTCTTAAAGTGAGTGCAACAAATGATTCTGAGTTCTTATACAGGTGGGCAAAAGGTCTCTCTAGGCAGAGATCATAATGCCAAAGCAAAAAGAAATAGAGCCAAGAAGAGATTACAACAAAAAAGAAAAGGCAAATCAAGACCTAAAACAAAGGAATAGTCTGTCTGCATACTTCAAATCAAGAAGACTTGGGTTTCAATTCTATCTGAGACACTGACTAGCTGTATTACCCCAGGAAAATAAAAATCTTTCTGGGCCTTAATTTTTTCTTCTGTAAAATGAGGGAATTGGACTCAACATAGCTTTTAATTCTTAAGTGTATAAGCCTATGATTCTATGACTAGAAATTCAGTACATACTACTAAAATGAGACCAGAAATATAATAGAGCCATTTGACAAAGGGGATAGCAGTTCTGAACTTAAAGTCAAAAGGATCCCACTTCAAAACTTCCTCTGACTCGTGTTAGCTGAGTGATCCTGAACCATTTAACCAATATGTGCCTTAGGGCCCATTCAATACCATACAATATTTCTACTAAATCATGAATGAGTTTCTATATACTAAGTCATATTTCAGTATTGGTTTGTGGAAACAGTGCTTAAGGTTGTGGAGGGAGTTTTTATCCTAGGAGTTCACTGCAGTGACCTTTCTATTATCAAACTCAAATAAAACCCAGACAGTTCCATGAATAAAATACAAATTAGGAAGGGTTGATTGTGGTTATGCTGCCAAGGGTATTCCCAATCTCTTATTCTCTCACAATTTGGATGATTTCTATGGGAATTAGGATGGTTTCTAGGACAGACCAGTAGATATACTTTAAATTCTTGGCATATCACATCCAGCCTATTCCCTAGGCCTATCTGCAAACAGGCATGATAATCTGTGTTGACCTATGGAGTGTCAAAAAATGTGGGTCACCCAAGATAAATTGAACCTTTTATAGTTACTTAAAAAACAAAACAAAGCCTTCAACCAAACCCAACTTGTATTCATAAGTTCGGACCATACGTAGAACAGCTTTGGGAACAGAGAGCAGAGAGGACTCTACCTCATTACTGGACTTGCCTATAGAGTGAGTTTCTTTAAAGGTTTCTAATTCATCCACTAATTAGTGTCAAGAATAAATAAGTGACACCAAAGTTCTATATCTTGAATATAAATGAACTGATAATTAAAGTGGCTGCTATTGAATAAAATAGTCCTAGAGTAGGGAAAATATCTCATTTAACAGGTTTTGATATGTTAGACAGGAATAGAGGTCAGTGGCCAAATAGATGGGCACTCATCTATAGTCATGCAAGATGAATTTCATGAACATCCATCCCCTTATTTTAAAAAATGGCAAAAACAAATAAGGAAATTATAGAGTGTTGCATGGAAATTCTTCAATAAATGCAAGAAAACATCTAACTGAAAAAAAATGTGCAAAACCCTAGAACTCTAGGGACAGCACCAGAGCCAAGATAAATCACATTCATCTTCCTTCCTCCTTTCCAAAAGGAAGTGTTAAATTAATACCTTTTGGGGGTGATGATCATTGATGGTGACATACTGCTACTATACTGACCTTTTGAGGAGTAATTTGTAATCTATTCACAGTCTTTCTATCAACCCCACCACTGAACTACTGATCCTTAATAGATTGACCATCCATTCCTCTTTATTTCACCTGGTAGAGTTGTACTCACTGAATATTGAGATCCCAGTGGAAACCTCAGCAAAAAGAAATGTGAAATACACACACCCACACAGGGATACTAGTCACCATATGGGGAGTTTCACTAATTGAGAGTCTATCCAATACATTTCTCAGTGGAGCAACAGGCCTCCTGAGAATTTTACACACACACACACACACACACACACACACACACACACTCACACACACACATCCTTTGTACCAAGATAGAAGTATACTTTGCTTTCTAGTTGATCTTAATATTCAAAAAGTCACAATAATATCAAAAAACTTGCAAGGACTAGCCACTAAGTAATCTTTTCTTTCACCTCTCAAGTCTGAGTTGATGACTCAAGTTGATCAAATTGGTCACATTTCTTGTGCCAAGGCTACTGTTTGTCTGGCTTTTTCTGTGCCACATTTAAATGCTCTGATGTCTCAAAAGATTGTTTCCCCTCCAGTGAATTAGGTCCAAGTTAATGGGACCCATTAAATTCATTTTAATTGTGCCTCTTACCTTAGTTTCTTTCTCTGAAGCCTTTGGAGATCCTTTATTTGTTCCATCAATCACTTTGAATTAAAACCTTCATTAACACCTACATTCATACACATACACATATCTTAAAATGCACAATAAAAGAAAAATACCTGACAATTTCAAGAGGTTAAGTGACTATGATCTGTGAGCTGACTGTGTACAGCATAACTAGAAAATGCAGTTTGATTCAATGTCTAATCTGCTGTGACATTCGAGTTTTAAGTGATGTTCAAGGAGATGGAAGGGCTGGCTCCAAACATCTCCCAATGTGCACTGGTCTTCTGTCTGTTAACTTGCTAATGAACCATGATTGAGTAAAGTAATGAAGAGTTTACAGAGAGCCCCAGGAAACCAATTTCCAATTTTGCAACCAGCAGGCTTTAACTTCACTGAAGCCTTTGCTAATTTTGTCTGGAAACGGACGGACTTGGATACTAAATGCCATTTCTGCTTTGTGAGTCAGGCAGACTTTTGTAATGCCCATATACTTGCCAGCTAATGAATGTCTCTTCTCGAAATCCATTTCCTAACCCATCTCCCCAATCCCAAGCTGTTGTAAATAGGCCAAGTGGCTAAAAAAAATTACAGTGAGAAATGAAATTATAATCACTTTGAGCATCAAAAATATCAAAAGGCATTTGCAAAGAGATGTTTTAATCTACAGTATGATCTATGAGAAGCATAGAGAGAATTGTAAGGGAAATGTGTCAGGTAAGCTTTATGAGAAAATTAAATAAGCATGTGCAATATATTTACACATTACTTGTTACTGGGAATTTAAAGGAAGTGCTTTTAAGAAGCCACCCAGTATATAAGAAAATGTAGCTGCTATCAATATTTTGATATACAACTACATGGTGTGAGCTATCTGACCTCAAACACACACAAAAATACATACCAAAGAACTAAATTCACAAGCATATAAATGTGTTAAGATCATTATAAATCAGAGATGGAGAGGGTCAAAAGATGTATGACTGATATGAATATTTTTATAAAGCTGCACAGACAACCAGGGCTAGGGCCATAATTCCAGAGAATGTGTGACAGAGGGATACTCTTAAGAGTCAAGCTCTATAATTCTTGCTAGTTTTAAACAACTTTTGTTTGTTGCTCAACCAACTTGGCAATAGTGACCAGACACATGTCTCTCCATATAAGGAGATGCTTGAACCACAGTACAATTTATCTCTCTTTGAAATCCCTCAAACGTGCTTTAATTCAAAGAAGATAGAGGAGTGAGCTTTATGAGAAAACCATCCAATAGCTGACTAATGACTTATATAAGAAGAAAAGGTAACAGAGATGAAGGAGAAACGAGAAAACAAAGTGGCAAAGATGTATTGAGAACTTGAAAAAATGTATTAAATGAATAATAATAATAGCAGGTGAGCAAGGCAGCTTTTCTTTGGAAAAAGCTGGAGGAGGTAGCAGACTATGGGTGAAGAACACTTCAGCTATTAGACTTTTTCAATAAATTGGTTAGTTTTGCTAAACTGCTCCTGTCCCTCCCACACACAGTCCCCTACATATTTGAACATTGTGTGTGTGTGTGTGTGTGTGTGTGACTATAAAGGATGGTATTCTGGTAGAATGAGAGAGGAGGGATACATTGGGAAACAAAATCAATGTAAAAAAGACATCAATAAAAATTTACTTTAAAAATTAAAAAAGAAAGAGCTGCAGATTCTTTCATTGGAAGGCTGAATTGAGATAGAAATAAAACTAATTCTTTTATTCCTTCCTTCTTTAAAGATCATTTGTATATAATCTCTCATCATCAAAAGCTAACCGTGATAAAATATATTCCTGAAATAAATGGAATACAGTCAACAGCATATTAAGGAGCAAGATGTGCTATCCAATTAAAACTAAAGAAAAAGAAAAGGCCACATTTTCTTTTCTTTCAGAAGCAGAGAAAATAAAAAGCACCATCAAGAAGAAAATCACTGTCGACATTCTGGCCAGAATGTTGCTATCCCAGTCATCCTTTCAGTTGTTCCAGCTGAGTGAAGACTGTGGTACTCTTGGGGATAAAAATCTAAGCATTTCAGCAGCAGCACACATACACAAAGGCCAAAATGCCTATCAGTATTAGCAAAGCTGGACATTTCTCTTGCATTTGCTTTGTGGAATTTGAATGCTTATTTAAAATTAAAATGTCTTTTGATTTAAAGAAGGAAGGTTAAGGAAATAAGATATCGAACAAACCCAAGCCTAAGGATTTTGAAATGCCTCTGACATGTTTTAAACCCCCTTTCCTCTTGAACCTTGTGGATATCTAAAGACAAGTTTAATAAAAGCTGACACTCTTGGCTCAGTTAAATTAACAATGAACAAGCTGTGTGAAAACACAGTGGGATCTCAGGAGTGATACTATGGAGTGCTCCAAGGATTGTACTGTCAGTCAGAGATCCCAAGTCCTAACCCTTTGGATTTTAGATCTAGAGCCAGAAGGAATCTCAAAGATCATCTAGACCCACCTTGGTATTTTACAAATGAAAGCACTGTGACCTGGGGAGCTTTATTCACTTAGTCAAAGTGACAGAGATCTCCATGGATAGAACTAGGATTTGAATCCAAGGTCTTTGACTCCACACCCACCACTATCCCCACTCTCCTCTAATTCTTGCTCTCAGAGAAGCCATGAATAGTTTCAGGCAAGTTTGACAAGAGCATTACAGTAGCAGCAGCACCTTTTTATGAAGCTGTCATCTCCAGGGTTATTTCAATGATTAGCCTTCTTCCAATCCTGTAGAGAACTACAGATCACACAGTATCTGCTAAATGTGCATGGGCCATGTAACTAGAGTAAATGAAACTCTGACCTGTTCTTGGTGCTATGACGTTGAAAAAAGGAATCAGTCAGGACAATGTTATGCCAAAGGTATTATCATTACTTCCACTGCTGAGTCATATTGGCAGGACCTGTACTTTGCATTGTCTTTCCAAAAATGAATTTATGTTCATATAGATTTATTCTCACTCTACTAATCTGTCCCTTTTGTGACTAATGATGTGGATTTCCAAGATGTCTGTCTTAGGCTAGAAGTGTGATCTTTAACTGAGGAACAGAGTGAGACAGAGTTCAGAACCTACACAGGGACCATATATATGTTGCTGACCTCTTTAGCACATGCCTCAATATTGATTTCTTTTTGCTTTGAAAATATCTCATGGATGTCTTTTGACTTTATATTACTGTCATTTTTGGATAGGCCTCATTTCCCCCCACATGAGAACAGAATTCTCCCTTGTAAAAAAAAGAAAAAAAAAGTTAAGCACAAACAACCAATACAGTGACTATATCTGACAATGTTTGCGAAAGTGTGTCCTAAAATCCGCACATTCCTGCTAAGAGGAGAGATGTCATAGGATCCCTGGAGTACAAAACATGAGTGGGAAGGTACCATAGAGACCAAGTAATCTAACCCTTTAATTTTATCATTGAGGAAATTGAGGCTAAGAGAGGTTAAGTGATTTGTACAAGTTTCCAGGACCATTGTTTGGTTTGTTTAGTGTGTGTGTGTGTGTGTATGTGTCTGTGAGAGAGAGAGAGAGAGAGAGAGAGAGAGAGAGAGAGAGAGAGAGAG
>NW_027187351.1:12594493-12595276 GCF_028583685.1 Petaurus breviceps papuanus | reverse complement strand
GAGAGAGAGAGAGAGAGAGAGAGAGAGAGAGAGAGAGAGAGAGAGAGAGAGAGAGAGAGAGAGAGAGAGAGAGAGAGAGAGAGAGAGAGAGAGAGAGAGAGAGAGAGAGAGAGAGAGAGAGAGAGAGAGAGAGATTTACATTGTTATAGTCCTCACATATATAGATAGTTCTCTTGGTTCTGGATAAATTCAGAGCATACAGTTCCTACAGCTATTCTGTATCAGCTTATATAAATCTTTTCATGTCTTTCCAAATACTTGTACATTCTTCATTTTGGGGGGCCCAATGATTTTTCATTACATTTCTATACCATAGTTTGCCCCATTATTATCCAAAATGGATACCATCTTCATTTTCAGTTCTTTGCTACTCCAGAAATATTTAAATGACTGCAATATAGAAGAAGATGGATTAGATATATTCTATTAAGTCCAGAGAAACTGCTAGGATCAACAGTGAGTAGTAGTTGCTCAAATGCAAGTTTAAATCTTAGTGAAAGAAAAACTTTGGAATAATTAGATTCCTCCAAAAGTACCTAGGTTGACCCAGGAGCTTATAGGTTCTTTCTGCTAGAAGTCATTGAGCAAAGGCTGGATGACCACTTGTAGGTAAATCATAGCAGGAATTCCTATATAGGTTGGACTAGATGACTTTCAAAATCTCCACGAATTTTAAGATTTTGTGATACCTAACTGCCTCATAGGGTAGCTCATAGGGAAATACCCCTTGATGATAACAAAATTGCCAGCTCTCTCTCTCTCTCTCTCTCTCTCTCTCTCTCT
>NW_027187351.1:12530712-12594393 GCF_028583685.1 Petaurus breviceps papuanus | reverse complement strand
CTCTCTCTCTCTCTCTCTCTCTCTCTCTCTCTCTCTCTCCCTCCCTCCCTCTCTCTCTCTCTTTCTCTCTCTCTCTCCTTTCTTCCTTCTTCTCTCACTCCAGATCCATCTGGATCTCTCTCTCCCTCCATCCCTCCCCCCAGCATTCTCATCACATGAGTACATTTCAGTTTTTCCATTGTGCAGATGTTTCTAATATCAATAAAGTCATATCATTGCCTTATTGCTTTTTAGTTGGCTTGACTGCCTAAGAGTGGCATATTCAATTTAGATAGTCTCAGTGGAGGACAGACTAGACTCTTCAGTCAATACTTCTAATTACTAAGCAATTTTGAGATATTGGAACCAGAAAGACAAAATGATACTGCTATGTCAAAGTCATTAAAAACTGTAGTATTCCTATAGTGAGGACCAGTGACAATAACTCATCAGTTAGCCCCAAAGAGAAAAACACTGAATAGGACATCTTTTCCCTTTGGCTTCATTGGAATAGATCAACAGATCCATCATTTTTTACATGACACGGGAAAGGAGACAGAAATTCCCCCAGTTTCCATATCACAAGCTTTCATTTAGCATCACAAATCAGAGTAGAAATGTGTTGCCATAAGAAAAATATGTTGGGCTTATTCTAACATAAAAGGTTATTATATAGAAAGTAACATATGTTTAATACCTTTCAAACTAACTTATTGTCTTATTAGATATACTCTTTAATAGAATTTGGTATGGGTTCAGATATACACCCAAGTTCAGAAGGGCGCACAGTTACTTTCAACACCTAATAGTCTAATAGGCATTAAGACATACCCAAGAAATTGGTGTTAGAGATAGTGGTAAACACAAGTCCTTGAGCACATGTGTTCTTCAGATGAAGAGTAAGTCAAGAGAATTGAACAATCATAGTGAGAAGCAGAGTGGTTGACAGAGTGGGAGATAGTGTGAATGTGAAAAAAGAAGTGAGGAAAAGCAAGGAAAACAAAAAAAAAGTACAAGGAACTATCAAGTTCCCAGAAATCTGTCTGATTGTATGTGAGGGTATGGAGGGAAGGGGGTGTGGCTATGTGTAGAAGGTGAAGGGCATTTAACAAAAATGACCCTCTATGGAGAGAAGAAAAAGAGGGGTTATCAAAAAGTTTGACTTGCCCACAGTAATTATGCCTATGTGAAAAAGAATGAATGATAGGTCAAGAACAGGTACTTGTACTATGGTCCCACAATGAGCCCATGAGCTAGTAAGACTATGTGTGAAAGCCTGTATCCTAATGTCTTCTCTCACACAGTGATGAAAGAATTTTAAAGCAATAATGAGAATGCCCCAATCAAAATACACACACACACACACACACACATACACACACACACACACACGAATGGTGAATTACTGAGTTTTCAGTAGACTCCAGTCAAAATGAAGATAGGGAATAGGAGGAGATGAAAGACTTGGGAATGAGGGGAGTTGCACCTAAAGCATGTGGTGAGATCATGTATATGACCAACAATGTGTGTGTAGGTAAGTCTGTGACACTCTTTGCACATAATAAAGCATATGAAGTTGAATTTTTTTAAATGCACAGTAGATGTTCATTTATTCATCCAACAAATGTTGAGTGTACATATGTTCTAGGAGTTGTGGGAGATATAAAGATGGATAAATTTAATTTAACACATATAAATCAGTACTTTCATTTAAATTTTTCTTTAAAAAGCCCCTAGCAGTTACATATGTCTCAGGGAAAGAAGGGATAAGTATTAAAATTATCTCATCTCTAGCCAAGTAACCTGAAGAACAAGGGAAACAAGTGATTTGTCCAACATTACATGATAAGTCAATGATAGAGACAGAAATAAATCCTGGTTGTTGTTGTTTACTTTTATTTTTTCATCATTCTCAGCCAAGTTCTAAAACCAATGTGATTACATATACCAGGAAATGATATTACGGATTATTACATGTGGGGTACTCAAATAGAAATTTGGGAAATTTTATAATCATAAAGCAACAGAAAATATTGGTCAAATTAACCCATCACTATTACAGGAATAAGGGCTACCAAGTTTACTTTGTGGCAGACAAAAAGACAAGAAGATAGAAGCTGAGTTTATTATATTAATTATTATTAATCTCTTAACTATATCCTTCCCATCTCTGATTCTAAAGTTAAAGCATTGCAAGAAAATTAACCTTGCTAATAAATGGACCCATTTGATTCAATCATTTAACCCTGTGAAATTGATCCAAATTACCAATACTCACATTATCCCAGCTTCCTTCTTTCTTCCTGGAATGCCCCATATTCAGAAGAGATGCCTCAAAAGTATATTTTGCACACACATCCTTAGCCACTAATTGAAAATGCACTATGAAAGGACTGCATCACTGAAACACTTTAATTCATTTCCAGTAGCTGATTTGATGACATTTGCAGCAAAACCCTCCATTATCTACATTGTATTACTTGGTAAATTTAGCAGAAAGAAGGGGATGCAAAATATGAAAACAAGAAATGTGAAAATAATGAAACTTTAATGTAACACAAAAACTGGGACAGATGTAAAGCCACAAAGAATCATTTAATACTTCCCAGACCATCTCTTTTTATCTCTCTCATCCTTTCACCATCAATTATTTCTAACGTTTCTCCTCTTTTCTGCTGTCCTTATGGGAGAAAAATTAATTTGTATTGTTTGTTTATTATCTCTCTCCATCTTAACTATCTTCTTCTATCTCCAGACCCCAGACCAATTCACATGGAAGTTCTCTAGGTGAAGAAAATTCTAATCATCCTATCAGAGATGCTATTAGTCATTTTAGAAATTAAGTAGTTTATCCTTACCCTGATCTTTAAAAAGGGAGTGGAGAGGGGAGCTTCCATTGTATTTGGCTGTGATTCAGGTAACCTGCTTATCTTAAACATGCTTGTTTTTTAGGCCCACAACATATTCCATTAGAAGTTATATTAGTCTCTTTAGCATGGATCAATGCAAATGAAGAGTGCCCTCAGCCCAGCTAATTTGTCCCTGTCAATTGTGAGAATAGCCACCCAAATACACTTAGCATAAAATGATGCTAGAAGAACCTGATTCTATCAGCTTTGCTTTAAGGAATAAGAACTATTAGGTCTTTAAGGGCCAATTTAAAATTGTGATAACTTTAAAAGATGTAGGCAACCTGCCTACAGCAATTCTTAAAATCATCATCCTTACAGAATATAATATCTACAAGTATTTAATTCTCTTTTTTTTCAGTCTTTGAAATCCTAGAAATTAGCACAGAATCTAACACTCTGAATAGGTACATAATAAACCGAATTGAATCAGCTGAAACACTACAGTCTATAAAGAAGCACCTAGAATTCCTAAGAATTTTTAATGATTTTTTTTTCCTTCCTTCATTCCATCAATTCATTAGGACTTGTGCTTTTATCAGGAATTTCATGTAGGGAATTCACATAAGGAATTCCAGGCAAGGAACCTCCTTCTACCAATGCAAATCAGTATCTCTTCTGCAGTTTAGAGTCTTGGAGATTTGCCTGGAGACACTGAGAGATTAAACCTCTCGTCCAGGTTTCCATAATCAGTACTGTCAGAATAGGGACTCAAACCCACATTTTTCTCACCCTAAGGCTAGTCTTTTATCCTCTATGTCATGCTGCCTTTCTTCCATTTCTTAATAACATCACCTAGTTACAAATGATCACCTTAAAGAAATTCTGTATGGGACACAGTATACTACAATGGAAATTACACTGAACTCAGGTCTTCAAATCCCAGCTCTGCTATTTACTACCTGTGACAATTGATCTGAACAACTACTATGTGCTAGGCACTGTGCTAATTATTAGCACAAAAAAAACAGGCAAAAAATAGCCCCTGTTCTCAAGGAGCTCAGAGTTTAATGGGGAAGACAATATGCAAATGATTATGTGCAAAAAAAATATACAAGATAAACTGGAAATAATCAACAGAGAGAAGGCACTAAGGGCACATAAAGGGGTATCAGAAAAGGCTTTCTATAGAAGGTAGGATTTTAGATGAAACTTGAAGAAAGCCAGGAAAACCAGGAGGCAGAGATGAAAAGGGGGAGCATTCTAGGCACAGGAGACAGCCAGTGAAAATGCCCACAGTCAGGAGAAGGACTATATGATTTGAGGAAAAGCAAAGAAGCCAGTGTCACTGGACCATAGGTACATGGAGGTTGAGGGGGTATAGGTATATAAGAATATTGGAAAAGTGGGAGGAGGGGCAGTGTTACAAAGTGTTAAACAGAGGATTTTATATTCGATCTTGGAGGTTAGAGAGAGCCACTGGAATATATTGATGGGGAGTGGTGGGCTAGTGTGGTAAACGGTCAAACCCATACTTTACAAAGATCACTTTGACAGCAGAGTGGAGACTTGTAGCAGGCAGACCAGCCAGCAGGCTACTGGCACCTGGGCAGATCACTCCAGACTAAATTATAAAATTAAAATACTGGATTAGGCAGCCTTTAGGGTTCCTTCTAGTTCCAAATCAATGATCCTTTTAATATATTCCCCCTAAATAGATAACTAATGTGTATTTCAATTTGACAAATATTTATTAAACCCTTATCATGCGTTATACAAGACAGTATGATAGGTGATCAGGATACAAGCATGAAAAATAATAGATTCTTTGCTTTCAGGAAGTTTATGATTTAACTGAGGGAGAAATGGTAGGAATTGGGTATGTATTCAAATAAGTCTGAAATGAGATAAAATATATGTGAAGAAATGTCCAGACAGAACGTTTGAGCAAAATTTGAGGAGCGAGATATCATTGTCATTTTCAACCTACAGGAAAGGCTTCATGGAAAAGGTGGCATCTGAAGTGGATTCTCAAGGGAAAGAAGCATTGAAATAAAAGAGAAGAGCAATGGGTAATTCTAACCCCAGAGGACAGTTTGTGTGAATGCATGAAAGGACAATGCTGGACAAGATCACAGAATAGTTACTTCCCTCATGGCAGGGACATAGAAAATGTTAAGGTTAGGGAATATGAAATAAGACTGGAGAGAGAATTCAGAATCAGATTTTGGAAGGCCTTGGCTGTCATGAGAAAATGAAGTTAATTCTATATCATCTGGTCAGTTCTTAACTTCATTTGGTTTCAAGTCTTAGATGGGAAAATAAGTGATAAAAATTATCAGGTCTTACCCACTGCCTAAACCTCAAATGGTAAGTACTTATTCTATAGAATGATATCAGACAATAAGATCATAGATTTAAAGCTAGGAGGAAACTCAGAAGTCACTGGGTCCAAACCCTTAATTTTATAGATGAGGTTGATAGAGGTTAAATGATTTGTCCAGGGTCACCTAACTAGTAAGTGTCTGAGGAAGGATTCAAATCTTGACCTTCTAACTCAAAGTCTAGAGGCACATCTACTGTAAGATGTTACCTCTAACAAAAAATCACAGAATGTTTTATGGGGATAATTCATAACTATGTAATATTATGGTATTAATGAAGAACAGAGTCAGCATAGTGTACATTTGCTCTTGATGCCCTACTCTGAAGCTCTATTGTAGCAGGGAAGTGATCCTCAGTACCTTAAAGCTATACCAGCAGAACATGATGTCTGGAAAGGCCTATGAAACTGAAAAGACCCCAAGGGTCCATCTAGAAATGAAAGGTACATCTAAATGGCTAGGCAGTACAGTGGTTACAGTGCTAAATTTGGAGTCAGGAGGACCTGAGTTCAAATATTGTTTCCGACTCTTGCTACAAAATGACCCTGGGCAAGTCAGATTTTCTTAGTATCAGTTTTCTTATCTGTAAAATGGGGGTAATGATAGCACCTACCTCAGAGTTGTTGGAAGTATAAGTAAGAGTGTATATGAGAGGAGCTTTGTAAACCATTAAAGTTCTATAGAAATGATAATCATTTTTATCCAGTGTTTGACACATAGTAGGTACTTAACATCATCTTATTGACTGGTTTTTCTCCATATACCAGCTCAGCTAAGTTCAAACAGACTAATTGGCAGGTTAGTCCTATGCTAATTACTTTCAGTCACAACAATTTATGAAGCTATCCCCTAAGAGGACTTTTATGATTTGTATTAATTGAGGGAGCAATAAACATACGATGGATCATGGATTTTTTTATGTTTTGAGGGGTGGATGAGACACTGTGTTTGCATAAGGGACCAATCAAAAGGCATTTTATGGGGCAGCTGGAGGACATACTGGGAATAGAATCAGGATAACTCATGTACATGAGTTCAAATCTTGCCTCAGATATTTACTAACAGTGGACCCTGGAGAAATCAGTTAAACCTTTTTACCTCAGTTTCTTCATCTGTAAAATGAGAAGGAAATGTGAAACCACTATGGTATCTTTTCCAAGAAAATGGGGTCACAGAGAGTCAGCCCCCTGAGCAACAGCAACAGCTATCTTGCCAAACAAGCACCAGCAATACAAAGACAGGTGAAATAGCCCCTGCCTACAATGAGTTATATTCCAGTGGAAGAGATAGCATAAACATACAACTAGGTATACACACACACACAAACACACATGCTCGCACACACACAAACAAAATGAGCAAAAACTAGTTTATAAAAAAAGAATCCCAGCAGCTTGAGTTAGGAATGGGCAGAGAAATCAGTAAAGGCTTGATGAAATAGATGCTACTTGAGCAGATGATCAGAATTTGAACACAGGTTTTTGGACCTCAAATCCATTAATATAACCATGCCAAGTCCTCTGACTACAAATAAAAGAAAAAAAAGATAATCCCTTTCTTCAAGAAGCTTATATTATAATGGCTATAAAAGGAAGCTGAAAAGAAGTGGGGGGAGGAAAGTATGAATTTGGGAGCCATGAGGGAGGAGTCTAGATGACAGCTTGGAAAGAAATGAAGAGATGGATGGTCTGAGCCCCCTCCTTGAAAGTAGTGTTCTTCAGATCATACCCTATAGCTTTCATTCAGTGGTTTTGATATGTCCCTAAGCTTCAGTTGACTATAAATAGTTCATTATTTAAAATAATTTTACAATGATACTACTATAGAAAACCTTTGGTAATCAACCACATAGGGACTATATGCTTTATGAATCATCCATCGCAAATATCAAATTAAAAATCACTCACTCAGAATAATTCTTACGTTTATGTATGTATGTATGCAGTATGGGGAAATACATAGACAAAACTCCTGCCCTTAAGGAGCTTACATTCTACTGGGAAAGATAACATGAATATAAATAGGTCTAGGCAAAATCCATGTGAAGTAGATACAAGGTAAATTTAAGAGCAGAAGGCGCTGCAGCTGAGTAGACAAGAAAAAGTCTCTTGAAAATGAATATTGATTATAGTCTTGAAGAAAACCAAAGATTCTCAAAGACAGAGCCTAGGAAGAAGAGCATTTTAGACATGGGGGATAGCCAGAGCAAAGGCATGGAGATTGGAAATGAAACATCATGCATTCAGGACAGTTCAACTGAACCATAAAGAGTGATGGGGGAATAATATGTAAAAAATAAAGCTGGAAAAGTAGGAAAGGGCCAAGATATGAAGAGATTTAAATGCCAAACAGAGGACTTTATGTTTAACTTTGAGGGTTAAGAAGTCACTGGAATTTATTGAGCAAGCAATGTGACATGGTCAGACCAGCACTTTGGGAAAAATTTGTTGACTATGTGAAATAGATGAAATGAAGTGGGGAGAAATCTGGTGTAAGGAGACCAAATAGCAGACTATCACAGTAGTCTGGGCCAGAGATGATGAAGGGTCTAAGGTAAAAGGGTGATTGCATGAATGGAGAGGAGGCATAAGAGATAAAACTGATAAAATTAATATTATAGTGCTTCCAGAGATTTCTCCCCACAATATCTCTTGCTTTGTTGCTAGTGTTGGAAATTCTACTATTTGAGCTTTATTCCTTTGGCTAAGACAGTTAAGTCCTCTGTCACCAGTTAATTGTCTGCAGTTAATAAAATTTCTGCCTGCAAGGAGTAACTTTTAAAGCTTTAGCATGCCTCACATCTCATTGTAAATAACATTCTGATCAGAAAGGGTCAGAAAGAGAATATAGGGTTAAATGAAGAGAAAAGGAGATGAGGAATCAGAATCTCTAAAGGCAGGGGTACAGAAAGAGTAAGCTGAGAAAACATTTAAATCAGTTCAGTGACAAAGTACTGAGAGAAGTGATTGGTTTTCTTATTCTATTAATAACCAATTATTCAATGAGGATTGGGATTTTTTCTTTCTATTTCTTCATTCAGGGACCAGTGCCTGGAGGATATTCAGCCAGTCTCAGAAGGACAAGGATGATAGAGATTGGCCTCAGGGGTATTGATCATGGGGGGATCCCACCCAAGTAGGGGACTTTACTTTTGCTTACAATGTAAACAGAATCTAATCTAGGTGTATTCCAACTATAGAGCATTGAGTCCATGCGCTTGTACCCCTCCATTGCAGGCTAGACTAGAACTCAGCTCTTGAAGGAGGAAATCAGCTAAAGTGGTCTGGGCAGAAGTGAGTTCCTTCATCCAGATTTCTAGAGGCAGCTGAGTCTCATGATCAAATCTCATTCTCAACAGGAGAAGCTGGAGACTTTTAGCCCACCTGCTCATTAATGTGTCCATTAATTGTTCACCAATCAGAATTGATTTTCATTTGTCGGGGTACCTCCTTTACTAAACAAATGTATTTAAGCATTCCAGGATCTACATGCTTTTGCCTTCAGTTACCAAGAAAGACCATTAACCATCAGTTTATAGATTATCAACTAGCTTAATTATTCATTATATTCATTATTAATAATTCATTATTAATTTCCCAGAAACTCTCTCTGGCTTTTCATTCATATTAATACAGAGGCAGGAGAAGGAATAATTACATTTGGAGACAGAGGACTTGAGTTCAAGTCTTGGCTCTGGTATTTATAATCTATGTGACATTGGGTTAGTCACTTAATGTCTCTGACTTTCTTTATCTTTAAAAGAGGAGTAAAAATAGATGTGTCCTTTTCAGCTCTAAATGTATGCAAACAGAATAAATAAATAAATATATGTGTGTATGTAGGTAGATAACTCCTTCCCTCAAAGATCCTACAATCCATTAGGTAAGATTATACAAATAAGTATAATATAAATTATAACATGATAAGCACATAAAAAGAGGTACAAAGAAAGTGCTGAGAAAAACTTTGAAAAAGAAAGGTCTACAGGTTGGGAAGAAGGATCCATGCAGCAGGGAAGACCTCATGATGAAGAGTGCAATGGAAATTATTTTAATAAATAAAGAGAGAAAGGGTAAAGAGGATGTGGTGGAATGTTATGAGTAAAGCCTTGCACATGTGAAAAAGTAGGACAAAAACAGAGAATGGCAATCAGTTACATTGCCTATCAAATAACTTAACATGAAGGGGAGTAGTGAGACAAGAAAATGGAATTCCCTGAAAATTTTTGAGAAGAGGAATAACATAATTAGCATGTGCACTCAGAAGATTATTCTGGCAGGTTATCCTGAAAGATAGATTAGAACAGAAAGACTAGAGCCAAAGAAACCTGGCAAGAGGTTATTACAATAGTCTAATATCAAGGAAAAACTATCTCTCACCCTTCATTTCCCACTTATCTTTTCCTGCCATCCACTCCCACTGTTTGATCTGCTCACACAAGAAAAATGTTGATTTTATGTCCCATAAAACTTTATCTCCAAAGGTCTCACATCACATTATAGATGGTAAAAAGAATCACATGTCATATCCTGAAATATAGCTTCTAGCTAGCTGGTATGCTACCGTCATTGGGTGTCAGGGATACTGCATGAGACTGGAAGGGAAAGAAATTTTAGATATATTTTCTTCAGTTTTTGAAAGATGTTTAAGTTTGGCTTTTCAGTATTACATAGAACCCAGCCAGCCCCTCCTCTGTAGTTTATGAAATACTCCAAACTTCATTCACAATTTCTGCTTCATTCACTCTTCTTGTGTCATTCATTCTTCAAAATAAGGAAAATGAGTGATGGAGCCATAAGGAGTAGTAAAGAGAGCTGTAATGAGTTGAATATTTTACAATTTACAATGTGAGGTGCACACCTACATTAGCATGTCCTTTGTCCTTTGGATTTTAATTTTTGTTGTTCAGTCATTTTTCAGTTGTGTCTGACTCTTTGTGACACCATCTTGGGGTTTTCTTGGTAAAGATAATGGAGCAGTTTGCCATTTCTTTCCCCAGTTCATTTTACAAATGAAAAACTGAGGCAAACAGGGTTAAGTGATTTTCCCAGGGCCATGCAGCTAGGATGTGTCAGAGGCCAGAGATGAACTCAGTAAGACTCATCTTCCTGGCTCCAGTCCCAAAAATATATTCACTGTACCACCTAGTTGTCCTTGGATCTTCATTCGTATGTCTCCTATCTTTTGGACCTTTATAACAACTCTATGAGAATAGTTATAATAGCCTACTCATTTTGTAGATGATGAAATAGGGGTCCAGAAAGTTTGTTAACTTGCCCCAGATTATGCAAATAGTAAGTTGCAAAGTACATGTCCAAGCCCAAGTTATCCAGCTCTAAATCCAGTACATTTTCCATTATCCCATGGTGGTTTCTAAATAGGACCCTGCTAATGGAATGTGTCCAGGATTCTTAAATTAGCAAGGCTGGAGTTTTAAAATTAACACAAGACTGTTTTGGTAGAAATGTTCAAAGTAAAATCCATAAGCAGGACTAGAGCTAACATTTTAGAGCAATAATAAGAATAGCATCTGAAGCAGCAAAGTATTTGCACCAGAGGAAGCAGAAACTGTGTCTAGGGCAAGCAGCAGTAAGCATGTCCTCAAATATAAGCTCTGTTGTGTAGATGAAAGCCTGCAAGTTTTTTGAACACCTTGGGGCATCATTGTACCCTACCCTCATTCTAGCACTGTCTCTAGTAGAATATAAATCCCTAGTGCCAGCATACCATACATTCCATGAAGTAAAAGGACAAATAATTTCTGAATTACTTTGACCACTCCTTGAAGGATTTCCACAGATGTACTGATCCAATAAGGCCTGGCTTAAGGCATCCTTACATAAGAAAGTCTTCAGTCAGTCATTTCTTCTGTTGTGAAGCCATCTGGGATTTTCTTGGCAAAAACAGTGGAGTGATTTGCCATCTCCTTCTCCAGTTTATTTTACAAATAAGGAAACTGAGGCAAACAAGGATAAATGTCTTGATAGATTCTCACAGATAGTAAGCATTGAGTCCAGATTTGAACTCACACTCATTTTCCTGTACTCTATTCACTGCACCACCTAGCTGCCCCTATACAATAGTCTACTTATCAGTTAATAAGTAAATAAATGTAATACTCCCCTCCCCCCAAAAAAGAGCCCATTCAATTAAAAAGAGCAATAAGCTCCAGAAATAAGATGGGATCTTTTATAAAAAAAATATAAATGTATAGTAATAAAGTATCTATCATGCCTGCAGAAAAAAAATATCACTTTTGATAAATCAAAGCAAGAATGTAAATCTGCAATGTTGGTTCCACATTTATAGCAAGAGTTTTTCCTATGGATAGGTTGCTTGATCTCATATAAATTACATTTTCATATAAATTACATTTTTGGAGGATCACATGACTTCACCCCAGTTTAACTAAATCAGGAAGACACTAGGCTATTCAAACAATATATGTGGTAGGTTTATTCCCTGCAGTCACTAACTTTTGCAGAATGAATTCAACATTGTTAATATTTTCTAAAGGATTAGCTGTTCCAGAAGTAAAGGAAGAACCTCTAATATTTGCCATAAATGCTTCTGTACCTTAGAATCTTACAATGGGGAGGATACTCTAAGCACATTATGATATACCAGGCAATTTCTCATTTAAGTGAATAATACTGCTTTAATGCATATTGGTATCTTTCCTCTAAAAGCATAACTTCTGCAAATATTTTATTGTATCCTAGAAGAGCACTGATTTGATTCAATTCAATTAAACAAATGTTTATTAATTACCTAGCATGTGCCAGGCACTGTGCTGGGCTCTGGAGATACAAAGACAAAATTTTAAAGTAGTCAATTCAGCAAGTATTTCTTAAGTATATCTTTTGTTCTTGGCATTGTGATATATAATGGAGAAAAAATGACTAAATGAAACCTGCCCCTGCCCTCAAGAAAGACTACTACAGTATAACATATGAAGAAGAACTAAAATCAGAGCCAAGAACACCTGAGTTCAAGTTCTCCCTTGGACACATATTGGCTTTGAAACACTGGGCTAAGCATTAAAGCCCTTAGTATTCTAGGCAACTCTCTAACATCACAAGTTGCAGAATGGTGTCAAATTGTGTTGGCCAACCATGTCTTCATCTAGGAGTTCCTTATATCAATGAAGTCACAGTTCCACTCACTATCCATATCACTGCCCTCAAGTAGCTTACATTCTACTAGGTGGAAATAACATGTACGGTAGATAACCCAAAATAAAAGAAATACAAAATCAAGCACAAGGAAAGCACTAATGACTGGTGAAATCAGGAAAGGCCTCTTGAAGGAAGAATTATTTAAGCTACGCTTTGGAAGGACATAGAGATTTCAAGAATTAGATAGAAGTGAGAACATTCCAGCCATACAGTGACAGCCTGTGCAAAGGCATGGAGAAAAGAAATGGAGTATCAAGTATATGAAACAGCAACCAGACTAATTTGACTAGAATATGAAGTATATGAAGAAAAGCATGATGAAATTCATGTGAAAAAAAGGAGACTGGAGCCAAACTATGAGAGGTTTTAAATGGCAAATAGAGCAGTTATTATTTTATCATAGAGGTCATAGGAAGGCACTGAAGCTTTCTAAATAAGACATGGTCGGATCTGTGATTTAAGATTATAGAAATGGTAATTCTTTCAAGAACAGATTAGGGAGTTGAGATAAGTAGGAGACTTACAATAAAGTAGACAAGAGTTGATGAGGGAATGAATTATGTCAGTGACTGTGAGTAGAAAGAAGGGGATAGGGGCAGCCAGGTGACTCAGCGAGTAAGAGCACTGGCTCCAGTGTCGGGATGACCTGGGGATCAAATCTGGGCTCAGATACTTAGCGCCACACCCAGAAATAACTGGCTGTGTAACCTTGAGCAAGTTACTTAACCCTGATTGCTTAAAAAAAAAAAAAAGAAAGAAGGGGATGGATGTAATATACATGATGGAAATAGTTTTGACATAACTTGAAAAATTGTTTCTATAGGAAGGTTAGGAAGAAGGAAGGAAGTAAAGTATAATCAAGATTGGACTAGAAGGCTAATAACACCCTTAAAAGGAATAAAGAAATTCTAGTCCTTAGGAGTTTACATTGTATTACAAAACATATTAAAAATAAAAACAAAGCCACTGGGCAAAGGTTGTATACCTACATAATTGCTATCTGTATAATTAGCATACAAAATTGTAATTCTGAGTAATTCCTTTTCATTGTAGAAAGTAGATGAAGCAAAGATGAAGAAGATGAAGAAAAGATGAAAACTGGTGTTCTTGGAAAAACTCTGAAGTGGATGTTTAAGATAAGTTTAAGGGGGTAAGTTACCAACCTGTTACTCATCAACGGAGCTGGGTCATCCCATGGTATTTTAGTAACAACAGAGTTTGCACAACACACAAAAGAGAGGAAACAAAGGAATGAACTAATTTCAGTGAAACTTCATCCATGACACTTCTGAAAACTTATCATATATAATTCAGTTAGGTAAAAGACGGTCTCACAATCTTTAATGTAACCTGGTCCCTTGATGAATAACAACCCTGATTTAATTAATCAGGGTATGTTATCCTCTAAAGCAAGGTGCTCAACACCCAATCATCCTAGCTCACTTCATTTTAGAACTCCCAATGTCAAGTGATTCACTAGTCTCAGCCACCTAGGTACAGAGATTACAGGTATGTACCACCCTGATCAGTCAGGTGTCAGGCGTACAAGAAAAAGTAACAAATCACTTTCTGACTATGAACCTAAGGGGGAATTATACTTGATTCCTGGTTTTCTAGATAGGAAAGAACCTTCTCTATTTGTCCTCCAAAATCTTCCCACTTTCAGTTTTGGCTTTTAACGCTTATCCTGGCAGTTCCCTACTGTATACTCCAAAAGATCTGTTGCCCTTCACTCGTTTTTTTGTGGGTTTTACTGATCAGAAATGGTTTATTGAAGCAACTATTCTAACCTCATTTAATATCTATTTCTGCTTTGTACAGTGAATTTGGTGCCTCTCCCCATTTCCCTAAACAAGTCCCTAAGCCCCCTCATTTTTAGAAATCATGTAACCTTAGAGCCACTTTAATATGTAGGTCACCATGATTCCCTTCCTAGAATAGCATTTGCTCGTGCCAGATTGACCTATTTTCTATTCAGACACATTCCCTAACTGCAGTGCTCAGAAAATAGCTCTAGTCAGTTTATTTTTTTGTTTAAATAAAGGTTATATCAGTTTGTGTATGGACTATTATAAAAAAGAAGTAATTGGCAAATGGATATAGAACGGCAGTTAACTGTGGGATCTGATTAATTAAGTTTTCCCACTGTATGTGTATATATGTATATTCATACACACATAAATACATATACCACATTCATACATATACAGCTACCTAGGCTTTATCTTAGGTTTTCCCCTGTGGCTAGCATTTCATTTTGCCATTGACCAAAGAATTCCTTTCCTTTCTGACTTCTTTCTCCAAAACTATTGTTTGCTATTTTTCCACTTAACATCTGCTTTTATCTGCTGAAACCCTTATCTACTATGGTTGCTTCTTCTTTGTGGGATGCAATGGAATGAAGCAGCATGGATAATGTCATCATTCTTTCATGAGGCTTCCCAAGGCCAAATGGTTAATCAACATATTTTCAGATTCCTGTTAGAAAGCTCTCTCACAGCTAACATCTGTCAAAGTCTACTTCCTTACCTACCCATACCCACACCAAAAAGTCCTTACTCCTCATTCCTAGATGATCATTGTAAGCAAATTCCTTTCACCTCTTTTCTTATATAAAGACATGTGTTTTTTGACTCACATCTCCAATCTTAGTAGTGGTATACAATTGCCACTGACTTCTGGAGGGATATGTGTACTGTTTTTTATTTGTCCTTTTAATTCTCATCAAGCCCCAAGCAGTAGCTGCAGAGCCATTCAAACTGCCTGAAAACTTTGATAAGCAAACTTATTAACACTGTAAGCAACTTTTTTACTGCTTTCTTCTTGTTGAAGGAAAAAAGTCATTGTCCTCATAAATATATATATATATACATATGTGCACACAGTGTTACATTTGTGTCTTAGTGTTTTACTTTATCTATATGTACATGTCAGACATATATTTCTGTCTCATACTCTTAAGCTCTGTTGAAGAATTGATCGAGTACTCTGCATTTCAAGTTTAATGAAGACGTTGTTTCTTGCAGCTGCAAAGTAAGAACCAAGCCCTAGACATGCTGATAGAGGACTTGACAAAATTTTCCTATGAATTCATAAAGGTCATTGGTTTCATAGTCTTTCACATTGGTTAGACAAGGCAGAGAGTCAAATGGAAATCATATAGAATTGGCATATAGTACAGAGTTGGATGACAAATAAAGGTAGTACATAAAATGTGTCAGCAGGGCACAATTTTCAAGTTCTGGTTGGAACACATATGGAGAAAAAAAGTAACATCTTAGAGAATATGATTATATCTAGTGAATAAGTGCCATTCATTGCTCTAGAGTTTGCCTTTCCTATAGGAAAGACAAGTTTCCACAGTCCTTCGGGATAGCAATGTTTAACCTACTGATTGCTCTTCTCAATAAGATAAAGTTCTAGGAGCAAAACAAGTCAAGAAAACCTAGAAACTCAATCCAAGATTCTAGAGGACAACGGCCTAGATGAGGGATAGGCTGACAGTCTTTACATAATTGTAGGGCTTTTAAGTGAAGAAGACAGTTCACTTTGGTGGAAATCGTAAAGAGACAGTTTTAGGCTCCATGTAAAGACAAACTTCATAAAAATTAGAGCTAATAAAAACTGAAATGTGCTGTCTCAAGAAGAAGTGGGTTTCTTTCACCAAAGTTCTTCAAATTAGGTAATTTCTTCCTGGTAGGTTTTGTTACAGAAAACTTTTCTATTTAGGTTTACATTGTAAGAAATGGTCATATGAGATTCCTTCCAACTCTAACATACTGTGGTTGTATCCATATCTAGATCAGTGATCATAGTGCATATTTGGGTGATTATATATATGTGAGGGGTGTATGTATATATGTGTATATATGTATTTGTGTATCAACAACATATATATGCATATATGTATGCACATGCACATTAATTAATAAGATGATACAAAGCAAAATACATCTCACCTCATAATTTGAGAGATAGAACAAATTATGTTGATGTTGGTAGGGCAAATTTTTTATATTTAATGAAACATTAAAATTATGGGGAAGAAATGGTGAGTCTGGTCATGACTCATACTCCCTTAATCAAAACCTTATTTAAAATTCTATTACATAATTACTAATAACTCTATCACTCTGCATATTCTTTTTAGCATGTAATTCTGACCTTTAATTCCCCTTAATAATGTTCTGGTCCATAGACTAAATATATACTTGTCAATGTACCCTGGAGTTCTAAAATGTGGATTAATGGAAACTTTTCTGCATATTATTCTCCGTAATCATCTAAATTCATAAGAACACTCTGTGAGCCCAGATTTCAGAGTGCTGATAAAATAAATGTTGGCTGTAAATAGTGGGGGAAAGCAACATTCCAACACTGGAAAATACTTTGATGGCAGACACTCCCATGTCCAGGAGGTCATTATTACCCCAATTCATTCCTTATTATCCCAATTCATACCCCAGATTATTCCTGGCCCTGAAGCCCTCTAGAAATCCATATTGATCTATTATCAACTTGGGGATTTGATGATTAGGAATGGTTTTAGATTCTTGGTAGATCCCAACTTTAAATGTATCAATAATCTCCTCTAGACAATTTGCAAACCCAAATGTCATGAGGAAATGGGTTAGCATCCTAAAGGAGACCTTTGATTAGAGAGCATTCAGGACCATGTCCTTCTCCATCCTGATTTAAACTAGCCTCAAGATTATATAGGTATCTCAAAGTTTCTAAAATTGTGAATCCTGTCATTTACCTTCCTTTGTCTGCCTTTACATGGCATCATTTGAAAATCTCATGCTCCCACCTTATCAATATTACAAGCATATTCACCCCTATGGTTCTATCTTTGGAATTTCATCTCCATAGATGTTTACAAGAATATTTTGTCAGGACATGTTGTGAAATGTCTCATTCCATGATGAGAAGTAGGGAAATGGTATCTTAGCTGTTCATAACCTGTCTCTACAGTCACACATTCTCCCACATACACTCACAGAACCTTTTTTTGTTTACTTTAGCACAGTTTTGCCAAATATCACATATAGCATAATGTAGCATAAAATGCACTTGGTTTGGAATCACAAGTACTGAGTTTTAATCTTAGCTCTGGCACCTACCATATGACCTTGGGCATATCAAATCATATATTTTTAGGATTCTTCTTCTTTTTAATTAAATAGTTAGCAGCGAACTCATAATGCTAAAGAAAAAGTGATGAGCTGGTAATTCATGTTAAAACTTTAGAAAACATGTGGGAATTATGTAAATTAAGTGGATAAAATGTTCATATTCTTTAATATAGAGTCTGCCACTAGTACACAGATGCCCCAGAGAAGGCCCTGAGAACAAATTTTCATACAAACCAAAGTATTTATAGCAGCACTTTTTGTGATAGTGAAGAATTCTTTTAAAAGTAGATTCTTGTTCACTGGGAAATAGCTTAACAAACTGAGGTACATGTATATAATATATTATTAAGATGCTATAAGAAATTATAAATATGATGGATACAGAGACTTACATGAACAGATACAAAAAAGTAAGTACCAAGAAAACAAAACACAAAATGACTATGATGAAAATGGAAAGAACAACTATCACAAAAATGTAAACAATGAATATCACAAAATTACAAAGATGAAGCACAGTCCCAAAAAAGCCGTATGAGGAAAAACCTCCACCCTAATCCTTTGCAGATATGGGAGGTACACAGGTAAGAAACACTGCATATAATTTGAGGGGGTTTTATGCATTGCTCAATTTCGATGGTTTTTTTTCTTTCCACTTTTTTCTTCTAAAAAAATCTTTTATTATAAGGAATAACTCTGGGAAGGAGAGAGAATTGAATATCAGAGAAATTCTTATAATATAAAAACAAAGTACACCAATAAAATTTAATTTTAAAATAAAAATAAATTTTATTTAAATAAAAATAAAATAAAATAAAATTTAATTTTAAAATAAAATTATTTCTTCATTGAAAAGCTTTCCAGTTTTAATCTTATGAACCCAGTGCTAGAGAAAAAATGTTACAATAAATTAAAAATTGGATTTTAAATAAAAAGACCTGAGTTTGAATATTTATTTTTCCACTAGTTACATATGTGCCTTTATTTTAACCTTTATAGGTTTATAATCAACTAAATGGCATCTAAGGCCCCTTCCATTTCTAAATGTATGATCCTATCAATAGATAATAACAATTCTTATTAATGAAATTGATAAAAGCAATAAATACCTCTAAACATTTGAGAGCACCTGGAGTGGGGGAAGGGAGGCTCAAAAAGACAAGGACACTGAGTTCTGCTGTTGTGTGTATGTCTGGGAGGACTGAGAATGTAAAACCCATTATAGTACTTCTTAATGCATAATATGTTCAGATAAAACACAGCATAATTGACAACAAGATGACTTCTTGGTCTCTCCCGCCTCCCCTTGGAACACTTGGGACTAGTTATTCTGATGAATGAGTCCTATCAACACTTTCATTTTTCCTTCTACATACTAAAGAGACAGCTAGACCAATGCACCAACGGAAATTATATCCTGAATTCCTTGCAACCTATCAACAGGAAAAACTATTCTTCAGAGCAGGTAAAAACTCATCTTCAGTGTTTATTAGCACCAGGACAAGGACATTTTACCAACTGCTTGTGCAACCAAATATCCCTCCTGTTTTAACAGGAAATCACTGAGTTATACTTGAACCTGAGAAGTAATATTTTCAAGGAGAAGCTTTGTGTCTGAACATTATTCTTTTCGTTCAAGAATACAAAATGCTTGGCCTTTTCACAATGATATAAATTAGATGTTACATGTTTAGGTTTGGTGACTTCACAAAATAAGTTATTTGAAATTAAGTTGCAGAAAAGATGACTCTAAGAGGAGCAAATGCTTGAGTGGGACTTAACCTTAGGTTAAGCATAAATCATGGGAGTTTCCATTCAAGATGTGACATTAGCTTCACTTATTAGATTCAAATTTAGTCAAGATTCATCAGCTTTCACCTAGAGCCAAGAAAGTTAGCAGTTTAGTAAAGAGGAATAATGCAGAATCATAACTGGAATTTTTGTTCGTGGAGCAGCATGAAACTTCCTCAGACTTTGTATAATGATTTAAGTTAGAGGGAAATGGAAGAAAAGAGAACATCAGATGCAACATCCCATAGTGGCAGAGACACTTGGATTATTACCCTATATGGAGACTGGAATAACACAAAGTCCCATTAGGGACTGAAGAGCAAGGTGGAGTAGAGCCATGAAATATAGGAACTCTCTTGGAATCTAATAGCAATGTGGAAGGAAATAATTGTATATGTTGCTATTTTAACCAATTATTGTTACAATGAAAAGCTAGGTTACTCTTTTTCTATTTCACTGAAGAAGTAAAACTGCTGAATGCACTCTCTCATTTTGTTGCTCTGCAGAAAAGCCCTCTAGATTTGTGTATAGAGCCTGAAGTTAACAGATTAAAGTACAAACTTCCTGAGTGATTTGTGTTCTCAGATTTATCCCAGATCAAGTTATTGGAGAGAAAGAACTCTCTGACAACTGCTGGGAAAACTGGAAAGCATTTTGGCAGAAATCTGTTTTAGAATATATTGTATCAAATACAACAATGAATCCAAAATGTAACCGTGACCTTAAAGTTCAAACGATAAAAAGAATTAGAAGAGAATGAAATCAGGTAACTTTTATATCTTTATCAAGAGAGTACCTAAACCAAACAAAAGATGGAGAGGATCACAAAAGATGAAACAAATTGTTTCAACTGTGTAAAATTAAAAACTTTTGCATAAAAAAAATGCAACTAGAATAAGGAAGCAAGCTAGTGTTTTGGAAGAAAAACCTTTTCATCAAACATCTCTTGTAAGTATCTAAGATCATATATGTGTATGATATATTTATACAATATTTACAAATATATGTTTATATTTGTGTTGTTGTGTGTAAGGAATCAATACAATATAGAAAGACAAGCTACATTTTCCAAATAATGTAATTAAACTATATGAAAAAACAATTCTCAAAAGAATATTAAATTCTTAATCATATAAAGGATTGTTCTAAAACACTAATAAGTAAAATGCATTTCAAAACATCTTTGAGATTTCCCCTTACATCTAGAAAATGTAAACAAAAGATGCAAATAGTCATTGGCGGAGAGGCTATGGAAAGATAGGCACACTGATATACTGTTGGAGAAGCTATGAATTGGCCTAACCATTCTTGGAAATAATTTGTAATGAATAAAAGAAAGTAACCTAAGTGCACATTTTTGTGATCCTGCTGATAGGCATAAACCTCAGGAAGTCAAAGCAAAATAGAAAGGTTCCACACACAACAAAATATTTATAGCAGCACTTTCTCTTATGAAGAGGTAAAGAACTGGAGACAAAGCACATTCCCATCAAATAAGAAATGGCTAAGCATATTGTGGTACACTGGAATATTAATGTGACATAATGTAACAATAAGCATCCTAGCATACCCAGGATGGCTGCTAGCACATGTTCTTTGATCTGCTTTTCTAAAGGAAAGCAACTTTAAAGGGCTCAACAATCTTACTGTAATTACATACATACATACATACATACATACATACATACACGCACTCACATGGCTATCTGACTAAAGCTATGCATACATAGCTACCAGAGAAGGAAGCACTAATGTCTGGGTTTTCAAAGCCAAGGGGCTCCTTAACAGTGACCCAGAGTCTCATCTTGTCAAATCACACAAACTCTCTTCCAATGAGTGAGCCCCAAGTTAAACCTCACCTCAGAATATACATATACATACATATATATATATACATATATATATATATATATATATATATATATATATATATATATACCCTTCTTCAGAGCCAGAGGGCATCACAACCCTTGTGGTCCACTGCCTAATTATAAAGTAATAAAAGGTGTGGGCCTTCCTAAAAAATAAGCCTCCCCTAATCAAACTTCTCTTGTTGGGTTCCACATGAGGACTCTTAATAGATGGGGAAGATCTTCAACTACTATTAACATTGCACATAAGAAATGATGGATATGATAAATTCAGAGAAACAAAGGAAGACTTATAGGAACTGATGTAAAATGAAACAAACAGACTGAGGAAAAATATGCAAAATTACTACAATAATTTATATGGAAAATAGAAAAAAAACTTTAAAACTAAACAATTAAAAGGATAAACATAGGCCTTGAAGAAAAGATAAGAAAATGCATCTCTCATTCTTCATTGAAGAGGTGGGAGCTATTGGTATAGAACATTATGTAATACTGCCAAACTCAGTTGCTGTGTAGGTTAGTTTGGCTGGAATGTTATTTTTTTTTTTATGCTTAGAACTAGGGATGGCTCTCTGGGTAAGAGAGGGAGAATGAACATTTTCAGAAATGAAAGTGATACAAGATATCAACATAAATTTTGTAAAAATAGAGGTTTCAGCCACTTTAGTAGAACATTTGGCAAGCTTCAGAACAATGTTCCCTGTTCTTTGTACAGAAAAAGTAAATCATATGTTTAATTTAAAAAAAAGTAAAATATATGGCAACTTTACAAAGCATAGTCTAGCAGAAGATTTTAGTGAAAGTATTTTGATAAACACACTAGAAAGAACTGAATAAAATCAAACACAAGAAAATGAAATGTTAGAACTGAAAGAGACTTTAGAGATAATCTAAATGTTAATCTAAATAATCTCCATGTTATAGATAAGAGAGAAGAGAAATGACTTGCCCAAAGTCTCACAGGATTTTAGTGGTAGAATTATCATTATCAGCAGATGTTGCTAATTTATCTAAGAACATCTTAACCTTTTAACATTCTTCCTAAAAATAAGAAATTATTTAAAAAATTAAATCTCTACCATATTCTGCTGTCCCAGGTTTTAAAAATTTGGAAACACAGGGAATTTTAATTAAAGAGTGGTATTGTTTTTGTTCAGCCATTTGTCAGTTGTGTCTGAGTCTTCATGACCACATTTGGGGTTTTCTTGGCAAATATAGTGTAGTGGTTTGCCATTTCCTCTCCAGCTTATTTTACAGATGAAGAAACTGAGGCAAACAGGGTTAAGTGATTCGCCCAGGGTCACACAGAAAGTGTCTGAGGCCTGAAATGAAATAAGGAAAATGAGTCTTCCTGAGTCCAGGCCCTGTCCTATCCACTATCCTGTCCCTATCCACTATACCACCTAGCCACTGAATTAAAGAGTATGGGTCATTAACATTTACAAAAGCAAACCAAAAGATTCCATAAAGACCAAAATACTATCCAACAAAGAAAATTATGCCACTATTACTAAATCTCTTGAAAAGGGCAAATAGCTAAAAAAACCAGTATAGTCAGAGAACAACAATGATAAATAACATTGAAGAAAGGGAAATAAAATGCTAGAAGAAACATCAGCAAAAGAAATGAGCTTAAGACAAGTAAACAAGAGAGATGTACTGACCTAGGACATTTGGGGAGGTTGAAAGAAATAGAGTGAAGCAATTCAATCAAATTTGAGTACCTATAAAAATAGTATTTAATAAATAGTGTAAATGCATAAAAAAGGATAAGGGAATGTGTAGGGCTCATCTTCCCCCTTTGTTCCATCCAGAGTTGGCAGCTAAAATACAAAGGAACAAAGTTATGATCAATCTTAATCTCTGTAAGTGATGTCTACTATCCTAAAGCTTTACATGGTGATAGTATTAGCAGCCACTCACCTGAGAGGCTATGTGGGTCTTAGTTTCCAGGAGTATATCCCAATAAGATCAAAGGCCTATCAGTCTAAGAACACATTTATAAATCCATAATTGGTTTATTATAAAGAATGATGGGATTATCCATTTGAAAAACTGAGTAGTGGTGGAAGTTTGTCTTGAGTACCCTCATTTTCACTCTCCATACATTCCTTCCTGCCTCCCTCTTTACCCCATCTCAAACTAAAGTAGTCATATTCTATGTTTTCTCCCTTCTCCTTAATATCAAAATGTGCCCTGCAGAAGTCAGGAGAGGAGGCAGGAGATGGAAACTGGAAGTGTGTCCATTCTAAGAACAAAGGCATTTTGATGCCAGGAGGAGGCCTTGAGGCAAAGACTGAGGCTGCAGACAGATTGCCTGAATTTAGGGCTAAAGCAAGCCTCCCTTAGAAGGCCCTTGGGAAAAAAAACAAAGGCTAGAGGTGGGTGGCCTAACTGTGCTTTCAGAAATTTCTTTAAGACTTTTAAATTACAGCACAGATGTTGATCTGCATTGACTAAGGGAATTTTCTCACGAGGAGCTCACTCAACCAATGAAATCTCCAGTATGACTTAAATTTCTAGTCTTTTACAGAGGTGATTACATTTTAAGGAAAGGAAGACATCTCTAAAATTGTGGATTTCCAAGCTCCACTGAACTAGTGAGGAGAGTTCTTCAGGTTCAAAGAGCCTTCTTGGTGTCCCTAAAGTCTGTTAGGGTAAGGCTGGGTTCAGTTGTAGAAAACTAAATGTTGCAGCATATAGTCACTGAAACTACTCCATGAGAAGAATATATAAGGTGTTCAGAGAGGACAAAAACTTCTGGTGTGAAGGCTATGCATCCACCTTTGGTGTCCACCTGCCACCCAACTATCACCTGTGGCTCCAAGAAGTCATAGCACACACAGCACTCATATGTTGGTAAACCATCTCAACAGATGGAGCTCAACTAGGTTGAGGATAACCACGAAGCTACAAACATGTCAGTGAGTTAGGGGAATGTCTACCCCTAGCATGTGAAGACTCCCCCCAGTGGAAATGGATGAGCGCAATGTTGTGACAGGCTGTAAAGGTGGTGGAAGCAAGCGCCTTGGAGCTATTAGAGCTGGGTCAGAGGTCAAAGATGAGCAGGTCATCCACTGCATACCAGGCCATGGCTAGTCCTCTTTTTTCATATCACTGGATGTCAGTGATTCTGGAACAGAGAGCAAAGCTGACTCATGCACAACTCAAGACATCGCCCATCCTCCACGATTTCACTATGTTAATATTTTACTATTTTAACTTCCTTGAAGTCCTGAGGTGACATTTGACAAAGTATCAAGTAGAGATACACTGGAGACTGCACATAGGCAGCCTAGGGCATAGAGTTTTCTTCTCACTAAACTGAAAAAAAACAGTAGGATTCAGCAGCCCCCCTGGGTGTCTGAGTAGCTTTTTTAAAGAACCAAATTGCTAACAAACTGGCATGAGGAAGGAACTAGAAAAGCTGTTCTAAAAATTGTTGGCTTCACCTAACCTAACCCTGGACTGCTTACTGTGGCAGACAGGATTCCACCCAGGGGTTGAAAAAAAAATACGTACAAAAATTTTTGTGTAGATGATTCCACTCAGCCTTGGTATGTGAACTGTGCATAAACTCATGGACAATATGAGATCCAGTAGACCTGAAAGATGAACAACTCCTGGTGTGACAGAACTTAGCAGGTACTGCATGCAAATAGAATCCCTGAGTGAAACACTGCTGTAAAACGAAAGCAAGCTTACTGAAATAAGAGCAGGTTATATGTTTTTAGGGTGCCTGCTGTAATGAGCAATGCCATGAAGTTGGCATAAGTTTTGCAATCAGTTCTAATCTAATCAACAAGCTTATATTTCTCCCAAAAGAAATGAATGACAGGCTCATGATAATGTGACTTCCGTTTGCAAGAAAGTGCCACATCACCATCAGCAACATGTCTGCTCCCACCATGACCTACCATAATGAAGTTAAAGAAAGATTTTATGAAGACCTGGAGACCTTCATCATCAATGTGATGAAAGAGGACAAGTTTGTAATTCTGGATGACTTTAATGCCAGAATAGGTACAGACTGTCAGATATAGTAGGAGGTTCTTGGGAGGAAGAGAGTCAGAAACAGCAGCAGCAATGAACACTTACTTCTGAAGACTTGTACATCTCATGACCTCACCACAAACTGTCGATCATTTAGCTGAAAGCAACAAAAATGTCACGGGTGGGGAAGAGGATTCTGGAAAGATGGAGGAGTAGGTCAGAAATCCCAAGCTCTCAAGATTTTCCCCCACAACAGTTAAAATAACACCTTAAGGAGAACAAAATGTGGGTGGAGATAAATAAGAAAAGGGGCATAACTGGGGTCCTCCTGGGACAGTTTGAGAAGATGAGAAGAAAAATCCCAAGATGAGGTTTGGTCTCTGTGAAGAGTAAACACCTCCAGTCTAGGTTCCATTTTTTTTTTATTATTAATTTGTTTGTTTACTTTGAGTTTACAGGATCCAGTTCCCCAGTTCTTTGAGATTCAAATTTCTCCCCCCCTTTCCCTTCCCCCCCCCTCATAGCAGCATACAATCAGGTATAGGATCTGCACATACTTTCACATTAAACATTGGTCAGGTTGTAAAGAAGGACTGTAAGGGATGGAATGAACAATGTGAAAGAGGAAATCAAACCAAACAAGAAAGAGAAAGAGAGCAAGTAATTTGCTTCAATCTGCATTCAAACTCTGTTCTTTCTGGTTCTTTCTCTGAATGCAGACATCTCTCTCCATCATGAGTCTTTTGGAGTTTTCTTATAGCCCTGCATTTCTGAGAAGAGTCCAGTCTATCAAAGTTGGTCGTCACACATACGTTGTATCTGCAATGGTGTACAAATTTCTACTCTTTTCACTCAGTATCAGTTCATATAAGCCTCTCCAGGTAGATATGAAGTCCATCGGCTCTTTGTTTCTTATGGCACAATAGTATTCCATTACATTCATATACCATAACTTGTTTAGCCATTCCCCAAGTGATGTGCACCCCCTTAATTTCCAATTCTTTGCCACCACAAAAAGAGCTGCTATAAATATTTTTGTACAAATAAGTCTTCCTCCTGCTTCTGTGATCAATTTGGGATAAAACCCTAGAAGTGGTATTGCTGGGTCAAAGGATATGAAATTACTCATAGCCCTTTGGGCATAGTTACAGATTGTTCTCTAGAATGGTTGGATCAGTTCACAACTCCACCAACAATTCAGTAGTGTTCCAATTTTTCCACATCCTCTCCAGCATTTATCATTTTCCTGTTTTGTCATCTTAGCCAATCTGACCAGTGAGATGTGGTAACTCAGAGTTGTTTTGATTTGCATTTCTCTACTCAATAGTGATTTAGAGCACTTTTTCCTATGCTTATAGATATCTTTAATTTCTTCTTCTGAGAATTATCTGTTCATATCCTTTGACCATTTATCAATTGGGGAATGACTTGTATTCTCATAGATTTGACTCAATTCTCTGTATATTTTAGAAATGAGGCCTTTATCAGAGACATTGGTTGTAAAATTTTTTTCCAAATTTCCCATTTCCCTCTTAATCTTGGTTACATTGGCATTGTTTGTACAGAAGCTTTTCAGTTTCATGTAATCAAAGTTATTCATTTTGCATTTTATAGTGCTCTCTAATTCTTGTTTGGTCATGAAATCTTCCCCTTTCCATAAATCTGACAGGTAAACTATTCCCTGCTTTCCCAGATTGCTTACAGTATCATCCTTTATACCTGGATCATGCACCCATTTAGACTTAATTTTGGTATACAGTGTTAGATAATGGTCTATGCCCAGTTTCTGCCATACTACATTCCAGTTTTCATGGCAGGTTTTTTTTTTCAAATAGTGAGTTCTTATCCCCAAAACTGGGGTCTTTCAGTTTATCTAAGAGTAGATTATTATAGTAATTGACTGCTGAGGCTCGTGTACCCAATCTATTCCATTGATCCACTGTTCTATTCTTCGGCCAGTACCAAGTAGTTTTATGACTGCTACTTTACAATACAGATTAAAATCTGATATATCTGGGCCACCTTCCCTAGCATTTCTTTTCATTAATACTCTTGATATTTTGGACCTTTTGTTCTTCCAAATGAATTTTGTTACTATTTTTTCTAGGTCTATAAAGTAATTTTTTTGGTAAATTGTTTGGTATGGCACTAAATATGTAATTTAATTTAGGTAAAATTGTCATTTTTATTATATTAGCTTGACCCAGCCATGAGCAATTGATGTTTTTCCAATTAATTAGATCTGACTTTATTTGTGTGAAAAGTGTTTTGTAGTTGTGTTCATATAGGTCCTGGATTTGTTTTGGCAGGTAGATTCCCAAATATTTTATGTCTACCATAACTTTAAATGGGATTTCCCTTTCTATCTCTTGCTGTTAGATTTTATTAGATATATACAGGAATGCTGAGGATTTATGTGAGTTTGTTTTATATCCTGCAACTTTGCCAAATTTATTTACTGTCTCAAGTAGTTTTTTACTTGATTCTTTAAGATTCTCTAAGTATATCATCATATCATCCACAAAGAGTGACAACTTGGTCTCTTCTTTGCCTAATTTGATTCCTTTGATTTCTTTTTCTTCTCTAGTTTCTACTGTTAAAATTTCTAGTACCAGATTGAATAAGAGGGGTGATAGTGGACAGCCTTGTTTCACCCCTGATCTTATGGGAAATGCTTCTAGCTTACCCCCATTACATATAATACTTGCTGATGGCTTTAAATACATGCTACTTATTATTTTAAGGAAGGCTCCATTTATTTATATACTTTCTAGTGTTTTTAAGAGGAATGGATGTTGTACTTTGTCAAAAGCCTTTTCTGCATCTATTGAGATAATCATGGGATTTCTGCTAGTTTTATTGTTGATATGATCAATTATACTGAGCTAGGTTCCATTTTAACAGTAAGCAGCAAGTCTCTTAAAAAACAAGCTGCAAGCCCTGGGGTTAGTAGGTTTGAGAGGCTGCCTCAATCCCAGCCACTGAAACTTTTACACCTGGGATAGTGAGGGGAGTTGGAGGTTTGAGCCCAGGAAGATCTAGGGAAACTTTGCTGACCAAGGCCAGACCCAGCTGTGCTGCACAGAGCCATGGGGGTGAGAAGGAACCAACATATGTCCAGTGAGTGCAGAAGGAGAGGGAGAAAGCCCCTGATTACAAATAATTAAGACCTCTTCACAAAAAAATGCACAGGCAAAGGAGAAAGAATCCAGTCATAGAAGCCTATTATGAGCATAGGGATGACCAGGGTTCATCTTCAGAGGATATTGAAGTAACGAAACCCTCAAAGAGCAGTGTCAAATGATCACTTGCCCAAAAAGAATTCATAGAAGATCTTTAAAAAGACTTTAAAAATCAAATGACAGAGATGGAGGAAAACTGAAAAAGAAAATAAGAATAATCCAAGAAAAACAAGAAAGATATGAAAGGAAAGTCAACCAACTAGAAAATAAGATCCAGAATCTTAAGGAACAAAATGACAATATGAAAATTAGAACTGGGCAAAGTGAAGCCAGTGAAAATATAAGAGATCAAGAAATGATTAAACAAAATATGAATAATGAAAAATAGAAGAGAAAGTAAAACATATAAGAAAAACAACATATTTGGAGAATAGATCAAGAAAAGAAAATATCAAATAATTGGACTAACTGAAAATCATAATAAAAAAGAATCTTGATATGACAATACAAGAAATAATTGAAGAAAATTGTCCTGAAGCATTAGAACAAGAGGGGAAAGTAGAAATAGAAAAAAAAATCCATCAATCACCACTTAAAAGAGATCCTATGAGGAAAACCCATAGGAATATGATAGTCAAGTTTCAAAACCCCCCCAGTTCAAGGAAAAATATTAAAAGCATCAAATCAAAGCAATTTAAATATGATGGTGCCATAATTAGAATTATGCAATATCTAGCAGCAGAAACGTTAAAAGACTGCAGATCTTGGAACACAACATATTGAAGAGCAAAAGATCTGGGGTTCCAGTCAAAAATATCATATCCTGCAAAGTTAAATATTAACTTGAATGAAAAAAATGGACATTTGATAAACTCTTAGGCTTTCACAACTTTGTTAAAAAAAATCCTGAACTTACTAGATGATTCAACATATAAAAACCAATATAAATATAAGGTACATAACAAAGACTGGTTATAAGGACAGATTGCTTACTTTTTATATATGTAAAATTTTAAATGTATGTCTAAGATTCTTATTAATAATTGGGTAGTCCATAAGAAAGATTGGGGTAAACCTGAGTATGATATGAATTTTAAAAGTAAAATCAATTAGGAATAGCTTAAACGAGTAATTAATTTATACAAATGGGATGCAAGAGAAAGAATTGATACACAGGAATTGGATGGGGGAGGAGGGCTGCTAGTTCTAGTAACCTACTTTCATTGGGAATGGGTTTAAGAGGGAACTATATATATTTATGCTCATATATGTATACATATATATATATGAGAATATAAAAGTCTTTTAAATTCAGAAGAAATAAAATGATAGGGACATAGGAGGGGAGAGAGAACAAGGGAGGGATTTTTAGAGGGGAAGGTGAGGGAATAGGTAAATAGGAGTATAGGAGGGTGTTTAGATTTATGGGAATAGGAGGATAGGGGAGGAGTCCTTGGAGGGCAGTAGACAAGTCAAAGGAAAGCAAGGTGATGGGTAAAAATAAAGTAGAGGAGGTAGGAGGGATAGAAAACATACATAAAAACAAAGATCAGGAGTAGAAGAGGTTTGGGAAAGTCTATGTCTATATGTGTATGTATATATGTATTTGTGCATGCATATGTCTATAGCTATGGAGAAATGTCTAAACTTTACTGGAGCCTTCTAGGGGGATGGGGGAGGATATGTATATATTTACAGCTATAGAGAAACATCTAAACATTATTGTGGCCTTCAGGGGGGAGGGGATTAGGGTAAAGGGAAAAAAGAACAAAATAAAAAAGGGCGCAAGAGAGAACGAAAGAAAGCTCATAAGGGAGCAAAGAAAAGATGAATGATTCTCAACACAATGAGTAATATTTATCATATAGGCTTTCTTGAAATGAAAACTTATCATTACGTATTTTGAATCCTCACATGCTTTGCTATACATAAGACATGCTTTTTTTTCTAACTTTGTATTTAAGTTCCAATATTTAAGTTTATGGTATGTTTTTGTTTCTTTTCTGTATTTTCTATTTGAGTCTAAAATAAAATTTTGAGAAAAAAATATCATGGATACAACCTCCCAGCAAGCACTAATACTTAATATGCTATATAATTATAAGGAGAAGAGACAGGCAGAATGTGAGTGCTGAACACAATGTGTGGCACAGAATGCAGAACCAATCATAGACTCATCTTCTCCAAGCTAAACATTCACATTCAGGAAAAGCAACAGCCTCAAGGCAAGACAATTGTCAGGAGACACAATATAAGCAGATTATAGCATTTTTTTTCTGTGTGTGAAAAGTTGTTTTTGCTAACCTAGAGGAGAAATTGAGTCAGGACACAGCAACAATGGAACAGAAAAGGAGTGGACAGCTTACAAAGACTTGGTGTACAGCACCACCTTTGCTCATATGGGCCAGAACACTCACAAAGATCAAGATTAATTTAATGAAAATGATGGGGAAATTCAGAAGCTGCTAAAGGAAAATAAAAAATTCCATAGGGTTTACCAGTAGAACAGTTCATCATTCTCTAAAAAGACAGTGTTCAATTCCATTCAAAAGTAAAGTACAAGTGAAGCTTACAGAGATACAAGATTCTTGACTCAGTAAGAAGGCAGATGAGATTCAGTTTTATTCTCATAGCAGCAATCCAGAGTTCTACATTCACTGAAGACTGTTTATGGGCCAAAGACCTCTGGTACATCTCAACTACTCAGTGCTGATGGAACCACACTGTTCAGTGACAAGGACATGATGCTGGAGAGATGGGTTGAACATTTCCATAGTGTTCTCACCAGACCATCATTAACCAATACTGAAGCCATTGACCATATACCTCAGGTTGAATTCAATCCCTCTGTAGCCAAAATTCCAACTGAAGGGCGGAGCCAAGATGGTGGAGTAGAAGCATGACCTTCCCACGGCTCCAGCTTCAACCCTCCCCAATCCATGTGAAAAGGGAACTCTAAACAAACTTTGGAGCAGCAGAACCCACAAAATGACACAGAGAATTAACCTCCCGATGAGGACAGACAGCCAGGCAGGCTGGCAGGAATCAGCCAGCGCAGCACTCTGGGAGCCGAGCCCAGCACCATGCCAAGGATTTAGCCCCAGGGTGGGCCTGACCAGCCGCCAGCCAGAGGGACTCCAGATCAGCAGCAGCTGTGGCCGTTTCCAGATTTATCAATACATAGATGCAAGGGACAAGGTGAGAGGCCAGTGCAGTCTGGACTTTGGGACCCAGTAAGTGGGAGTGCGTGGCTGCCAGCGCCACGTGGCAGCTTCAGCTCCTGGCCTGCAGAGTGTAGGGGGACCAAGCACCAGTCTCAGGGGTAATTGCTCTTGCACCTGCTTGGATCTGGATTGCAGTCTAGGGTGGAGGTCCTGGGGTGTGTGTCCAGCTTGCCAGAGCATGTGAAAGCTTCAGAGAGGGCACCCATCTAATACCTCTGGCAGCTGAGAAACCCCCAGCGTTTGGGACGAAAACTCCCCTGTCTGGTGGCAGAGTCCTACTGTGGCAAATAGCCCAAAAGTCACATAATTCAGTGGCAAAATGAGCGGGCAAAGGAAACAAAGCAGACAGAAGATTCCAACATTACACTCCTATTTTGGGGACAAGAAGGAGCAAAGCATGGAACAGGAGGAAAACAGTGAAGTCAGAACTCCTGCACCAAAAGCTTCAAAGGAAAATACAAGCTGGTTACAAGCCATAGAGGACCTTAAGAAGCAGATAAGAGAAGTGGAGGAAAAATTGGGAAGAGAAATGAGAACAATGCAAGAAAATTATGAAATGAGAGTCAACAGCCTGACTGAAGAAAATAATACCTTAAAAAACAAACTGACTCAAATGGCAAAGGAGGCTCAAAAAGGCAATGAGGAGAAGAATGTCTTAAAAAGTTGAATTTGCCAGATGGAAAAAGAATCTCAAAAGCTCACTGAGGAGAATCATTGCTTCAGAATTAGATTGGAGCAAATGGAAGCTAATGACTTTATGAGAAATCAAGATGCTGTTAAACAGATCCAAACAAATGAAAGAATAGAAGGCAATGTGAAATATCTCATGGGAAAAACCACTGACCTGGAAAATAGATCCAGGAGAGATAATTTAAAAATTATTGGACTGCCTGAAAGCCATGACCAATGTAAGAACCTAGAAAGCATCCTCCAGGAAGTTCTCAAAGAAACCTGCCCTGATGTTTTAGTACCAGACGGCAAAATAGAGGTTGAAAGAATCCACCGATCACCTCCTGAAAAAGATCCCAAAAAGAAAACTCCTAGGAATATTATAGCCAGGTTCTGGAATTCCCAGATTAAGGAGAGAATATTACAAGCAGCCAGGAAGAAACAATTTGAATATTGTGGAAACACAATCAGGATAACCCAGGATCTGGCAGATTCTACACTGAGGGATCAAAGGGCTTGGAATGTGATATTCCAGAGGTCAAGGGAGCTGGGATTAAAACCAAGAGTCACCTACCCAGCAAAACTGAGTATCATATTTCAGAGGAAAATTTGGTCATTCAGTGGAATACAGGACTTTCAAGCATTCTTGCTGAAAAAACCAGAGTTGAATAGAAAATTTGACATTCAGACACAAGAAGCATGAGAAGGTAAACAGGAAAAAGAAATCATAAGGAACTTATCAAACTTATTAACATTCCTACATGGAAAAACAATAATTGTAACTTATGAAACTTTTCTCAGTAGTTGAAGGGATTAGAAATATATATGTCTTTATATGAGGGTATGCGGGCATATGAATACATATGTGAATGTGTGTATATACGTTTACAGGTATACACAGATGGAGGGCATGGGACCAATTTAACAGGAAGGGATGATACTTAAAAGGTGAAATTAAGAGGTGAGAGGAATATAATGAGAGGAGATGGGGAGAGACAGATTGGGGCAAACTATCTCATACAGAAGAGGCAAGGGAAAATGGTTACAATGGAGGGGAAGAATAGGAAGGCAAAAGGGTATGGGTCAACCTTATTCCTATTGAATCTGGCTTGAGGAGAGAGGGAAATACACACTAAATAGGGGATCTCACCCTCCAGGAGAATAGGGGGGGAAGGGGATGAGACGGGGGAAGATGGAAGGGAGGGCAGGCTGGGGGGGAGGGAAGTTGGAAGCACGCACTTTTGAAAAGGGACAGGATCAAAGTAGAGAATAGAACAAGTGGGAGGTGGGATAGGAGGGAGGGAAATATAGTCAGTCTTTTACAATATATCTACTATGTTATTATTTTGCATTAGCCGCACATGTACAACCTATACTGAACTGTTTGTCTCGCCAGTGGGGGTGGGTGGCGGGGGGGGAAGGGAATGAATCTGTAATTGAAAGTTTTAAAATCAAATATTCAAATATATATATATGTGTGTGTATACTATTATTAATACCATCTTACATGTAATTAAGAAATAAAATATACAGACACTGAGGCATAGAGATCCACTGGAAAAGTCTAAACGGGTATGGGAGAAAATATGGGAGATAGCAGATTGGAGGTAGGGATATCCTGTGGGACTGCTGTTTTGGGGGGATGGGTGGGGAGAAAACGGGGAGAAAATTTGTAACTCAAAATCTGGCGGAAACGAATGATGTAAATCAGAAGTTAATAAAGCATTTTAAAAAATTCCAACTGAAGAAGAGATTTTTAATACCATTAGACTCCTCTTGTGTAGCAAAGTACCTGGTGCTGATTTTATTCCAGCAGACATTTATAAGGACTTTATAAGATATTTACAAGTATTTACAAAACCTGACCAAAATCTTCTAGGTTATACAAGATGAGGTTAGCCCCCAAGAGTTCAAAGATGCCTCCTCTGTCCATCTCTATAAAGGGAAAGGAAATGGGTTGTACTATAATAATCACAGAGTGGTCTCTCTCTTAGTCATTGCCAGTAAGGTTCTTGCCAGAGTCCTCCTTAATAGATTGATCCTTCACCTGGAAGATGTTCATCTACCTTAGAGCCAGTATGGTTTGAAAAAGGGCTGAAGAATGGTAGATATGGTATTTGCTGTCCAACAACTCCAGAAGAAATGCCAGAAGCAGAATAGAGGGCTTTATACAACAATCATCAAATTGACCAAGGTCTTTGATATTGTCAGTCATGAAGATTTGTGGAAGATCATGGTGAAATTTGGTTGCCCAGACACATTCATCAGTATTGTATGCCAGGTACATAATGGTATGCTTACATGGACTCTGGATAGTGGATGATGCTCTTACACTTTCCCAGTCACTGCTGGAGTGAAGCAGGGATGTGTACTTGCTCCAATGCTTTTCAGCATAATGTTTTTGAAAATGTGATCAGATGTCTTCAATGAGGATTAAAATGGCATCAAGATCACACTAAGGATAAATTATTTATCTTGAAAAGGCTACAAGCCAAGACTAAAGTGGAGGGAAAGTGTGACTTTTTGTTTGCAGATGATTTTGTACTCAATGCAGTGTCTGAGGCTAAGATTAATAGAGTATTGATCAATTCTGTGCTGCTTGTGCTAATTTTGGCCTTACAACACCAAGAAAACAGAGATTCCACACCAGCCAACACCATACTGTCTATATGTGGAATCATTGGTTACAGTAAATGGAGAAATTTTTAATACAATTGATAAATTCACTTATTTTAGCAGTATACTTACCAGGGATGTACACACAGATAATGAGGTTGAAAAACACATTGCTAGAGCTAGCTTAGTGTTTGGGAGGCTCCAAAAGAAAGTGTGAGAGAGAAGAGGTATTATACTGCCTACTAAACTGAAGATTATGGAGCCATTGTACTGACTTCACTATTATATGCCTATGAAACATGGAGAGTTTATCAGCAACACGCCATAAAATTGAACTGTCATAAATTTGAAATTGTCTTCATTTGAACTGTCTTAAGAAGACTCTGGAGATTACTTGGCAAGATAAGGTACTAGACAATGAGGTCCTTTCCTGAACTGGACTGTCAAGCATTCAAACTCTACTACAGAGAGAGCAACTGCAATGTTGGTCATGTAGCCCAAATGCCAAATGTACATTTACCTAAAAGACTATTTTATGGAAAACTCACACAAGGCAAGCATTCACATGGACATCAGAATAAGTGATACAAGGACACTCTGAAGAACTTTAGTATCAAGTATGAGACATGGGAGACACTGGCACAGGACTGCCCAACATGGCATGCTGACATCAAAGAAGGCACTGTGCTTTCTGAGCAAAGCAGAATCACAGTAGTATAAGAGTAACATGAGCTGTGCAAACCTACAGATATTTCCATTCTAAATGTTCAGACAGTCTATTTGTGTCCAACCTATGGCAGAGTCTTTCAAGCTCATAATGGACTAATCAACCACAGTTGAATACACTGTACCTCAACGCCAACATCGTGATATCATTGGTCCTCTTTGAGTACAACAAATAAACAACATTCCATGAAAAAGGATCACTGAACCTTATTGTTCTTAAGATTTTTTTCTCTAAAGTAAGTTCAATATATGCCTATTATTTTTACATCTTCTACTGTATCACACTGCCATAACATTTTGCTACACATAGAAAATGTTGTTATATATTTCTAATCCCTTCAACTACTGAGAAAAGTTTCATAAGTTACAATTATTGTTTTTCCATGTAGGAATGTTAATAGTTCAACTTTGGCCAGGTGGCTCAGCAAGCAAGAGCACCGGCCCCAGTGCCGGGACGACCCGGATCAAATCCGGGCCCAGACAGCACCACATATGAGGGTATGCGGGCATATGAATACATATGTGAATGTGTGTATATATGTTTACAGGTATACATAGATAGAGGGCACGGGACCAATTTAACAGGAAGGGATGATATTTAAAAGGCGAAATTAAGAGGTGAGAGGAATATAATGAGAGGAGATGGGGAGAGACAGAGTGGGGCAAACTATCTCATACAGAAGAGGCAAGGGAAAATGGTTACAATGGAGGGGAAGAATAGGAAGGCAGAAGGGAATGGGTCAACCTTATTCCTATTGAATCTGGCTTGAGGAGGGAGGGAAATACACACTAAATAGGGGATCTCACCCTCCAGGAGAATAGGGGGGGAAGGGGATGAGACGGGGGAAGATGGAAGGGAGGGCAGGCTGGGGGGGAGGGAAGTTGGAAGCACGCACTTTTGAAAAGGGACAGGATCAAAGTAGAGAATAGAACAAGTGGGATGTAGGATAGGAGGGAGGGAAATATCGTCAGTCTTTTATAATACATCTACTATGTTATTGTTTTGCATTAGCCGCACATGTACAACCTATACTGAACTGCTTGTCTCCCCAGTGGGGGGTGGGTGGCAGGGGGGGAAGGGAATGAATCTGGAATTGAAAGTTTTAAAATCAAATATTCAAATATACGTATATATATATGTATATGTGTGTGTGTCTGTATGTATATATATATATATACTGTCATTAATACCATTTTACATGTTATTAAGAAAAAAAAAGATATACAGGCACTGAGGCATAGAGATCCACTGGAAAAGTTGAAACGGGTATGGGAGAAAATATGGGAGAGAGCAGATCAGAGGTGGGGATATCCTGTGGGACTGCTGTTTTGGGGGGATGGGTGGGGGAAAAACGGGGAGAAAATTTGTAACTCAAAATCTGGCGGAAACAAACGATGTAAATCAGAAGTTAATAAAGCATTTAAAAAAAAAGAAAATGTTGTTATAAATATTTATTTTGGCATTTATTGGATTTTTGTTCCTTTTTAAGGAATATGCCCAGTATTGGAATAATAGAGACTAAGATTAAAAACAGTTTTAGTTACTTTTCTAGCTTTATTCCAAATTGTTTTCCAGAATTGTTGGGCCAATTCACAGCTTCATCAATTGTGTATTAGTGACCATTTCCCCCAATGCCTTCCAATATTTCCTGTTTCTATGTTTATCCTGTTTTCCCAGGTTCTAATAACTTGAAACGTTATATGTGAGCAAAACTAAAAGTCCTTCAGAGGAGGTAAATTAAACTAAAAAGATTTTGTGTAAAACTCCAATGTCCACATAAGCAGCATGAGTCTGAATCATTTGCATGTCGATATAATAGGTTATTACATGCAAACTACAAAGCAATTGGACAAATGAGTCCAGGAGGCACCTTGCCAATGAGCATATAGCTTAAATGGTATATAGCTAATGAAAGGGCTGATCATCACTGACAGTAGATTCTAACACACCAGCTCACAGTAAATCTCTCTTTGGGGGCATTACATCACTGGCAAGAATTCTTGGAGGTGGGACTCACTGAGTCAAGGAACAGATGGGCCAACCTTTGCTCAGCTTGACTTTTGATAATTTGGCTGTGTGTATTTTGTAAACAGAGTTAATGATTTTATAATTGCTTCCAGTAGGTGTTGTGGTGCTCATTAGAAGGTTCTGGCACATGAGGGTGTCTTCTGTTACTCTTATTGTTATTGCTGTTGCTATTGTTATTGTTGTTGTGTCCTAAATTTAGAACTACTATGACCTAACTAAACAGATGAAAACATGTTTCTAACCGATACATATTTGGATAATTGTTGGAAAACTAGAATGGGTTCATCAATAAACATTAAAGACACACACACTTGCAAACAAGCACATTATGAGAGAGGAGTGCTCATATGATCATAGATTTAGAGCTAGAATAAAACTCACAAGGAAACAAAGATGAACAATTCTCAAAACAAGTATCATTTATCATATAGGCTTTCTTAAAATGAAAATTTATTGTTACATATTTTGAATCTTCTCTTATGTTCTGCTATGCACATGACATGCTTTTATTTCTTTCTAACTTTGTATTTAAGTTCCAATATTTAAGTTTATGATATGTTTTTGTTTCTTTTCTCTATTCTTTATTTGTGTTCTGATATTTGAGTCTAAAATAAAATTTGGGGAAATAAAAAAAGAAGAAACTTTAAAGTTCATCTCTTTTAATCCATCTCATTTTGCAGAGGATAAACTGAAGAAGGTAAAGTGTCTTACTTATTAAGCTTATATTGGTAGTACAGTAAATATCAGAACCAATATTTTAAACCAGTGCTTGACACCAAATCAAGCATTCTTTCCACTATACCACAATAAAAACCATGGTATGAAGTAGTGTTTCAACATTCAAGCTTAAAGGAAAATAATGATCATGTTTTCAGGTGATGATGGGCAGAATGAATAAACAAGAATCAATCAATGAGCATTTATTAAGCACCTACTATATTTACAATCCTGTCCTAAGCACTGGGCATACAATAACAAAAGTGAGACAGCAGTTGCCTTCAGGGAGATTAAATTCTAATGAGGGAAATAACATATATAATCTATCTAAATATAGATAGATATAGATATTTATAACATATATATATACATATATACAGGATATATATTGTATATGTATACCCATAAGACCAACAGAGAATATATATACAATATATATTGTTTTCTCATCTATCTGTCTATATATATATATATATATACACATATTTATAACATATAAATGGTGTCTACAAGGAAGCTTTAGGAGGGAGAGCACTAGCCTTGAGGATAGGACAAGGAATCAAGAAAGGGCAATGGAAAAGGTCAAAACTGAACTAAATCTCGAAGGAAATCAGGAATGCCAAGAAGTTGAGATAAGAAGGAAGAGTAATAAGCTATAGATACAGCCAGTGCAAAGGCATAGAGATAGGTAATGGAGTCTCATGTACATATAAGAGCAAGTAGGCCACTATGGCTAAATCATAGATTTATAAAAGGATGTATAATTAGTCTGGAAATGTAGAAACAGGCCAGATTGTAAAGATCTGAAATTTACCCGAACAAGTTAGGTTTTTGAAATTTTTTAGAAGAGGAAAATTTATTTTATTTGTTTCATAGATGGTGAGGGGGAGAGGGAGAATGAGAGGGAGAATGCTGCCTGAAGACTAAATTAAAATAACTGGGGTTTAAATCCAACTCTGATAATTAGTATTTGTGCAACCTTAGGCAACTCACTTATTTTTCCTGAGCTTCTGTTTCCTCATCTGTAAAATTAGGAGATTGGGCTAAAGGTTCTCCTATGTACCTTTCATTTGTTTAAGGGGAGGGGAGTATCACTTTTTGTGTGAAACAGACAAAAATAATTTGAAGAAATTGTTCATGGTGCTTGAAAAGACACTCTGTCAGATAAAAGTAGAGAAAGGACATGTTCAAAAATAGTACAAAGGTACATAAAGTATTGATTTATGATTGTAAATATGGCTGCAATGCATTGTTTCCCAGGAACTAATTTGAATATGACTATTTTCAGCACTTTGGAGTTTATTCCTTGGAAACTCTTCTTCAAAGAACTATTTTTGATATTACACAATCGTGTTATGTTAGATAAATAAATGGATCTGGGGTTTTTCATCATAAGATAGGGGTGAATCACTCTCCACTAAGAGGAAATACTTTAATGCAGAAGAGTTAGTTAAAGCCAGCTGAAAAGAAAAGCACAGAAGCCAGACTAAGTGTAGCAAAGGTCAAAAAGGGGGGGGGGGGGGAGAGAAGTTGAACTAAGAAAAGAACATATAAAAAAAAGAACTTTCTTGTTGTGATAGGCAGGGAAGACTGGTTTTGTAACTGGGAACTGTTTGAAGGAAAATGCAGATGCTGGGAGCTTATTTAAGAAAGCAGAATCCACTATTGTATGAAAATCTGACTGGGCTTATCTGCTTTGTTCTTTAATATTATCTGCAACTTGAGATTTACCTGAGAGACACAATCTCTGTACTTGCTCTGGAAGTCAATTTTATTGGAGAGCTCTGATGCTGGGAGCTGATAAGGGGAAACCCCTGAATCCTCTGTGGTTTGAAAAGCATACTCCTATACTTGGCTTCCTTGTACCATATATCTACAGTTTGAGAGAGGAGACATCCCTATTTGATTGTGCTGCTCTCTACTTGCTTCTTTAGACAAACAGGGAAACATTTTTCTTAGCCCAGAGAGCAAACCTACATAGTCTTGTAGATTCCAGGCTTAAGAGAACTTCTTGTCACTGAAAAAAAATGTAATAGTTTCATTTTATTAAGAGTATAACAATGTTTTCCTGGTCCAAGAATAGCAAGGTAGCTTTGTCCGGTAAGAAAGCAAAGAAACCCAGAAGAAGAATACTCTTACCCATCAGGTATTGCATGTTGCAGACCATTCTTTGAAGAGGATATCTAATTCTGTGAAAGAGATTTGAGTTGCCTAGGGCACATAAGTTCCCTACTCATGTGTTCAGTCATTCAGTTATATCTGATTCTTCATGAACCAATGAATCATACTGTCCATGGTGTTTTCTCAGCAAAGACACTGGAACAGTTAGCCATCCACTTCTCCAGTGGAACAAGGGCCAACAGAGAATAAGTGACTTACTCAGGGTCATGCAGCTAGTAAGTGTCTGCAACCAGATTTGAACTCAGGTCTTCCTAACTCTAGGCCCAGTATTCTATCTCCTGAGTCATTTAATTGCTTCTTTCCTACTCATGTGCTGTTGTTGTTCAGTTGTTCACTTATGTCTGACTGTGTCTGACTCCATAGACTTTGTCCATGGGGTTTTCTTAGCAAATATAGGGGAAGGGTTTGCCATTTCCTTCTCCAGCATGTCCTTATTTTATGGATTAGAGACTGAGACAAATAAAGGTTAAGTGACTTGCCCAGGGTCACACAGCTTAAGTATCACGCTCCTAATTTTATGTGTGCCCATTCTCTTCCTCTCAACAGACACCATATGCATTTTGTTAGAGTGTGAGTCAGGTTTGTGTGTGGGCTGTTATATTTTGATTATTTCTATTTTCATATTCTCAGTTTACAAACATTTTATGTTTTAGAGTAGACAATGTTCTTTTGTCTAATGTTTACAAATAGGAAATGTCTTCGCTGGAGCTCAGGAGCTACAATGGTGAATAATAGGAGTGCATACCTCCTCAATATCAAGCTACCTCTAGTACTCTAATAGTGTGTTGTAGCTACGTAGCCACTCCCCCGGATAAATTCCATGACCTGATATCATGGGCACAGACAGGTCAAGTGAACCAGTCCCCAACCCAGGAAGACAGAGAGAGAGCTTCTAGACAGTTTGGGGGAGGGGCAGTTCCTTGCCTTCTGTATACATGCTACAATTCCTTTTCTTTTTTAACACAACAACAAAGTCCTTGAACAAATCCCTCTGACAATCCTAAATGTAATGCAAGGAGCAGTGGTTTGTGATATTTAAAGTTAGAAAGTAAAAGCGAACCTAGCATGTTATTTAGGGAAGGCACTTTCGTTCCTACAGGCATATTACTCACCTAGGAACACAGGCTCGTCCCCATGAATAGGTATTTGACACAAAGACCTCGAACCAGTTATTGAAAAATCCTTAAAAAGCTATGAGAAGTAGTGCTAGTCTACAATCTGTTCTCATCCTCATACATCTACATTCCTGTCTTCTTTAAAGAACAGCTCCTGTTTAAAGACCATCTACAGAGGTCTTTTTTCATCCGCTTCCCCACCTCCAACTATTAACTCTCTCTATCTTTTGAAATTACTTTGTATTGCTCTATATTGACTAACTTTTGCATGCCTCCACAGGAGAATGTATGCTCCCTGAAGGGAAAGACTTTTGATTTTGTCTTTGTATTCCCAGCATCAAGTACATTGTGTTTGTATATATAGTAGACATTTAACAAATGTTGAATCCAGAGCAATGATGTAACCTCACATTAAATGGGAGAATATTGTTTTATCAGAGTTATCTGGCTACTTAATTGTTCAACAGTTGAGTTCAATTCAGCAATGAGCATTTATTAATTTTTATTAATTTTAATGATTAATTAATCAATCAATCATAATTAAACATCTAGATTTAGGAGGAACCTCAGAAGCCATTTAGTCCAACACTCTTATTTTATAGATGAGAAAACTAAGGCCAAGGAAGGTAAATCTCTTGATCAGGGTCACATAAATTTGACATTTAAAAAAGTTCAAGAGACATAGTTTCTGGGTAATTTAATCATTTTACTAATAAGGCCAACAGGTTGGGTCATTTGGCCTTACCTCTTAGATCAAAAACAATCATGGTAGCAAGGCTTACAGTTTATATACCCTTTCCAATGAAGGGCTGAGGTCATCTATCATCATGTCACCCTTGAACAGATAAATTATCTCTAATCAGACCATTTTGGGCTATCTAGATAAAAGGATCTGTCTCTACCCAAGTTTGAGTAGAACACAGTGGGCTTCCCCACCCTAGATAAAATTCCTTGAAAGGTTGGGAAGGGTCTAACCAAGATCAGGAGAGCTAATGCAATCTTATTATCAGTAACGTCCTTCAAAAAAACTGAACTTTTTAAAATGAGGAATTTAGAAGTAGGGGAGATCCTCTGAAACTCACCAAAATATTGGTTATTAATAAACATTTCTCACACAAGTAAGTGTTGATTGTGGACTATTTACCTGTTTGGTTCCATACTTTCTGCTATGTGCTGTGGAAATGAAGAAGAAATTATATACCCCTAACTTCAAGGATTTTAGAGTGCAGTAGAGGAGGCATAACATGTTTGCAAAGAAGTAGAATGGCTGTGCCCCAAGAAAATCTGAAGATTTGAAAAAAAGAAACCTTTTGGCCAGTGAACATACATTAGGGCATGGGGGGGAGGGGAAGCTTTCATTGAAGAGGTAGCACTTGAGAGAAAGATTCCAACTGGCAGAGATATTGAGAAAATTTCAGGTATGGGACAACCTACATGAATGTAAGTGGTCAAGAAAAGGCAAAATGAAAAAGGGAAATAGATAGTAGTCCAGTCTGGCTACATGGTAAAGTATATGAAGGATAGTGCAAAATAAGAGTGAAAAGGATCCAGATAGTGGTTTAAAAGTCAGGCTAAATTGCCATTCCAAGAAACCTATACATTATGACCATAAAACATGGATCTTAATGTAAAAGGGAAAAAAGTATATTGATCTTCAAAGATGATAAAGTGTTAACTGAGTGGAACTTCCCAATATTAATATGGGTTATTGATGTGTCAGGTAAGAGTTCAAAGGATTTCTATAAAAGTAAGTAAAGCTGTGCCTTGAATTCATTTCTCAAGAAATAAAGTAGCTAAGCATTTTCTTTCTTAAACTTTTTTCACTTTTTTATTGATATCTTTTTCTTTGACATTAACTTCATTTTCCAATATAGCCCCCCCCCACTCCTAGAGAACCATTCTTTTAGCAAAGAATAAAAAAAAGAGGACAAAAGCCTACTCAGCAGAACTAACCAATCCATCAACCAACTCTGACATGTGCAGTTTCCCACAACCATAGTCCCTGTGTTAGAAGGAATATATACAAGGATTCCCAGACATCTAAACTAGAATAGTTATTTTTCTTAAAAGATATTGAAACTGTCTTAGAGACTTGATTGGCTCAGGGGACTAAAGATTCTGGTAGCAATGTGGCTTCCCCTCCAAACACTTTTACATAAATCTGTAAAAGAATTACTGAGTCAGCAGAACCCACAAAAGAATGGGATGAAATAATTTTCCAGACAAAGACAACTTAAAAGGTAAGCAGGAAAAGTCTTCCTCACCTATGTAAGAGTGAAGCACAGTTCAGCACAGCCTGTGCCAACACAGACTGGGCCCCAGCAACCAGGGGTAGGTCTTGGGAGTAACTGAATCAAAGTTTCAGAAGACTCTTCCAAAACTCTCAACCCACAGATGGTATGGGGTCTAACAACTGGTCAGAAGAAGATTACAGATCTTCTTTGTTAACATGGAAGCAGGACTCTATTGTTTTGTCCAAACTCAGATCTGGGTCACAGTTCTGAGGGACAGTTCTACAATGAGTCAGAGCACTTCCATACCAGAGCTTGTGGCCTCAGTGGAGTGAGCATCTTCATCATGGTACCAGGGCAGAAAAGAGTGCTTTTGGTCACTCACAGACCAGAGCACAGGCCAAGAGAGTAGTAAAAACACCTCTCTTTAGATCACACCCTTTACAAGAACTGAAGACTTACAGATCCCTAAAAGTATTTCTGAAAACAGCTGCACAAAAATCCTGAAGATTGGAAGAGTGCATCTTCCACCTTAGAAGCAGAGCTCCACTTTAACAAAGGGCTAAAAGTCAAGAAATAGACTGGGAAAATGAGCAAACAGAATAAATCTGACCATAGAAAGTCACTATGGTGACAGAGATCAAAACATACACTCAGAAGAAGATAACAAAGTCAAAGCTCCTACATCCAAAACCTCCAAGAAAAATATAAATTGATGTCAGGCCATGGAAGACCTCAAACCTTTTGAAAACCAAATAAGAGAGGTAAAGGAAAATTGGGGAAGAGAAATGAGAGTGATACAAGAAAATCATGAAAAATAAGTCAATAGTTCGGTAAAGGAGGCACAAAAAAAGTGCTGAAGAAAATAACACCTAAAAAACAAACTAGGCAAAATGGTAAAAGAGTACAAAAAAACAGTGAGGAGAAGAATGCCTTAAAAAGTATAATTGGCTAAATGAAAAAAGAGGCATAAAAATTCGCTGACCAAAAAACATTCATTGAAAAGCAGAAATGACCAGATGGAAAAGGAAGCACAAAAGCTCACTAAAAAATTGGCATTTCTCTCTTGTATTTCATAACTAATTATTGAATCAGGACCAAGATTTTTTTTTTAATTTCTACTTTCCCATCTAGAAAAGTGTGGAAAATCTCTCTTAAAGATTTACCCAGGCAGGGGGTGGCTAGGTGGCTCAGTGAATAGAGCACCAGCCCTGGAGTCAGGAGGACCTGAGTTCAAATGCAGCCTCAGACACTTAATACAAAAAACTAGCCATGTGACCTTGGGCAAGTCACTTAACCCCAATTGCCCTCCCCCCACAAAAAAAAAGCAAAAAAAAAAAAGATTTACCCAGGCCAAGATCTAATTATACAGTAAAAGAAATTCTAAGTTTGGTGTATTCCTGCTCATTATTTTTGCTCAAACAGGTCTGAGAAAATGTCTATTCTCCCCCCTGTCAAGACGAGTGATATGGAAATTGATGTCTCTATGACTGAGATTTGGGTGACCCAAGTTACATACCTCAAGACCCTCATTTTAATATAGACCACCTCCCATTTTTTATTAGCCTACTTTAGGAATACCTAATCTTTGAAGATATGCAAACTGTGAGCCTACCACCATTAAAGGTCTTTGGCCTAAGAAAGATGGCCAAATGACTATCCTTTTATTAATAATCTTCTGGCCTTATTAATAAAATGATTTAATTATCCAGAAACTATGTCTCCTGAAATTTTTTTAATCATCACAAAGTCCAGTTCCATTGTTTGACTGTCATGAATAATATGGGCAGCACCAGCAGAGGGAAACTGCTCTCAATTGAGTCAAGGTTATATCCTTTCTGAATATCATTTTGCTATTCTGAAAACCCTTCCTCTGCTATGACTAAAACAGAACTTATTTTGTTGACTGCTGTTCCATGGGGGTTTCATTTCATTCTAGATCATGAACCTGAAGTATTATATTGTCTTGGTAATGCCTGGTCTACTCTAGACATCTACCTTTCTCGAAAAGAAAAGTACTTTCTCATATTTCTTTGGAATAACTAAGAATCTTCAATACTATTTGTTATATTAGTAAGCTTTTTTATTAGGTGGTCTTTCCCCCATCTATATTTGTAAAACATCCAAGATGTGAGTAATTTAAAAAGACTCCCCAGGAGGCCATGCTATAATTATAAAATTATCACTAAAATCAGAATCCCATCTCTCAGGCTAAACAAAGGAGCAGTTACCAGCTTATCAAAATATTCCTACCAGGCTGTAAAAGGAAACAAGAATTTCTGGAAATATTTTAGGATATATCCCATGAACTTTCTCTAAACAGAGAAGCACTGAGAATGTAGACAGTCAGAAAAAAAATGACTCTAAACATCTATCTTTCCTCAAATGATTGGACTCAGTTTTAATCAGTCCTTCCCCAGAACACAGCATAAAGGTAACAATTATTATAGATGCACATTTAGAGACATTGTTAGATCTAGGTATCTTGGCCCTTGACACGACCAGATTCGAAGGGAAGAAGGAAGACACAGAAAAACTATAAATGTTCTACCAGCCATATGGTGATCATCAGGAATTTTTCTCTCTCAGTGTACAGGACACACCCTAAATAGATTAGTACATTACAGATATCCTCAAGAAGATCCTCTACAATTAACTTCCTTTTTTTTTTTGCTTTTTTTTATTTTTGGAGGGCAATTGGAGTTAAGTGACTTGCTCAGTCACATGGCTAGTAAGTGTATCAAGTGACTAAGGCCATATTTGAACTCAGGTCCTCCTGACTCTAGGGCTAGTGCTCTATTCACTGAGCCACCTAGAGGCCCCTACAATTAACTTTCAAATAACTAAATCTCCCTCCCCTCCTTGCTCCTCACAAGAAAATAGTAAAAAATTTTCTCTTACAAGTGAGGCTGTGAATAGTTTGGCTATTTGTTGCATGTAGCTTTGCTTTCTAGGAGATGTGGTATGGAAGAAAAAGCACTATATTCAACATTAAAAGACCCAGATGCAAGTGCTTCTTATACTGCATACTATTTGTGACAATGTGGAGCTCCTTGCAAGCAGGGAGGGACTGTCTCTGCTTTCTTTGTATCCCAGGCATAGTGCCTGGCACATAAATGCCAATAAATGTTAATATCAGGAAAAAAATATTATTAGATGACAATGGATAGGTCCCTTAAGCATTCTGGGCCTCTATTTCTTCATCTATAAAATGAAGACAAGAATCCTTATAAAGAAAAATGGTGCAGTGCAGTAGATAGTAGGTTAGCCTTGGAGCATGAAACTGGATTTAAGTATTACCTCTAACATAAACTGGCTGTTGTGAAGACATTTAATCTCTTAGTATCTCAGGCAATTCTGTAAGACTAAAAATTACAGGTGAGATGCCAATCTGAATGACAGAGAGGCTTTCCACACTGAGAAATCCCCCCACAGTGATGAAATCCCTTGGTCCAGATCAACAAGATTAAATCCTGACACGAACCCTCTCACACTATTATTGTAAGGGAGTTATTTTTTCATTATATTACTCAAACAAATGTTTAGATGTTGTTATTTCACACCTTTCAAGGCTAGCAATGAAGTGGAGATAGCAGTAGTTAATAATTAAAGGCACTGACTAAAAAACTTTCCCAACAGGCACAACTCAGGGAAAAGCAGTTTTTCACATGCAGCCAAGAATCCCAACGTAGGCTTCTGTTAAGCTGAATGGTGACTCAAAATGACATTCCCTGTCATAACATTCTTTGAAAGCCCTGTAAACCACCATTATGAAGTGTCTTGCTATTCCACATATTCAGTTATACTTCAGGTCTAATCATGTCCCCTGTGTACTCTACCATGCACAATGCATCTTTCTCACTAGAAACATAGAACACCTATAACAGGTATTTTCCTTCTTCCCATGTTGCAGTGGTGTCCTTCTATAGCTATCTGGGACCCATCTTTCCTAGACAATGCCCTTATAACAGATACTGAAACAATGACTTGCAGAGGATATGGGCAAATGGAAAGGGAAGTGAAAAGATCTACAGGAACAAATTGACATCAATCTTTTTTTTTAATTTTAGAAATATAAATACAATATATATCCTTTCTACCACCACTTTCCCCTCACCTCCACCCCAAATGGCAAGTAACATATGGAATTAGCTATGGGAAAAAAACTGAAAGGAGGCAATGAGGATGAAATGACAGACCTTAATTAATGAGAACCTAAAATGTCTGTTATATAATAGCAGTGTTTAAGGCTAATTCAATATAGCTTAAAGTGAAACACATCTTTTGTACAAATCAAATATTTTATTCACCAATGATTATATATAATTTGCTAAAAATAAACACATTGGATAAAATACATATGGGGAAAAGGAAGACAAGGACAAACAACCAAAAAGATTGTTCAAAGAGGAAATCAGTTTCAGAATTTCTTTATGGTTATTTTAGTTGCATATCAGGTTTTCTTTCTACTATAACATGGAAGACTTGACTTTGAGGCATTTTTGTCAATTTCTACATATTACTTTCTTTCACTTTTCCTCTTGAAAATGGAAACAAAAAAAGACACCTTTTTCTAGGGGAATGTTTTCATTTATATAATACTAAGACATTGTTTCCAGGTCCAGCCTGGTACTTCATGTCTCCTGGAATGGTCTAAAAATGTAAGTTATCTATTTTCCTTTGGTTTAGAGAATATACATGCAGTTGATTAGGTCAAAGGAATAGAACATTTTTCCCTTCTGTAGTAAACTCTCAGAGCAGGGGTTCACTTTTTTTGCATCTGACACAGACTCCTTTGGTAGTCTGAGGAGTTTATGGACTCCTCAAAAGAAGAAAATATGGGGTTTTTAATTCATAATTGACTTTCAGGTAATGGTTAGTGACCATAAAGATATATATATATATATATAGAGAGAGAGAGAGAGAGAGAGAGAGAGACAGACAGACAGACAGACAGACAGACAAATAGACAGACAGACAGACAGATATTTTTCTATCTAAATTCATGGACTCCCTGGAACCTAATCATTGACACCAAAAGAGTCTGTGAACTTCAGATTCAGAACCACAACCCTAGAAAGCCATCATTTTAATTTTTAACATATTTTATTTTCCCCTAAACATATGTTAAAACAATTTTAAGACTTTTTTAACTTTTGAATTCCAAATTCTATTCCTCTTCCCTCCCTAAGAGAGTAAGCAATCATTATATCAATATATCAATCAATAATAGTTTATACAAATACAATCATGTAAAATCTCCAGACGTTGCACAATCTCTCTGCTGCTGTGGAAGCACAGAAAGCTGAAAACATTATGTTCCTTGGTCTACTCTTCTTTTTCTCCTAAACATCTTCATAATGGTCAAAGGTCAAGAAGGGAGTGGTTAATGGCACATGATTACAGAATTTCTTTCTTTTTTTTTTTTGGAGAGGGGAAAGCAAAGCAATTGGGATTAAGTGACTTGCCCAAGGTCACACAGCTAGTAAGTGTTATGTGTCTGAGGGTCAGATTTGAACTCAGATCCTCCTGACACCAGGGCCAGTGCTCTATTCACTGTACCACCTAGCCGCCCCCATAACTGCACAATTTCAAAAACAAAATACACCTCTCTTCACAGATGTTGTTTATTTAAATTATGTATAATTTCAGTCCTCTGTTCTGTTAGTTAACATGATTAATTCCCAAGGCTTCATTTGTACATCTCCATGTTGTAGGAGGTCCAGGAATGATGGATGTTTATGCCTCTTGTTCACATATAGTATGCTGTCCTGTGGACCCCCATATTCTGAATACATTTTGTTTCAAAGTTATGGTGTTTAGTTCATTTAATTAATATTGCCCCAGGTTTAAACATAGTGTTTCATCTATTAAACTTGATGATGGACTCTTGTGGTTTGCCTGGTGAAGGTGTGGCTGCTAAACGTAGAGAGCTCATTAATGAAGATACATTATTTAAAGCATATTGAACACTGTCAATATGATTGAATATGGGGCATTCAATTTTGTATACTGTATTTGTCAGATTGCTTCTTAAATCATCTGATGAGCTGCCCATAATTTCTTAATGGGGAAGAAACTGATCTTTCAGGGACATCAGTAATTGCTTCCATTCCCCTCAAATCCCTATGCACCAAAGAAGATTAAAATTGAACCTTTAGAACAAGCAGCCCATAACTGACTTCTCAGCAGTTTGAGCTTTATTTTTAGGCTTTCATATATAAGCTCATTTCTTCTTACATGAGGACTTATTTTTTTATGGAGATCCATGATTAATCAAGTATGTTGTTTGTTCATCTACTGTTTCTAATCTTCCTGTGTCTTGAAAGGGTTCATGTCCCTTACTTGCTTCTTCTGTGTATCTTAGGCAGTCAGGTTTGGGAAGTTGCCATGCTAGGCTATATTTGTAAAGACCTATTAAAAGCCCAGACTCATTCATAATAAAATTATCAATATAAATGGGAAAAGAGAGAGAGCCTTATTATCTCTTCTCCATATAAACCCCCCCCTTTCCATTCCCTATAACAAAAGCACATGAGTGCAGATTATCTGCAAAATGGATCCACAATGCATTGTAATTACCATTTTAAATCACTTTACAAGCACTAATTATTTAATCCAATCATCTCTATGGAGAATATTTAATAACCTGCTTTTCTTCATGAAGATGAGTGTTGCTGCTAATAATGAGGATGGATTTGAGATGCTTTAGTCACACATTCTGGCTAACTCCACCTATAACAAACAAGAGACATTTGTAATGATTGGCCATGAGAAAAAGGATAATTTGTGCTCATTTAATAGGGGTTTGGGTTGCTCTTGACCTGTGATTTTTATCCTGTAGAGAACTTCCTGATGTGGAAACTCCTTGCTTCAATATAGGCAGACAATTCATCTACTACTTCTAGTTTTAGAAAGTTACTTACAGCACTGAGAGGTTCAGTTACTTGTTAATGATTAGAGTTATTATGTAGCAGGAGTATAGTCATAGAAAAGAATAAGGTTTAGAGCTAAAAGGGACCTTATATGTCATCTAGTTTAATTCAATCATTTTACAGATAAGGTAACTGAGACTCAGAGAGTCCAAGTGACTTGGCCAAGGTCATAGAGCAAGGAAATATTAGACTTAGACCAAAATCTTTCTGACTTGAAGTCCAACTTGTAAATATCAGACTTGGACCAAGGACTCCAAGGTCAAAATTCCTTCCACCTTGTCATATTGCCTCTCATTTTGTCAAAAGGGATCAGATCAAAGAGATCGAATCCATGATAATGACTTCATTTGCTCAATGATCTATCCATCTTTTTTAATGATATATAGCATAAATTATTTTCTAATTAATTAAATTATTAAATTAGTGTCACATATTCTAAAAAGCATATTGGACTAATAGAGCACTGGCCCTGGAGTCAGGAGGACCTGAGTTTAAATCTGGCTTCAGACACTTGACACACTTACTAGCTGTATGAGTTTGGGCAAGTCACTTAACCCCAATTGCCCTCCAAAAAAGCAAAAACAAAACAAAACAAAATATATTAGAGTGCTTTACTACCTATGGAACTTTGGTGAATTAGTTGAGGAACTAGGAATATTTAGTTTAAAGGGAGAAAAAATTGGGTAGAAATAGGACATCCATATGGCTCGAACTCCCACCACCTGCAATACATGTAAAAAAATGACTCTAAACAAATTATAGAGATACAGAACCCACAAAGTGACAGAGGAGAACAAATCTCCCACTGAAAGCAGCCAGGCAGGCTGACAGGAAAGGTCTATTGCTCAGAACTGAGAGCTGAGACAGTCCCATATGAGCCATGAGGGCACAGACCCAGGGCAGCCCTGACCAGACTTCAGGAGAGTGAATCACCAGCAGCTGTGCTAGTTTCCAGACTTCTCAACCCATAAACTCCAAAAAGAAAGTAAAAGGTCAATTGGGAACTCTGTCAGAACTGGATGGAAAAGGGCACCTTCAGGAAGGCACTTGCCCCTGGGGTGAGAAGTGGCATAGATGTGGTAGTTACAGTTGCTGCCACATGGCTGCTTCCAGAGCTCCTGGCTTGTGGAACGTAGGGGGGCCAAGCGACCATTCAGAGGGTAATTGCTCTTGCTTTAACCTGCTTGGATCTGGATCACAGTCTTGGGTGGTGGTCTTGGGGTGTGTGACCAATGTGCCAGAGCTTGTGGGAGCTGCAGAGAAAGCTCCCTCCTAATAGCTCTGTTAGCCACAAAAACCCCAGAAATTTGGAACATAGCTCTCTGCAATCGGGAAGCAGAGTTGTACCACAGCAAAGAGCTCAAAAGTCAAGTAATTGGCTGGCAATATGTGCACACAGAGGAAGCACAAACAGACCATGGAATCCTTTTTTGGGGACAAAAAGGATCAAAGCATGGAATGGGAGGAAGACAACTAAGTTAGAGCTCCTACATCAAAAGATTCTAAGAAAAATATGATTTGGTTACAGGCCATGGAGTAGCTCAAGAACGATTTTGAAAATCAAGAGAAGTGGAGGAAAAATGGGGAAGAGAAATGAGAATGATGAGATAAAATCATGAAAAGCAAGTCAACAGTCTGCTAAAGGAGACCAAAAGAAAAATATTGAAGAAAATAACACATAAAAAAATTAGACTAGGTGCAGCTAGGTAGCGCAGTGAGTAAAGCACTGGCCCTGGAGTCAGGAAGACCTGAGTTCGGTTCCAGCCTCAAACACTTAACAACCCCCTCACACACACACACACACACACACACACACACACACACACACACACAAACTAGCCATGTAACCTTGAGCAAGTTACTTACCCCCAATTGCCCTCCAAAAGGAAAAAAAAATAGACTAACCCAAAAGGCAAAAAGAGGCCCAAAAAGCCAACAAGAAGAATGACTTTAAAAGCCAAATTTGACAGAAGGAAAAGGAGTTTGAAAAAGTCACTGAATAATTCCTTCAAAATTAGATTGGAGCAAATGGAAGCTAATGACTTTATGAGAAATCAAGATACTATAAAACAGATCCAAACAAATGAAAAAATAGAAGTCATTGTGAAATATCTCATTGAAAAAAAACACTGACCTAGAAAATAGATCCAGGGAATATCATTTTAAAATTATTGGACTACCTGAAAGCCATGATCAAAAAAAGAGCCTAGACAACATCTTTCAAGAAATTATAAATCAAAATTGCCCTGATATTCTGGAACCAGAGGGCAAAACAGAAATTGAAATAATTCACTGATTGCCTCTTGAAAAAGATCCTAAAAAGAAAACTCCTAGGAATATTATAGCCAAATTCCAGAGTTCCCAGGTCAAGGAGAAAATACTGCAAGCAGTCAGGAAGAAACAATATGAGTATTGTGGAAACACAATGAGGATAACACAAGACCGAGCAGCTTCTATGTTAAAGGAGCTAGGACTAAAACCAAGAATCACCTACCCAGAAAAACTGAGTATAATACGTCAGGGAAAAATATGGTCATTCAATAAAATAGAGGATTTTCAAGCATTCTTTTTTTTTGTTTTTTGTTTTTGCTTTTTTTTGGAGGGCTGTTGGGGTTAAGTGACTTGCCCAAGGTCACATGGCTAGGTTTTTTGTGTGTGTTAAGTGGCTGAGGCCAGATTTGAACTCAGGTCCTCCTGACTCCAAAGCCAGTGCTCTATTCACTGTGCCACCTAGCCACCCCCAAATACTTTCAAGTACTTCCAAGTATACTTTCTTTTTTTTAAGCAATTGGGGTTAAGTAACTTGCTCAAGTTTACATGGCCAGTTATTTCTGGGTGTGGTGCTAAGTATCAGAGCCCAGATTCAATCCCAGGTCATCCCGACTCTGGGGCCAGTGCTCTTACTCACTGCACCACCTGGCCACCCCTAATTTTCAAGCATTCTTGATGAAAAAAACAGAGCTGAACAGAAAATTTGACTTTCAAATATAAGAAGCATGAGAAGGTAAACACGAAAAAGAAATCATAAGGAACTTATTTAAGTTGAACTATTTACATTCCTACATGGAAAAACAATAATTGTAAGTCATAAGGCTTTTCTCAGTATGAGGATAGTTAAAGGGAATATATATGTGTGTGTATATATGTATACATACATACATATCTATGTATAAGAGGGTATATGTGCATATAAATATATATGTGAGTGTGTGCACATGTATGTACATGTATACATAGACAGAGGGCCCAGGATGAGTTGAATATGAAGGAATGATATCTAAAAAAATTAAATTAAGAGACAGGAGAGGAATATATCGAGAGAAGGAGAAAGGGAGAGATAGATTAGGGTAAATTATCTCATATAAAAGAGGCAAGAGAAAACTGTTACAATGGAGGGGAAGAGCAGGAAGGTGAAAGGGAATGGGTCAACCTTACTCTCATTGAATTTGGTTTAATGAGGGAATAACATTCACACTCATAAAGGAAAGTAATGGTTAAGGGTATGAGGGGGATAATAGAAGGGAGGGCAGATTGGGGGAGAGGGTAGGCAGAAGTAAAGACTTTTGAAAAGGGACAGGTTCAAAGGAGAAAATAGAATAAATGGGGGCAGGATAGCATGGAGGGAATCATAGTTAGTCTTTCACAATATAACTACTATGGAAATGTTTTGTGTAACTACACATGTACAACCTATATTGAATTTCTTATCTTCCCAGTGGGGATGGATAAGGAGGGCAGAAAGGAAAAAATCTGGAACTCAAAGTTTTAAAAACAATTGCTTTTTTACATGCAACTGGTAAATAATTTTTTTAAATTGCTTTTTAACATGCAACTGGTAAATAAGAAATACAGTTACTGGGGTATAGAAATCCATCTTGTCCTACTAGAAAGTTGGGAGGGGAAGGATGGGGAAGGATATTAGAGAGAACCTATTGGAGGAAGGGGTATTGAATAGGCTTGCTATTTTGGGGTGCGGGTAGGGGAAAGATGGAAAGGAAATTTTGTAACTCAAAATCTTGTGGAAATGAATGTTGAAAACTAAAAATAAATAAATAAATTGGAAAAAATTGAAGGGAGCATTATAGCTGAATTTAAATATTAGATGGACTGGTGTGTGGACGAAGGCTCATAAGATCATAGCTATAGAGTTGGAAGGGATCTCAAATTCTTATTTTTCTAGAGGATAGAATTGGGTACAATTGTTAGATGTCATAGAGAAGTAATTTCTCTATCTTTGAAGAAAAAAAAAGATTCCTAACCAAAAGAACCATCCAAGAGATAAGCTATATCAGAAGGTAGGGTATTTTACTGCTCTGGAGATCTTCAAGTAAATGATGGATGCACTTGGCCTTATTGTATAAGTGGTACTTGGCAGAATGTGGAAAGAACACTGTATTTGAAGTCAGATGACATGGGTTCAAATCTCACTTCTGGTACTTATTACTTGTGTGAGCTGGGATAAGTCACACCTATATCATTGGTGGCTTCACATCTAAAAAATAAGGGTCTGGGACTAGTTGACCTCTAACGTCCCATCCAGTTGTGGGTTATGATCACTTAACCACTCTGCATTCCCCTGCATATAAAAAGTAAACAATTCTTTTCACTGCTCCTCTCACAGGATTGTTGTAAGAAAAGTATTCTACAAATTACAAAGGACCATATAAATATGCCCTGTTGCTATGGTCATCATCATCTTAATCATACAATAGAAAATATTAACAACTATATTTATGCCATGATTGAATATGAGAAACTAAAACTAACATCATATAAGCAGGGGGGAATCTAAGAATTATGAAATAAGTTAATAGTTTGGTCTTGAGAGGCAGAAAAGAAGAGATGTTCAAACCTATAAGAAAGGGAGACAACTAGAGTAACAGACAGCATAGCTTATAAGAAAAATGAAGAATAATGGGAGATACTATAGAACATTCAAGTAACACTTGGGTTAAGAAGCATATTTTTAGGGATAAATTAGGGAAAGGTTTCATCAATATGGAAAATCATTACTCAATGCATCTAAGAAATTATTTGTTGGAGAGGGTGTTATATAAAGAAAATTAAAACAAATTATTTCATAAAGCATTTTCTAAAATGTATTTCTTTCATGAAAGGTAAATTTTTCATCATCCACATTAGGGACCTGAGTATATCATAGTTACTAGCTCAAGAAAATCTATCAAGTCAAAGTCTCACCTAAACACAAGAATATAGAAAATTTAGTAATGTCCAAACAGAGATATCAGAGCTAATGGCAAATCTCAAGGACAAAGCAAAGGTTTTTAGGAGATGATTTGAAGCCAGAAGGAATTTTTTAATAGACAGATTCCTTTGCCTGGGTCAGTCAGTGTAATGCTAATTCATATCAGAAAAAAAAACAATATTTAGCTACTATTTTGCTTTCATAGATTAGACACTGAGAAATTTCTTTAGGAATATGAATAGCAGTAACTTCCTCTCAGCCTGACAGTTCACTTCACTCCTGGACTTCTCACACTGGAAGTTCACTCTGCCTTTGCTGCCTCTTCCTCTGATTAGCTGGTTCCTCCCAGAGACTCGATTTTAAGAAAAGTGACCAGGTCAGACTTGTCTTCCTTCCTTTGCCTCAGGGCTCTAGTTCTGATATCTTCTTTCACACCACAGCAGTGTCCCTTCCAGAAGTTTACTCTATCTTGGATTTCTTATGCTAGTAGTATATGTAGTCCCTGCAGCTCCTTGCCCTGACTGGCTGGTTTCTCTTAGAACCTCTATTTTAAAGAAAATGCCCAGGCTGGTCATGTTCATTACTAACTCTGTGGACTTACTTTCCTATCATGACTCCCTGAAGGTACTTTCTCCTTCCTACTGCCCAGTTTGCTTTTATGTATTATTCTCTCCCATTAGAATGTAAATTCTTTGAAGGCAGGAACTATCTTTCTTTCTACTTGTGTTCATTTTCCTAATATTAACACAGAGCATGGCACATAGTGAGCATTTTAATAAATGCTTGCTTTTGACTATTAAGGAGAATGATCATAATGTAATTGGAGCTTCCTGCCTAATTATAACTGACAATATTTGTAATTTTAGTGTTTGGGCATTTTAGAGATGATAAAGCCCCTGGGTTTTTCAAGCCAAGTGCAACTCATTGTTATTGAAGTAGTTTAGACAATTTGAGAATGACTAAGCAATCTTCTTTTCGGCCACTGAATGTTTTTACTCTTGGTTCTTTCTTCCTTATACCCTTCAGTAACATCATGTAACTCTGGAATTTCCAGAGAAGGGAAGCTTTCTCTACCCAAACAGCAGGTCAACTACTCCCACAAGGCACTTATAGAGATGGAGCAAAGTTAAAGGAACTTGAACTTTGACCTCTGGTTATCTCTTCTGTATCATATTCTTTCTCAGAGTAGAGGTAACTAAATACTAACCTCAGGATGAACATGTCTAAACTTGTGGACATCCTTTTGAGTCCCAGAGGTCTGGCTATATTAGGTCCATCAGATGAAAGTGACTGATGATAGGAAAAGTTTATTCCATGGACAATAAAACAGCAATCAAAAGAATAAACCTAAGTCTTAGACTAGCTGTCTGTAGACATGAACATAAAGGTGATAATATAGAAGAGGAGTGAAGTGTAATAATATCTATAATGCAGTCTCACAAACTGCCTTATATTCTTAAAGCTCCACTATCAGGGAGAGAATAACAGTAGTTATAACTTGTTACTGAATACTATTCTAAGTGTTTCTGTCAATGTGTACTTTTGAGTACTTTGTTTTTCTGCATTCTTTTATATATAACAAATAAATGTCTGTCCCATATCTAAATCAAAATATGCTTTAAATACTTTTCTACTTCTCCATTTAGTTTTTAAGGAGGTATAAACGTGAGTCAGAACCTAAGATTTAAATAAATCATTCCTGAGATGCCATGTGTCTTATAGAGTAACAAACTGAAGAATATGAGAAAAGAGACACTAATCTTTACTATTAGAGCCCAGTCTCCTTTAGGACTAAACCTGGTCCACCACAGAGTTGAGGGGAGGCTGATAAGAGAGAGGGAGGGGGAATATCAGCCCAGCCACCTGTTTCCAGAATTGAGTTATAATTGCTAGTTTAAAATTGAAAAGTATAGAAAACGCATGATTAAGAGGGAATGGTGGTGCAAGATATATGAGGAGATAAAAAGAGAGAACCTAACTACTTCATATATGCTAAATTTTCCAGAACCCAATAAAAGGCACCCAAGGACTCTGACAATACTTTCAGGTGTGATTGCAAAACCAGGTCAATAATCTTAAATGAACCAGGGCATGCTGAGTAAGATTGTTTGATTTTTTTTGTGTGTGTACTTGCATCCACAAAGCCTAGCACAGCCTGACATCTAATAAGTACTTAATAAATACATATTATTTTACAGAGGCAGTTAAATGAACAGACAGGATAGGGGTCAGGAAGTTTTGAGTTCAAATACTGCCTCAGATGATTAATTATTATATAACCCAGGGAGATTCACTAAGCTTCTCTTAGATTCAATTTCCCCATATAGAAAATGAGGATAATAATAGCACCTACCTCACAGGGTTGTTGTGAGAATCAAAGACACAATGTGAAAAGTGCTTTGCAAACTTTTAAGTATATATAAATGCTAGTTACTATTATATGGATCAACTAATACAAAAACTATGGAGGAAAGCAATTGTTTTCTATTTTATTATGTAAAAAGTCATACTCTAGAAACAATAGATTGGTGAATTTGATGTTAATATGCAAAACAATTCTAATACAGATTAGTAAAAAGATTTTGAGGAAAGAGTGTAATGATTTTAAAGAGCTAGCTAGCATGGGGTCATGAAGAAGAAAGCATTGAAATAGTTTCACTTCCCTTTTTGAGGCAATTCCTAGACTGATAAAACATAGGAAAGTCATATATTCATTGCCTAGTTTTTCTTCATTTCAGCAAGGCATTTCATAAAACCTTTCAAGATATCCTGAGGGAAAATGGAGAAATTCAGCTTGGATTATGGTACAATTTATAGAGCAGCTAGGTAGTACAGTGGATAGAGTGTGAAGCCTGAAGTCAGGAAGACTCATCTTCCTCAGTTCAAATCTGGCCTCAGACATTTACTAGCTATGTGAGCCTGAGCAAGTCCCCTAACCCCGCTTGCCTCAGTTCTCTGTCTGTAAAATGAGCTGGAGAAGGATAAGGAAAACTACTGCTGTATCTTTGCCAAGAAAACCCCAAACAGGGACAGACGTGACTGAAATGATTCAATTACATTTATTTATAGCTGGTAGGATGACTATAGCATAAGAGTGTGAATTAATAGACCAATATCAATCAACCTGGGAAAAAGCAACAGAAGATTCCTGTCCTGTACTCCACTTCTATTAATGACTTTGACAGAGACATAGAAAGCATGTATATTAAATTTTCACATAAGGCTAAGTTTGAGGGAAAGCTAATATGTTGGATGATATGATCCAGATTCCAAATGATCTTGACAGGCCAGAAAAATGGAATGAGACTAACAATGTGAAATTTCATGAGAACAAATGTAACATCTTCCACTAGGATTTTATTTTTTTATATAAGATAGTTAAGCATACTATGGAGAAAATGTGGAAAGGCAGCAATTGATTTGAAAAAGATTTGGGTGAGTCTGAAGTAACTGCAAGCTCAATATAAGCCAATAGGTAATGTAGCTGTCATAAAACTGATGCTTTTTTATGGGACATTACACTTTTATTAACATAGCCTTCCATCCTCAGTCCCAACTGCCATAATACTGAAATGGACTGGTTGTCTTTTGTGGTAGAAGAGGTCTCCAACATTAGTCTCCCTCATATGAAGTCCCATGTGCCTACATCTTCAAAATAACAGCCCCTCAGGCTCATATTGTTTCATGTGCTTTTCATGGAAATCCTCCAGTTGGTAAGTTAGCAACCAGTCCATTCTCTTTTTTTCATCATAAAGTTTTATTGTCATTTTTATGCTCCTTAAGTGACATAACATAATGGATAGAATGCTATTGTTACTACAGAATTTTTTTTAATATTTGCCTTACTTTCAATGTCTCTAGTGATAATGCCTCTAGATGAAGTTTTTAAAGTGTTATTAAATTATTACCAGTGGTGTAATCCTAGATAAGTAACTTGATCTTTGAAGGCTTCAGTTTTATCATCTGTGAAATAGTAATAATAATAGAACTTATCTCATAGAGTTGTTTTGAGGATCAAATGAAATATGTAAAGTATTTTGCAAGCCTTAAAAATACTTGTAATTATTAATAATAATAAAGAAAATAATAATAAAGATCATAAGTACATTCAATTTGACCCAATATCAATAGCTCAGTCACTCACCTTTTAAACTCCATTTTGGAATTTCCAATTTAACTATGACAGAAATTTCAACCACTTTGGACCACACAGCTAGCTTACAGAGAGTAAACTATACCATGAAGGCCCCTCTGTCCCTTTGTTCAGAGAATATTTAATTGGATTAATAAGTCTTCAAAGTAAAATAGCTGAACTGAAGGTTGTTAATGCCATATTTTGTTTTACAGAGATTTAAACATTAGTGGAGCAAAATGATTGCTTTGCAGAAATTTAAATATTAGTGGTGCAAAATAAAAGGCAAAATAATGCCTTTTTAAAAGCACATTTGAGATTGAGAACCTTGGAACAGAGTAATATTCTCACATAACCTCTTCTTTTTATTACATCTACCACTATTAACCTCTTCTAGGACCTTTCAGCATGCAGGCAAAGAAGATGGCTATAACAACAATTATAACCATTTGTGAGTTGAGGGTTAAAAGAAAGGGCATGAAATGTTACATAAATATGACTCCCATTTAAAATTAGCAAAACTTGTTTCAATATAAAAAGACAATTTAGAATTGCTAGTGAGATAACTTTCAATTAAATGTTTAGTAGTTCAGATGCTTTATGGCCCTCTACTATTTTCATTATTTTATAATAAAAATATAATAATGATATAATAAAATAATATAATGAAAACATATAATAATTTTTCATAATTTCATTATTTTAAAATCACATGTATTCGTATGATGTTTAGTATGTCTTATGTTTTTGGTATATAATCCCAAGTGGTACAGTGAACAACAAACAAAAATTTACTTCTGACTTTGAATTTATAGAATGCTAAGAACAAAGATTTGGAGCCAGAATAGATCTATGATATTATCTAGTACTCATCCTCCTTGTTTTACAGGTTAGACCCAGAGAAGCTGAATGAGTTGCTCAAAATTACTTGGATAGTAAATGAAAGAATCAGGATTTGAACTTAGCTTAATAGAAGAAGTTTATATATAGTACTACACTTGGAGTTAAGAAAAATTGGGTTAAAAATCCTGCCTCTGGGGGTGGAGTCAAGATGGAGTAGAAACAGGGCCTCCAGCAGCTCCAGCTCTCACCACCTCCAATCCATGTAAAAGGGGACTCTGAACAAACTTAGTAGCTACAGAACCCACAAAATGACACAGAGAAGCCAACCGCCCACTGAGGACAGCTGGACAGGCCAGCAGGAATTGGCTAAGTCCAGCCCCACCCTGAGGTTTTATCCCCAGGGCAGGCCTGACCAACCACTGGCTGGAAGGACTCCAGATCACCAGCAGCTGTAGAAGTTCCCAGAATTATCAACACATAGATACTAAGGGCAAAGTGAGAGGTCAGTGCACTGTGGACTTTGGAACCCAATAGTTGGGAGTGCCTGGGATTTTGTTCACTGGGGCAAGGAGCCGCTGAGGGCTGCGGCAGCCATGTGGCAGCTTCAGCTCCTGGCCTGCAGTGTAGGAGGACCAAGCAACCAGACTGAGGGGTAATCACTCTTGCTTTAACCTGCTTGGATCTGAATTGCAGTGTAGGGTGGAGGTCCTAGGGTGTGTGACCAGCTTGCCAGAGCATGTGAAAGCTTCAGAGAGGGCACCCAACTAATACCTCTGGCAGCTGAGAAAACCCCAGCATTTGATACGGAGCTCCCCTGTCTAGTACCAGAGTCCTACTATGGCAAAAAGCCCAAAAGTCAAGTTACTGAGGGGCAACATGACCAGGCAAAGGAAACAAAGCAAACAGAAGAATCCAACATTAGACTCCTATTTTGGGTACAAAAAGGAGCAAAGCATGGAACAGGAGGAAGATAGTGAAGTCAGAACTCCTGCACCAAAAGATTCAAAGGAAAATACAAGCTGGTTACAGGCCATAGAGGACCTTAAGAAGCAGATAAGAGAAGTGGAGGAAAAATTGGGAAGAGAAATGAGAACGATGCAAGAAAATTATGAAATGAGAGTCAACAGCCTAAGGAAAATAACACCTTAAAAAATACACTAACTCAAATGGCAAAAGAGACTGAAAAAGGCAATGAGGAGAAGAATGCCTTAAAAAGCCAAATTTGCCAGATGGAAAAATAATCTCAAAAGCTCAATGAGGAGAATCATTGCTTCAGAATTAGATTGGAGGAAATGGAAGGTAATGACTTTATGAAAAATCAAGATGCTGTTAAACAGATCCAAACAAACCTGGAAAATAGATCCAGGAGATATAATTTAAAAATTATTGGACTACCTGAAAGCTGTGATCAAAGAAAGAACCTAGAAGTCATCCTTCAAGAAATTCTCAAGGAAAACTGCCCTGATATTTTAGGGCCAGAGGGCAAAATAGAGCTTGAAAGAATCTACCAATCACCTCTTGATAAAGATCCCAAAAAGAAAACTCCTAGTAATATTATAGCTAGGTTCTGAAATTCCCAGATCAAGGAGAGAATATTACAAGCAGCCAGGAAGAAACAATTTGAATATAGTAGAAACACACTCAGGATAACATAAGACCTGGCAGCTTCTACACTGAGGGATCAAAGGGCTTGTAATATGATATTCTGGAGGGCAAAGAAGCTGGGATTAAAACCAAGAATTACCTACCCAGCAAAACTGAGTATCATGTTTCTGGGGAAAATATAGTCATTTAGTGGAATAGAGGACTTTCAAGAATTCTTGCTGAAAAAAAACATAGTTGAATAGAAAATTTGACATTCGGATATAAGAAGCAAGAGAAGCATGAGAAGGTAAACAGGGAAGAGAAATCATAAGGAACTTATCAAAGTTGAACTATTAACATTCCTACATGGAAAACCAATAATTGTAACTGATGAAATTTTTCTCAGTATGAAAATAGTTGAAGGGAACAGAAATAAATATATGAGGGTATATGGACATATGAATATATATGTGAATGTGTGTATATATGTTTACAGGTATACATAGATAGAGGTCACAGGACAAATTTAATAGGAAGGAATGATACTTAAAAGGTGAAATTCAGAGGTGAGAGAGGAATATAATGAGAGGAGATTGAGAGAGACAGAATGGGGTAAACTATTTCATATAGAAGAGGCAAGGGAAAATGGTTACAATGGAGGGGAAGAATAGGAAGGCAAAAGGGAATGGGTCAACCTTATTCTCATTGAATTTGGCTCAGGGATGGAATGAAATACACACTAAATAGGGTATCTCACCCTACAGGAGAGTAGGGGGGAAGGGGATGAGAAGGGTATGATGGAAGGGAGGGCAGGCTGGGGGGTACGGAAGTGGGAAGCACTCACTTTTGAAAAGGAATGGGATCAAAGTAGAGAACAGAACAAGTGGGAGTTGGGATAGGACGGAGGGAAATATAGTCAGTCTTTTACAATATATCTACTATGTTAATGTTTTGCATTGGCTACACATGTACAACCTATACTGAACTGCTTATCTTCCCAGTAAGGGTGGGTGACAAGGGAGAAAGGGAATGAATCTGGAATTCAAAGTTTTAAAATCAAATGTTTAAATATATATATATATATATATATATATATATATATATATGT